>NW_027362068.1:0-540000 GCF_039654945.1 Dendrobates tinctorius | reverse complement strand
TGTGTGTGTGTATATATATGGTGTATATACTGTGTGTGTGTATATATATGGTGTATATACTGTGTGTGAGTATATATATATAGCTGTATATACTGTGTGTGTGTATATATATAGCTGTATATACTGTGTGTGTGTATATATATGGTGTATATACTGTGTGTGTGTATATATATGGTGTATATACTGTGTGTGTGTATATATATGGTGTATATACTGTGTGTGTATATATGTGGTGTATATACTGTGTGTGTGTATATATATGGTGTATATACTGTGTGTGTGTATATATATGGTGTATATACTGTGTGTGTATATATATATGGTGTATATACTGTGTGTGTGTATATATAGCTGTATATACTGTGTGTGTGTATATATATAGCTGTATATACTGTGTGTGTGTATATATATAGCTGTATATACTGTGTGTGTGTATATATATGGTGTATATACTGTGTGTGTGTATATATATGGTGTATATACTGTGTGTGTGTATATATATGGTGTATATACTGTGTGTGTATATATGTGGTGTATATACTGTGTGTGTGTATATATATGGTGTATATACTGTGTGTGTGTATATATATGGTGTATATACTGTGTGTGTGTATATATATGGTGTATATACTGTGTGTGTGTATATATATGGTGTATATACTGTGTGTGTGTATATATATGGTGTATATACTGTGTGTGTATATATATATATGGTGTATATACTGTGTGTGTATATATATATATGGTGTATATACTGTGTGTGTGTGACGGGAGTATTCTCCAGAGCAAGGAGGGACAGCAGGCCTGGGAATAATCCAACAGATTTATTGACCAAAAAACAGGAACAACACGAAGGTAATTTGCAGAGTCCCAAAATAAGTCCACAGGAAACTGATTCGGGGGCACCTCCCGACAATCCTTGTGCCAGATCACAAAACCATAGTCCTTTAAGAGTCCCAGAAATCCACCACGATCACACAGAGGCCGAAGCTTCCTCAGACAGCCTCATCCTTCTCTTTTAGCATCCAACTCACATCTGATCTTAAAGCAAGAATGTATTGTCAGGGCTCCTGGGATCAGTCCATCTGAAGGGGGGTAGGGGTCACACCTACTATTCAATGGTTTGGTCCATCAGAAGATTCTAGAAATGTAAGGGCTCCACTTAGTCTACAGGATGTGTATTGTAGGTTATCTTCTGCTTAGGAAAACAATAGCCAAAGTTCCACTAGCTGTTGACACAAGCCTAAATTAGATTATGGTCCAGGTACATCACAAGACATTGCAAAGTATTGGGGGAAGGAGACATGGTTAATTTACAGCAAATGAACCAGAGGAAAGTTAAATGACCTATTATACAAAATACAGGACAGGGCAAGACTGCAAATCATGACAATCCCTTCCCCTCCCAATTTGTGTACGTACTAGGGACCTCTACAGGTCACTGGTTAAGTACACACAGGCATGGCTGACAGGACTCAGGGCTCCTCTTGCCTGGACAGTCCATCTGCATTTTGGTGTTGGCTGCCTCTTCTATACTGTATGGTAAAGTTATAGGGCTGCAGTGCCAGGCTCCATCGTAGTAAGCGTCCATTGTCCCCAGAGACTCTGTTCAGCCAGGTGAGGGGATTGTGATCAGTAACCACAGTGAATTCTCGTCCATACAGATACGGCCTTAGTTTCCTAAGGGCCCACACTACAGCCAGACATTCTTTTTCAACAGTTGCATAGGCCACTTCTCGGTCCAGCAGTTTCCGGCTGAGGTAGGCAATGGGGTGCTCGTCCCCAGCTGCATTCACCTGGCTGAGGACAGCTCCCAATCCATAAGCAGAGGCGTCCGTCTGCACAATGAATCTCCTCTTGTAGTCTGGAGCAGCCAGAACAGGGTCACAGACCAGAGCGTCCTTCAGCTGGTTAAAAGCCTCATCACAGGCTGGAGTCCAGATCACCAGCCGGGGCATCGTTTTCTTGGTCAGGTCGGTAAGAGGCTTGGCCACAGTGCTGAAATGAGAAACAAATTTTCGGTAATAACTGGCAGTGCCCAAAAAAGCCATAACTTGTTTCTTAGTTTGGGGTACAGGCCAGTCTCTAATAGCCTGGATTTTGGCAGGTTCGGGACGGAGCTTCCCTCCTCCTACTCTATGCCCTAGGTACTGGACTTCACCCATCCCCAATTGGCATTTATCTGGTCGAATGGTTAGGCCTGCTGCAAGAAGCAGGTCAAGAATAACGGCTACTTGGTTCAGATGTTCCTCCCACGTCTGGCTGAAGATAGCGATATCATCCAAGTAGGCACAAGCAAAGTCACCACATCCCCGGAGGATCTGGTCCACCATTCTCTGGAAGGTGGCCGGGGCATTCTTCATTCCAAAGGGCATATTTAGGAATTCATACAGACCAAAGGGGGTTATAAAAGCGGACCGTTCTCTCCCCTCCTCCGTCAGAGGGATTTGCCAGTATCCCTTACTGAGATCAAAGATAGTGACATATCGGGATCCAGCCAGTCGGTCTAGAAGTTCGTCAATACGAGGCATTGGGTAAGGATCACTGACGGTATGGTCGTTTAGTCGTCGATAGTCCACACAAAATCGAGTACTCCCATCCTTCTTGGGTACTAACACCACAGGAGAGGCCCAAGGGCTATGGGAGGCCTGGATTACCCCAAGCTGTAGCATCTCCTCCAGTTCGTGCTGCATGGTGTTTTGAACTGATTCAGGTACCCGGTAAGGAGCCTGTTGTATGGGACGGATGCCCTGAGTGTCCACATGATGTTGGGTGACGGTGGTTCGACCTGGTTGGGATGAGAAAGCAGCACGTCTCTGTTGAAGCACTCCCAGCATCTGGTTTTTCTGTAAGGAATCCAGGTGATCTCCCAGAGGAACCTGTTCCACAGTGGATGGGGCTCTTGCTGCTTCCACAAGATCAGGTAGGGAGTCCTCATCCTCTTGACCGTCCTCTGAAGCTAGCCGACAGCTTGCTATCATTGGAAGGGTCCGGTCATGGTACTCCTTAATCATATTCACATGGACAGTCTTTTGTCTTAGCCCCTGATCATCTAAAGCAAGAAGGTAATTGGTGTCATTCAGTTTTCTGAGAACCCGGAAGGGACCCTCCCATGTTGTCTGCAGTTTATTCTGCCGATGGGGAACAATCATTAAGACCTGTTGTCCTTCTACAAACTCCCGGTAGCGTGCTTTACGGTCATACCATGTCTTCTGTCTGGTTTGAGCCATCCGCACATGACTCTGGGCAAAACTAGCAAGTTGGGCCAGGGTTTCTCGCAGCTTTAGGACATAAGGGACAACAGGGGCCCCTGTATCTTCAACTTGCCCCTCCCAGTATTCCTTGAGCAGGGTTAAGGGTCCTCGGACCTTTCTTCCAAAGAGTAGTTCAAAGGGGGAGAACCCAGTGGACTCCTGGGGAACTTCCCGATAGGCAAACAAGAGATGGGGTAGGTACTTCTCCCAGTTTGAATCTCTGTCAGTGAAGGCCCTCAGCATATTCTTCAGAGTGCCATTAAATCGTTCACAAAGTCCATTTGTTTGGGGATGATACGGGGTCGTGCGGATCGCTCGTACTCCACAGGTGCGCCACAGACACTGGACCAGCTCTGACATGAACTGGGATCCTTGGTCCGACAAGATCTCACTGGGAAATCCTACTCTGGTGAAAATGGTAACCAGGGCCTCGGCCACCTTGGCTGCAGAAATACTTGACAAGGCCACCGCTTCTGGATATCGGGTGGCATAGTCCACAACAGTGAGAATGTACTGCTTTCCAGATTTACTTGGTTTAGCCAGAGGTCCAATGATATCAACAGCTACTCTTTGAAAGGGTTCTTCTATTATAGGGAGCGGTTGCAGGGGTGCCTTTGGGTGATCTCCGGGTCGCCCTCTACGCTGACATATGTCGCAAGTTCGGCAGAAATGCGCCACTGCTTGGGAAATCCCAGGCCAATAGAAAGATTGAGTCAATCGCCTCTCGGTGCGGGTTTTGCCTTGATGGCCAGCAGTAGGAATATCATGAGCAAGGTGTAATAGGGGAATTCTGTATTTCTGAGGAACAATCAGCTGTTTGCTATAAGTCCAGGGCTTATCTAGGGAGTCGGCATTGGTAACCCGATACAGAAGTCCATTTTCTCTGATAATTCTTTCTCCATTCTCCCCTAGCTGCCCTATTTCAGCTCGAGCTCTAAAACTAGCTAGGGTGGGGTCAGTCTCCACTTCTTGTCTAAACTGAACTTTATCCCAGGTAACATTCATATTATCCCCACAAGAAGAATCACTCACCGGCTGTGACGGCAGTTCTGGTGGCCTCATTTCCATGGATGGGTTGTACACGTCCACATTTGCTGCTCTCTTGGCTTGACTTTGGGTTACCGCACCGACAAAGTGGCAATGAAGATTCCCCACATCATTTCCTAGAAGAACGTCTGCAGGGAGGCCGCTCATCACACCGACCATGCATTGTTTGGCCCCAAAGCCATAATCCAGGGTCACACTCGCTCTTGGAATATATCTCTGGGTACCTCCAGCCAATTCAATGGCAATTCCTGGTCCCTTTTGAATTGCTTCTGGTTGAATTACTCGGGGATCGGCTATGGTGAGAAAAGCCCCAGTGTCACGGAAGCCAACAACTTTTTGACCATCCAGCACGACCTCCTGTAGATGTTTGTGCTGAAGATCAGAAGAACAGGTGGCTGGGGCTCGCACCCCATAGACTCCTGGTAGGGAAGCCAGGATATCAGAGTCACTTGGCAAGTCATCAGGCACTGAATCCATCTCTTCTCCAGGTGAGGGGGTCTGTAGATAATGAACAGGCAAAGGCGGTCTGTAGGTGTTCTGCCTCCGTACACCTGGACATTGGAATTGCATTTGCCCGGGCTGCCCACATCCATAGCATCTGCGCTCTGGGATTCTTCCTCCATGTCGTAGTCCCAAAGGTGGAGCAGGAGTAATGCGAGGCACAGTCACACGAAGGTCACCATGAGTTGATGGTCTAGTGGGATGGTGAATATTGGAGGCAGAAGGACCAGGGGCCGCCAGCGTTGGGGGGCTGGTAGTGTTTTTCTCCCTGAGTAGTAATTTTTTCCACTGAGGCTTGATGGTGAGAGCCTCATCAGCTAGAGCTGCAGCTTCCTCCACTGTTGCTGGTCTCCTTTCACGCACCCATTCCCGGATCTCAGCGGGGCACTTAAAATAAAACTGCTCTTTTAGGATGACCTGCAGGAACGTTTCCCAGGTTATTGCCTCCTCTGCCTCCAGCCAGCGATGACATATATGTTTGAGTTTGTGAGCATACATCTTGAAGGACACTTCCTCATCACAGGCTAAAGTACGGAACTGAGTCCTGTAAGTGTCTGGGGTTACAGCATAATGTTCTAGAATAGTCTGTTTAATCTCCGCATACTCACAGTTCAACCGAGGGTCCATAGCTCTATAGGCTGCGGCAGCTCCACCCTCTAAGAGCCCCACAAGATGTCGGACGCGCTCCCTTTCCGGGACTTCCATTAATCGACACTGATGCTCAAAGTCCAGGAAGAAGCCCTCAATGTCACTGGAAGCCTCATTAAACGGCTTGAAGTCTTTGCGGGACACTCTGGGGAGTTCCCTCATGGGGGATGCTGTGGGTACAGTCTGTCTGGAGCTTCTCGCTGCCTCCAAAGCGATCTCCCTCTCCAGCATTGCCCTCTCCTCCATCCTGCGCTGCCTCTCCTTGGCTGTGCGCATGACCTCCCTCTTATCTTCTATGGTAGCCTCTTCTCCCAGCAAGGCCATCTCCTCCTCGTACCACACAACCCACTGACTTTTTTGGGTATTTACCTCCGGCTGCCGCCTTTCCTCTCTTTGCTGTGAGGATCCTTCCTCCGCATCATCTTGCAGGTGAACTGCTTCCAAAGCCTCAATCAGCTGCTCCTTGGAGAGTCCCTTGTAGCTGACTCCCAGTTCACGGGCCTTTGTTTGTAGGTTCACCGCAGTCCAGTTCTTGTACTCTGCGGTGCTGGTTCCCGATGTTGATGGGCCGTTCTCCTCCATTCCTTCTGCTCCGATCCCACCGCTGCCAACCAGTTTGTGACGGGAGTATTCTCCAGAGCAAGGAGGGACAACAGGCCTGGGAACGATCCAACAGATTTATTGACCAGAACACAGGAACAACACGAAGGTAATTTGCAGAGTCCCAAAATAAGTCCACAGGAAACTGATTCGGGGGCACCTCCCGACAATCCTTGTGCCAGATCACAAAACCATAGTCCTTTTAGAGTCCCAGAAATCCGCCACGATCACACTAAGGCCGAGGCTTCCTCAGACAGCCTCGCCCTTCTCTTTCAGCATCCAACTCACATCTGACTGAGTTGCACAGGGATCTAGTGTCTCTGCTCCTGGATCAGCCCATGTGTGTAGTGGAGGAGGGTTCCACTCCTCCTATGCAATGGTTTGGCCCACAGCAAGGCACCGCTGTGTCTAGGAGGATGTGCATTGTGAGTCCTCCCCCTGCTGAGGGGAACAATGGTGATTCCCCTAGCTGTGTTGACCCAAGCCTGAATTCAATTATGGTCTAGATACACAAGTCTTGTGGAAAGGAGACAGGTTACTTACATAATTACATTATAGTCCCAGAGACACAGGCAATGGGGGAAGGAAACATATTGTTACAGGTACACACAAGACATTGCAAAGTATTGGGGAAAAATACATATCATGACATACATATCCTCCATCACATAGTCCCGTGCCCATATACCCATCATACACATCCTCCATCCCATAGTCCCGTGCCCATATACCCATCATACACATCCTCCATCCCATAGTCCCGTGCCCATATACCCATCATACATATCCTCCATCCCATAGTCCCGTGCCCATATACCCATCATACATATCCTCCATCCCATATTCCAGTGCCCATATACCCATCATACACATCCTCCATCCCATAGTCCCGTGCCCATAAACCCATCATACAGTCATGGCCAAAAGTATTGACACCCCTGCAATTCTGTCAGATAATACTCAGTTTCTTCCTGAAAATGATTGCAAACACAAATTCTTTGGTATTATTATCTTCATTTAATTTGTCTTAAATGAAAAAACACAAAAAGAATTGTCCTAAAGCCAAATTGGATATAATTCCACACCAAACTTAAAAAAGAGGGTGGACAAAAGTATTGGCACTGTTCGAAAAATCATGTGATGCTTCTCTAATTTGTGTAATTAACAGCACCTGTAACTTACCTGTGGCACCTAACAGGTGTTGGCAATAACTAAATCACACTTGCAGCCAGTTAACATGGATTAAAGTTGACTCAACCTCTGTCCTGTGTCCTTGTGTGTACCACATTGAGCATGGAGAAAAGAAAGAAGACCAAAGAACTGTCTGAGGACTTGAGAAACCAAATTGTGAGGAAGCATGAGCAATCTCAAGGCTACAAGTCCATCTCCAAAGACCTGAATGTTCCTGTGTCTACCGTGCGCAGTGTCATCAAGAAGTTTAAAGCCCATGGCACTGTGGCTAACCTCCCTAGATGTGGCCGGAAAAGAAAACTTGACAAGAGATTTCAACGCAAGATTGTGCGGATGTTGGATAAAGAACCTCCACTAACATCCAAACAAGTTCAAGCTGCCCTGCAGTCCGAGGGTACAACGGTGTCAACCCGTACTATCCGTCGGCATCTGAATGAAAAGGGACTGTATGGTAGGAGACCCAGGAAGACTCCACTTCTTACCCCGAGACATAAAAAAGCCAGGCTGGAGTTTGCCAAAACTTACCTGAAAAAGCCTAAAACATTTTGGAAGAATGTTCTCTGGTCAGATGAGACAAAAGTAGAGCTTTTAGGGCAAAAGCATCAACATAGAGTTTACAGGAGAAAAAAGAGGCATTCAAAGAAAAGTACACGGTCCCTACAGTCAAACATGGCGGAGGTTCCCTGATGTTTTGGGGTTGCTTTGCTGCCTCTGGCACTGGACTGCTTGACCGTGTGCATGGCATTATGAAGTCAGAAGACTACCAACAAATTTTGCAGCATAATTTAGAGCCCAGTGTGAGAAAGCTGGGTCTACCTCAGAGGTCATGGGTCTTCCAGCAGGACAATAACCCAAAACACACTTCAAAAAGCACTAGAAAATGGTTTGTGAGGAAGCACTGGAGACTTCTAAGGTGGCCAGCAATGAGTCCAGACCTGAATCCCATAGAACACCTGTGGAGAGATCTAAAAATGGCAGTTTGGAGAAGGCACCCTTCAAATATCAAGGACCTGGAGTAGTTTGCCAAAGAAGAATGGTCTAAAATTCCAGCAGAGCATTGTAAGAAACTCATTGATGGTTACCAGAAGCGGTTGATCGCAGTTATTTTGGCTAAAGGTTGTGCAATCAAGTATTAGGCTGAGGGTGCCAATACTTTTGTCCGGCCCATTTTTGGAGTTTTGTGTGAAATGATCAATGTTTTGCTTTTTGCTTCATTCTTTTTTGTGTTTTTTCATTTGAGACAAATTAAATGAAGATAATAATACCAAAGAATTTGTGTTTGCAATCATTTTCAGGAAGAAACTGAATATTATCTGACAGAGTTGCAGGGGTGTCAATACTTTTGGCCATGACTGTACATATCCTCCATCCCATAGTCCCGTGCCCATAAACCCATCATACATATCCACCATCCCATATTCCAGTGCCCATATACCCATCATACATATCCTCCATCCCATAGTCCCGTGCCCATATACCCATCATACATATCCTCCATCCCATAGTCCCGTGCCCATATACCCATCATACACATCCTCCATCCCATAGTCCTGTGCCCATATACCCATCATACATATCCTCCATCCCATAGTCCAGTACCCATATACCCATCACACATTCTCCATCCCATAGTCCCGTGCCCATATACCCATCATACATATCCTCCATCTCATAGTCCCGTGCCCATATACCCATCATACATATCCTCCATCCCATAGTCCAGTGCCCATATACCCATCATACACATCCTCCATCCCATAGTCCCATGCCCATATACCCATCATACATATCCGCCATCCCATAGTCCCGTGCCCATATATACCCATCATACACATCCTCCATCCCATAGTCCCGTGCTCATATACCCATCATACATATCCTCCATCCCATAGTCCAGTACCCATATACCCATCATACATATCCTCCATCCCATAGTCCCGTGCTCATATACCCATCATACATATCCTCCATCCCATAGTCCAGTACCCATATACCCATCACACATTCTCCATCCCATAGTCCCGTGCTCATATACCCATCATACATATCCTCCATCCCATAGTCCAGTACCCATATACCCATCACACATTCTCCATCCCATAGTCCCGTGCCCATATACCCATCATACACATCCTCCATCCCATAGTCCCGTGCTCATATACCCATCATACATATCCTCCATCCCATAGTCCAGTACCCATATACCCATCACACATTCTCCATCCCATAGTCCCGTGCCCATATACCCATCATACATATCCTCCATCTCATAGTCCCGTGCCCATATACCCATCATACATATCCTCCATCCCATAGTCCAGTGCCCATATACCCATCATACATATCCTCCATCCCATAGTCCAGTACCCATATACCCATCATACATATCCTCCATCCCATAGTCCCGTGCTCATATACCCATCATACATATCCTCCATCCCATAGTCCCGTGCCCATATATACCCATCATACATATCCTCCATCCCATAGTCCCGTGCTCATATACCCATCATACATATCCAATCCATAGTCCCGTGCCCATATACCCATCATACTTATCCTCCATCCCATAGTCCAGTACCCATATACCCATCACACATTCTCCATCCCATAGTCCCGTGCCCATATACCCATCATACATATCCTCCATCTCATAGTCCCGTGCCCATATACCCATCATACATATCCTCCATCCCATAGTCCAGTGCCCATATACCCATCATACATATCCTCCATCCCATAGTCCAGTACCCATATACCCATCATACATATCCTCCATCCCATAGTCCCGTGCTCATATACCCATCATACACATCCTCCATCCCATAGTCCCGTGCCCATATATACCCATCATACATATCCTCCATCCCATAGTCCCGTGCTCATATACCCATCATACATATCCACCATCCCATAGTCCCGTGCTCATATACCCATCATACATATCCAATCCATAGTCCCGTGCCCATATACCCATCATACATATCCTCCATCCCATAGTCCCGTGCTCATATACCCATCATACACATCCTCCATCCCATAGTCCCGTGCCCATATATACCCATCATACATATCCTCCATCCCATAGTCCCGTGCTCATATACCCATCATACATATCCACCATCCCATAGTCCCGTGCTCATATACCCATCATACATATCCAATCCATAGTCCCGTGCCCATATACCCATCATACATATCCTCCATCCCATAGTCCAGTACCCATATACCCATCATACATATCCTCCATCCCATAGTCCCGTGCTCATATACCCATCATACACATCCTCCATCCCATAGTCCCGTGCCCATATATACCCATCATACATATCCTCCATCCCATAGTCCCGTGCTCATATACCCATCATACATATCCACCATCCCATAGTCCCGTGCTCATATACCCATCATACATATCCAATCCATAGTCCCGTGCTCATATACCCATCATACACATCCTCCATCCCATAGTCCCGTGCCCATATATACCCATCATACATATCCTCCATCCCATAGTCCCGTGCTCATATACCCATCATACATATCCTCCATCCCATAGTCCCGTGCTCATATACCCATCATACACATCCTCCATCCCATAGTCCCGTGCTCATATACCCATCATACATATCCTCCATCCCATAGTCCCGTGCTCATATACCCATCATACACATCCTCCATCCCATAGTCCCGTCCCCATATACCCATCATACATATCCTCCATCCCATAGTCCCGTCCCTATAAACCCATCATACATATCCTCCATCCCATAGTCCCGTGCTCATATACCCATCATACATATCCTCCATCCCATAGTCCCGTGCTCATATACCCATCATACACATCCTCCATCCCATAGTCCCGTCCCCATATACCCATCATACATATCCTCCATCCCATAGTCCCGTCCCTATAAACCCATCATACATATCCTCCATCCCATAGTCCCGTGCTCATATACCCATCATACACATCCTCCATCCCATAGTCCCGTGCTCATATACCCGTCATACATATCCTCCATCCCATAGTCCCGTGCTCATATACCCATCATACATATCCTCCATCACATAGTCCCGTGCCCATATACCCATCATACACATCCTCCATCCCATAGTCCCGTCCCCATATACCCATCATACACATCCTCCATCCCATAGTCCCGTCCCTATAAACCCATCATACATATCCTCCATCCCATAGTCCCGTCCCTATAAACCCATCATACATATCCTCCATCCCATAGTCCCGTGCTCATATACCCATCATACATATCCTCCATCCCATAGTCCCGTGCTCATATACCCATCATACACATCCTCCATCCCATAGTCCCGTCTCCATATACCCATCATACATATCCTCCATCCCATAGTCCCGTCCCTATAAACCCATCATACATATCCTCCATCCCATAGTCCCGTGCTCATATACCCATCATACACATCCTCCATCCCATAGTCCCGTGCTCATATACCCGTCATACATATCCTCCATCCCATAGTCCCGTCCCTATAAACCCATCATACATATCCTCCATCCCATAGTCCCGTGCCCATATACCCATCATACATATCCTCCATCCCATAGTCCAGTGCCCATATACCCATCATACACATCCTCCATCCCATAGTCCAGTGCCCATATACCCATCATACACATCCTCCATCCCATAGTCCCGTGCCCATATACCCATCATACATATCCTCCATCCCATAGTCCCGTGCCCATATACCCATCATACACATCCTCCATCCCATAGTCCTGTGCCCATATACCCATCATACATATCCTCCATCCCATAGTCCAGTGCCCATATACCCATCATACATATCCTCCATCCCATAGTCCAGTGCCCATATACCCATCATACATATCCTCCATCCCATAGTCCCGTGCCCATATACCCATCATACATATCCTCCATCCCATAGTCCAGTGCCCATATACCCATCATACATATCCTCCATCCCATAGTCCCGTGCCCATATACCCATCATACATATCCTCCATCCCATAGTCCAGTGCCCATATACCCATCATACATATCCTCCATCCCATAGTCCAGTGCCCATATACCCATCATACACATCCTCCATCCCATAGTCCTGTGCCCATATACCCATCATACACATCCTCCATCCCATAGTCCTGTGCCCATATACCCATCATACATATCCTCCATCCCATAGTCCCGTGCCCATATACCCATCATACACATCCTCCATCCCATAGTCCTGTGCCCATATACCCATCATACACATCCTCCATCCCATAGTCCTGTGCCCATATACCCATCATACATATCCTCCATCCCATAGTCCCGTGCCCATATACCCATCATACACATCCTCCATCCCATAGTCCTGTGCCCATATACCCATCATACACATCCTCCATCCCATAGTCCTGTGCCCATATACCCATCATACATATCCTCCATCCCATAGTCTTGTGCCCATATACCCATCATACACATCTTCCATCCCATAGTCCAGTGCCCATATACCCATCATACACATCCTCCATCCCATAGTCCTGTGCCCATATACCCATCATACATATCCTCCATCCCATAGTCCAGTGCCCATATACCCATCACACATATCCTCCATCCCATAGTCCAGTGCCCATATACCCATCATACACATCCTCCATCCCATAGTCCAGTGCCCATATACCCATCATACATATCCTCCATCCCATAGTCCTGTGCCCATATACCCATCATACATATCCTCCATCCCATAGTCCCGTGCCCATATACCCATCATACATATCCTCCATCCCATAGTCCGGTGCCCATATACCCATCATACATATCCTCCATCCCATAGTCCCGTGCCCATATACCCATCATACATATCCTCCATCTCATAGTCCCGTGCCCATATACCCATCATACATATCCTCCATCCCATAGTCCGGTGCCCATATACCCATCATACATATCCTCCATCCCATAGTCCCGTGCCCATATACCCATCATACATATCCTCCATCTCATAGTCCCGTGCCCATATACCCATCATACATATCCTCCATCCCATAGTCCGGTGCCCATATACCCATCATACATATCCTCCATCCCATTGTCCCGTGCCCATATACCCATCATACATATCCTCCATCCCATAGTCCGGTGCCCATATACCCATCATACATATCCTCCATCCCATAGTCCCGTGCCCATATACCCATCATACACATCCTCCATCCCATAGTCCCGTGCCCATATACCCATCATACATATCCTCCATCTCATAGTCCCGTGCCCATATACCCATCATACACATCCTCCATCCCATAGTCCGGTGCCCATATACCCATCATACACATCCTCCATCCCATAGTCCCGTGCCCATATACCCATCATACATATCCTCCATCCCATAGTCCCGTGCCCATATACCCATCATACATATCCTCCATCCCATAGTCCCGTCCCCATATACCCATCATACATATCCTCCATCCCATAGTCCGGTGCCCATATACCCATCATACACATCCTCCATCCCATAGTCCCGTGCCCATATACCCATCATACACATCCTCCATCCCATAGTCCCGTGCTCATATACCCATCATACATATCCTCCATCCCATAGTCCCGTGCTCATATACCCATCATACACATCCTCCATCCCATAGTCCCGTCCCCATATACCCATCATACATATCCTCCATCCCATAGTCCCGTCCCTATAAACCCATCATACATATCCTCCATCCCATAGTCCCGTGCTCATATACCCATCATACATATCCTCCATCCCATAGTCCCGTGCTCATATACCCATCATACACATCCTCCATCCCATAGTCCCGTCCCCATATACCCATCATACATATCCTCCATCCCATAGTCCCGTCCCTATAAACCCATCATACATATCCTCCATCCCATAGTCCCGTGCTCATATACCCATCATACACATCCTCCATCCCATAGTCCCGTGCTCATATACCCGTCATACATATCCTCCATCCCATAGTCCCGTGCTCATATACCCATCATACATATCCTCCATCCCATAGTCCCGTGCCCATATACCCATCATACACATCCTCCATCCCATAGTCCCGTCCCCATATACCCATCATACACATCCTCCATCCCATAGTCCCGTCCCTATAAACCCATCATACATATCCTCCATCCCATAGTCCCGTCCCTATAAACCCATCATACATATCCTCCATCCCATAGTCCCGTGCTCATATACCCATCATACATATCCTCCATCCCATAGTCCCGTGCCCATATACCCATCATACATATCCTCCATCCCATAGTCCCGTGCCCATATACCCATCATACATATCCTCCATCCCATAGTCCAGTGCCCATATACCCATCATACATATCCTCCATCCCATAGTCCCGTGCCCATATACCCATCATACATATCCTCCATCCCATAGTCCAGTGCCCATATACCCATCATACATATCCTCCATCCCATAGTCCAGTGCCCATATACCCATCATACATATCCTCCATCCCATAGTCCAGTGCCCATATACCCATCATACATATCCTCCATCCCATAGTCCAGTGCCCATATACCCATCATACACATCCTCCATCCCATAGTCCTGTGCCCATATACCCATCATACACATCCTCCATCCCATAGTCCTGTGCCCATATACCCATCATACATATCCTCCATCCCATAGTCCAGTGCCCATATACCCATCATACACATCCTCCATCCCATAGTCCTGTGCCCATATACCCATCATACACATCCTCCATCCCATAGTCCTGTGCCCATATACCCATCATACATATCCTCCATCCCATAGTCCAGTACCCATATACCCATCACACATTCTCCATCCCATAGTCCCGTGCCCATATACCCATCATACATATCCTCCATCTCATAGTCCCGTGCCCATATACCCATCATACATATCCTCCATCCCATAGTCCCGTGCCCATATACCCATCATACATATCCTCCATCCCATAGTCCCGTGCCCATATACCCATCATACATATCCTCCATCCCATAGTCCAGTGCCCATATACCCATCATACATATCCTCCATCCCATAGTCCAGTACCCATATACCCATCATACATATCCTCCATCCCATAGTCCCGTGCTCATATACCCATCATACACATCCTCCATCCCATAGTCCCGTGCCCATATATACCCATCATACATATCCTCCATCCCATAGTCCCGTGCTCATATACCCATCATACATATCCACCATCCCATAGTCCCGTGCTCATATACCCATCATACATATCCTCCATCCCATAGTCCCGTGCCCATATACCCATCATACATATCCTCCATCCCATAGTCCCGTGCTCATATACCCATCATACACATCCTCCATCCCATAGTCCCGTGCCCATATATACCCATCATACATATCCTCCATCCCATAGTCCCGTGCTCATATACCCATCATACATATCCACCATCCCATAGTCCCGTGCTCATATACCCATCATACATATCCTCCATCCCATAGTCCAGTACCCATATACCCATCATACATATCCTCCATCCCATAGTCCCGTGCTCATATACCCATCATACACATCCTCCATCCCATAGTCCCGTGCCCATATATACCCATCATACATATCCTCCATCCCATAGTCCCGTGCTCATATACCCATCATACATATCCACCATCCCATAGTCCCGTGCTCATATACCCATCATACATATCCAATGCATAGTCCCGTGCTCATATACCCATCATACACATCCTCCATCCCATAGTCCCGTGCCCATATATACCCATCATACATATCCTCCATCCCATAGTCCCGTGCTCATATACCCATCATACATATCCTCCATCCCATAGTCCCGTGCTCATATACCCATCATACATATCCTCCATCCCATAGTCCCGTGCTCATATACCCATCATACATATCCTCCATCCCATAGTCCCGTGCTCATATACCCATCATACATATCCTCCATCCCATAGTCCCGTCCCCATATACCCATCATACATATCCTCCATCCCATAGTCCCGTCCCTATAAACCCATCATACATATCCTCCATCCCATAGTCCCGTGCTCATATACCCATCATACATATCCTCCATCCCATAGTCCCGTGCTCATATACCCATCATACACATCCTCCATCCCATAGTCCCGTCCCCATATACCCATCATACATATCCTCCATCCCATAGTCCCGTCCCTATAAACCCATCATACATATCCTCCATCCCATAGTCCCGTGCTCATATACCCATCATACATATCCTCCATCCCATAGTCCCGTGCTCATATACCCATCATACACATCCTCCATCCCATAGTCCCGTCCCCATATACCCATCATACATATCCTCCATCCCATAGTCCCGTCCCTATAAACCCATCATACATATCCTCCATCCCATAGTCCCGTGCTCATATACCCATCATACACATCCTCCATCCCATAGTCCCGTGCTCATATACCCGTCATACATATCCTCCATCCCATAGTCCCGTGCTCATATACCCATCATACATATCCTCCATCCCATAGTCCCGTGCCCATATACCCATCATACACATCCTCCATCCCATAGTCCCGTCCCCATATACCCATCATACACATCCTCCATCCCATAGTCCCGTCCCTATAAACCCATCATACATATCCTCCATCCCATAGTCCCGTCCCTATAAACCCATCATACATATCCTCCATCCCATAGTCCCGTGCTCATATACCCATCATACACATCCTCCATCCCATAGTCCCGTCTCCATATACCCATCATACATATCCTCCATCCCATAGTCCCGTCCCTATAAACCCATCATACATATCCTCCATCCCATAGTCCCGTGCTCATATACCCATCATACACATCCTCCATCCCATAGTCCCGTGCTCATATACCCGTCATACATATCCTCCATCCCATAGTCCCGTCCCTATAAACCCATCATACATATCCTCCATCCCATAGTCCCGTGCCCATATACCCATCATACATATCCTCCATCCCATAGTCCAGTGCCCATATACCCATCATACATATCCTCCATCCCATAGTCCAGTGCCCATATACCCATCATACACATCCTCCATCCCATAGTCCCGTGCCCATATACCCATCATACATATCCTCCATCCCATAGTCCCGTGCCCATATACCCATCATACACATCCTCCATCCCATAGTCCTGTGCCCATATACCCATCATACATATCCTCCATCCCATAGTCCAGTGCCCATATACCCATCATACATATCCTCCATCCCATAGTCCAGTGCCCATATACCCATCATACATATCCTCCATCCCATAGTCCCGTGCCCATATACCCATCATACATATCCTCCATCCCATAGTCCAGTGCCCATATACCCATCATACATATCCTCCATCCCATAGTCCCGTGCCCATATACCCATCATACATATCCTCCATCCCATAGTCCAGTGCCCATATACCCATCATACATATCCTCCATCCCATAGTCCAGTGCCCATATACCCATCATACACATCCTCCATCCCATAGTCCTGTGCCCATATACCCATCATACACATCCTCCATCCCATAGTCCTGTGCCCATATACCCATCATACATATCCTCCATCCCATAGTCCAGTGCCCATATACCCATCATACACATCCTCCATCCCATAGTCCTGTGCCCATATACCCATCATACACATCCTCCATCCCATAGTCCTGTGCCCATATACCCATCATACATATCCTCCATCCCATAGTCCAGTACCCATATACCCATCACACATTCTCCATCCCATAGTCCCGTGCCCATATACCCATCATACATATCCTCCATCTCATAGTCCCGTGCCCATATACCCATCATACATATCCTCCATCCCATAGTCCAGTGCCCATATACCCATCATACATATCCTCCATCCCATAGTCCAGTACCCATATACCCATCATACATATCCTCCATCCCATAGTCCCGTGCTCATATACCCATCATACACATCCTCCATCCCATAGTCCCGTGCCCATATATACCCATCATACATATCCTCCATCCCATAGTCCCGTGCTCATATACCCATCATACATATCCACCATCCCATAGTCCCGTGCTCATATACCCATCATACATATCCAATCCATAGTCCCGTGCCCATATACCCATCATACATATCCTCCATCCCATAGTCCCGTGCTCATATACCCATCATACACATCCTCCATCCCATAGTCCCGTGCCCATATATACCCATCATACATATCCTCCATCCCATAGTCCCGTGCTCATATACCCATCATACATATCCACCATCCCATAGTCCCGTGCTCATATACCCATCATACATATCCAATCCATAGTCCCGTGCCCATATACCCATCATACATATCCTCCATCCCATAGTCCAGTACCCATATACCCATCATACATATCCTCCATCCCATAGTCCCGTGCTCATATACCCATCATACACATCCTCCATCCCATAGTCCCGTGCCCATATATACCCATCATACATATCCTCCATCCCATAGTCCCGTGCTCATATACCCATCATACATATCCACCATCCCATAGTCCCGTGCTCATATACCCATCATACATATCCAATCCATAGTCCCGTGCTCATATACCCATCATACACATCCTCCATCCCATAGTCCCGTGCCCATATATACCCATCATACATATCCTCCATCCCATAGTCCCGTGCTCATATACCCATCATACATATCCTCCATCCCATAGTCCCGTGCTCATATACCCATCATACACATCCTCCATCCCATAGTCCCGTGCTCATATACCCATCATACATATCCTCCATCCCATAGTCCCGTGCTCATATACCCATCATACACATCCTCCATCCCATAGTCCCGTCCCCATATACCCATCATACATATCCTCCATCCCATAGTCCCGTCCCTATAAACCCATCATACATATCCTCCATCCCATAGTCCCGTGCTCATATACCCATCATACATATCCTCCATCCCATAGTCCCGTGCTCATATACCCATCATACACATCCTCCATCCCATAGTCCCGTCCCCATATACCCATCATACATATCCTCCATCCCATAGTCCCGTCCCTATAAACCCATCATACATATCCTCCATCCCATAGTCCCGTGCTCATATACCCATCATACACATCCTCCATCCCATAGTCCCGTGCTCATATACCCGTCATACATATCCTCCATCCCATAGTCCCGTGCTCATATACCCATCATACATATCCTCCATCCCATAGTCCCGTGCCCATATACCCATCATACACATCCTCCATCCCATAGTCCCGTCCCCATATACCCATCATACACATCCTCCATCCCATAGTCCCGTCCCTATAAACCCATCATACATATCCTCCATCCCATAGTCCCGTCCCTATAAACCCATCATACATATCCTCCATCCCATAGTCCCGTGCTCATATACCCATCATACATATCCTCCATCCCATAGTCCCGTGCTCATATACCCATCATACACATCCTCCATCCCATAGTCCCGTCTCCATATACCCATCATACATATCCTCCATCCCATAGTCCCGTCCCTATAAACCCATCATACATATCCTCCATCCCATAGTCCCGTGCTCATATACCCATCATACACATCCTCCATCCCATAGTCCCGTGCTCATATACCCGTCATACATATCCTCCATCCCATAGTCCCGTCCCTATAAACCCATCATACATATCCTCCATCCCATAGTCCCGTGCCCATATACCCATCATACATATCCTCCATCCCATAGTCCAGTGCCCATATACCCATCATACACATCCTCCATCCCATAGTCCAGTGCCCATATACCCATCATACACATCCTCCATCCCATAGTCCCGTGCCCATATACCCATCATACATATCCTCCATCCCATAGTCCCGTGCCCATATACCCATCATACACATCCTCCATCCCATAGTCCTGTGCCCATATACCCATCATACATATCCTCCATCCCATAGTCCAGTGCCCATATACCCATCATACATATCCTCCATCCCATAGTCCAGTGCCCATATACCCATCATACATATCCTCCATCCCATAGTCCCGTGCCCATATACCCATCATACATATCCTCCATCCCATAGTCCAGTGCCCATATACCCATCATACATATCCTCCATCCCATAGTCCCGTGCCCATATACCCATCATACATATCCTCCATCCCATAGTCCAGTGCCCATATACCCATCATACATATCCTCCATCCCATAGTCCAGTGCCCATATACCCATCATACACATCCTCCATCCCATAGTCCTGTGCCCATATACCCATCATACACATCCTCCATCCCATAGTCCTGTGCCCATATACCCATCATACATATCCTCCATCCCATAGTCCCGTGCCCATATACCCATCATACACATCCTCCATCCCATAGTCCTGTGCCCATATACCCATCATACACATCCTCCATCCCATAGTCCTGTGCCCATATACCCATCATACATATCCTCCATCCCATAGTCTTGTGCCCATATACCCATCATACACATCTTCCATCCCATAGTCCAGTGCCCATATACCCATCATACACATCCTCCATCCCATAGTCCTGTGCCCATATACCCATCATACATATCCTCCATCCCATAGTCCAGTGCCCATATACCCATCACACATATCCTCCATCCCATAGTCCAGTGCCCATATACCCATCATACACATCCTCCATCCCATAGTCCAGTGCCCATATACCCATCATACATATCCTCCATCCCATAGTCCTGTGCCCATATACCCATCATACATATTCTCCATCCCATAGTCCGGTGCCCATATACCCATCATACACATCCTCCATCCCATAGTCCCGTGCCCATATACCCATCATACATATCCTCCATCCCATAGTCCCGTGCCCATATACCCATCATACATATCCTCCATCCCATAGTCCGGTGCCCATATACCCATCATACATATCCTCCATCCCATAGTCCGGTGCCCATATACCCATCATACATATCCCCCATCCCATAGTCCCGTGCCCATATACCCATCATACATATCCTCCATCCCATAGTCCCATGCCCATATACCCATCATACATATCCTCCATCCCATAGTCCGGTGCCCATATACCCATCATACATATCCTCCGTCCCATAGTCCGGTGCCCATATACCCATCATACATATCCCCCGTCCCATAGTCCCGTGCCCATATACCCATCATACATATCCTCCGTCCCATAGTCCGGTGCCCATATACCCATCATACACATCCTCCATCCCATAGTCCCGTGCCCATATACCCATCATACATATCCTCCATCCCATAGTCCTGTGCCCATATACCCATCATACATATCCTCCATCCCATAGTCCCGTGCCCATATACCCATCATACATATCCTCCATCCCATAGTCCGGTGCCCATATACCCATCATACATATCCTCCATCCCATAGTCCCGTGCCCATATACCCATCATACACATCCTCCATCCCATAGTCCCGTGCCCATATACCCATCATACATATCCTCCATCTCATAGTCCCGTGCCCATATACCCATCATACATATCCTCCATCCCATAGTCCGGTGCCCATATACCCATCATACATATCCTCCATCCCATAGTCCCGTGCCCATATACCCATCATACATATCCTCCATCCCATAGTCCGGTGCCCATATACCCATCATACATATCCTCCATCCCATAGTCCCGTGCCCATATACCCATCATACACATCCTCCATCCCATAGTCCCGTGCCCATATACCCATCATACATATCCTCCATCTCATAGTCCCGTGCCCATATACCCATCATACACATCCTCCATCCCATAGTCCGGTGCCCATATACCCATCATACACATCCTCCATCCCATAGTCCCGTGCCCATATACCCATCATACATATCCTCCATCCCATAGTCCCGTGCCCATATACCCATCATACATATCCTCCATCCCATAGTCCCGTCCCCATATACCCATCATACATATCCTCCATCCCATAGTCCGGTGCCCATATACCCATCATACACATCCTCCATCCCATAGTCCCGTGCCCATATACCCATCATACACATCCTCCATCCCATAGTCCCGTGCTCATATACCCATCATACATATCCTCCATCCCATAGTCCCGTGCTCATATACCCATCATACACATCCTCCATCCCATAGTCCCGTCCCCATATACCCATCATACATATCCTCCATCCCATAGTCCCGTCCCTATAAACCCATCATACATATCCTCCATCCCATAGTCCCGTGCTCATATACCCATCATACATATCCTCCATCCCATAGTCCCGTGCTCATATACCCATCATACACATCCTCCATCCCATAGTCCCGTCCCCATATACCCATCATACATATCCTCCATCCCATAGTCCCGTCCCTATAAACCCATCATACATATCCTCCATCCCATAGTCCCGTGCTCATATACCCATCATACACATCCTCCATCCCATAGTCCCGTGCTCATATACCCGTCATACATATCCTCCATCCCATAGTCCCGTGCTCATATACCCATCATACATATCCTCCATCCCATAGTCCCGTGCCCATATACCCATCATACACATCCTCCATCCCATAGTCCCGTCCCCATATACCCATCATACACATCCTCCATCCCATAGTCCCGTCCCTATAAACCCATCATACATATCCTCCATCCCATAGTCCCGTCCCTATAAACCCATCATACATATCCTCCATCCCATAGTCCCGTGCTCATATACCCATCATACATATCCTCCATCCCATAGTCCCGTGCTCATATACCCATCATACACATCCTCCATCCCATAGTCCCGTCTCCATATACCCATCATACATATCCTCCATCCCATAGTCCCGTCCCTATAAACCCATCATACATATCCTCCATCCCATAGTCCCGTGCTCATATACCCATCATACACATCCTCCATCCCATAGTCCCGTGCTCATATACCCGTCATACATATCCTCCATCCCATAGTCCCGTCCCTATAAACCCATCATACATATCCTCCATCCCATAGTCCCGTGCCCATATACCCATCATACATATCCTCCATCCCATAGTCCAGTGCCCATATACCCATCATACACATCCTCCATCCCATAGTCCAGTGCCCATATACCCATCATACACATCCTCCATCCCATAGTCCCGTGCCCATATACCCATCATACATATCCTCCATCCCATAGTCCCGTGCCCATATACCCATCATACACATCCTCCATCCCATAGTCCTGTGCCCATATACCCATCATACATATCCTCCATCCCATAGTCCAGTGCCCATATACCCATCATACATATCCTCCATCCCATAGTCCAGTGCCCATATACCCATCATACATATCCTCCATCCCATAGTCCCGTGCCCATATACCCATCATACATATCCTCCATCCCATAGTCCAGTGCCCATATACCCATCATACATATCCTCCATCCCATAGTCCCGTGCCCATATACCCATCATACATATCCTCCATCCCATAGTCCAGTGCCCATATACCCATCATACATATCCTCCATCCCATAGTCCAGTGCCCATATACCCATCATACACATCCTCCATCCCATAGTCCTGTGCCCATATACCCATCATACACATCCTCCATCCCATAGTCCTGTGCCCATATACCCATCATACATATCCTCCATCCCATAGTCCAGTGCCCATATACCCATCATACACATCCTCCATCCCATAGTCCTGTGCCCATATACCCATCATACACATCCTCCATCCCATAGTCCTGTGCCCATATACCCATCATACATATCCTCCATCCCATAGTCCAGTGCCCATATACCCATCATACACATCCTCCATCCCATAGTCCTGTGCCCATATACCCATCATACATATTCTCCATCCCATAGTCCGGTGCCCATATACCCATCATACATATCCTCCATCCCATAGTCCCGTGCCCATATACCCATCATACACATCCTCCATCCCATAGTCCCGTGCCCATATACCCATCATACACATCCTCCATCCCATAGTCCCGTGCCCATATACCCATCATACACATCCTCCATCCCATAGTCCAGTGCCCATATACCCATCATACATATCCTCCATCCCATAGTCCCGTGCCCATATACCCGTCATACATATCCTCCATCCCATAGTCCGGTGCCCATATACCCATCATACACATCCTCCATCCCATAGTCCCGTGCCCATATACCCATCATACACATCCTCCATCCCATAGTCCCGTGCCCATATACCCATCATACACATCCTCCATCCCATAGTCCCGTGCCCATATACCCATCATACACATCCTCCATCCCATAGTCCCGTGCCCATATACCCGTCATACATATCCTCCATCCCATAGTCCGGTGCCCATATACCCATCATACACATCCTCCATCCCATAGTCCGGTGCCCATATACCCATCATACACATCCTCCATCCCATAGTCCCGTGCCCATATACCCGTCATACATATCCTCCATCCCATAGTCCGGTGCCCATATACCCGTCATACATATCCTCCATCCCATAGTCCTGTGCCCATATACCCAACATACATATCCTCCATCCCATAGTCCGGTGCCCATATACCCATCATACACATCCTCCATCCCATAGTCCCGTGCCCATATACCCATCATACACATCCTCCATCCCATAGTGCGGTGCCCATATACCCATCATACACATCCTCCATCCCATAGTCCGGTGCCCATATACCCATCATACATATCCTCCATCCCATAGTGCGGTGCCCATATACCCATCATACATATCCTCCATCCCATAGTCCGGTGCCCATATACCCATCATACATATCCTCCATCCCATAGTGCGGTGCCCATATACCCATCATACATATCCTCCATCCCATAGTGCGGTGCCCATATACCCATCATACATATCCTCCATCCCATAGTCCAGTGCCCATATACCCATCATACATATCCTCCATCCCATAGTCCCGTGCCCATATACCCATCATACATATCCTCCATCCCATAGTCCGGTGGCCATATACCCATCATACATATCCAATCCATAGTCAAGCATTATGACATCATAATGAGCGGCGGCGGGGCTTTCAACCTTTGACATCAGCGTCGCCATGGCAACCATTGTGACATCATGATGAGCGGTGGGGCTTGATACACACACACTTTCCCCCCAGTATGTAGATAGGGGCAACATTGTTTGGTGAATTGGAACGTGCGGGGTTAAAATTTCGCCTCACAACATAGCCTAGGACACTCGAGGTCCAGACGTGACTGTGCCAAATTTTGTGGCTGTAGCTGGATATATATATATAAATGCAACAATGTAGACCAGCTCACTCCTGTGAACCACCTGGAACCTCAGCTGACCTGGTTAACTCCGTTGTGCCCGGATCTGGATGTGGGAGTCCATCCATACAAATGTGAACAACGACAGAGCAAAGTCCAGCAATAACGTGAACAATCCAGGATGCTGTTAAAAAATTATTTTCTCTTTCTTTTTATTGATAAATCCATTAAAATGCAATGGTCCAAGCAATTCAAAACAGCAATAACGCAGGAAAGTAGTGCGGATAGGACTACGCGTTTCAGCATTTTCTGGACCGTGAAGAAGGCGGGTTTTACCGCTGAAACGCGTAGTCCTATCCGCACTACTTTCCTGCGTTATTGCTGTTTTGAATTGCTTGGACCATTGCATTTTAATGGATTTATCAATAAAAAGAAAGAGAAAATAATTTTTTAACAGCATCCTGGATTGTTCACGTTATTGCTGGACTTTGCTCTGTCGTTGTTCACACATATATAGTGTATATACGGTGTGTGTGTGTGTATATATATATATATATATATATTTATATTATATGATTCAAAGAAGCTTTATTGGCAGGACTAAATACACATTAGTTTTGCCAAAGCAGGTGTACAGAAGGGAATAGGGACTGTAGGGATGTTGGGAAGGGGCTGTAGGAAAGGTGGATGGGGGCAGATCCAGGATGGGGCTATAGAAGTCCATATATAGTGCGTGTGTGTATATATAGGAGGTGTATATAGCTGTATATACGGGGGGGTGGGTGTGTGTGTGTGTATGTATGTGTATATGTGTGTGTATGTATGTATATATATATATATATATATATATATATATATATATATATATATAGTGCGTGTGTGTATATATAGGAGGTGTATATAGCTGTATATACGGGGGGGTGGGTGTGTGTGTGTGTATGTATGTGTATATATATATATATATATCACCAAAAAGTGACTCTCCTCTATTCTATAGAGTCATTACACACAGAGTGATCTATGTCATGTGTTTATTTCTGGTAATGTTGAGGATTATGGCTTACAGCCAATGAGAACCCAGAAGTCATTATCTCAGTAAATTTCAATACTTTATAACACCAGCTGGAAAAATGATTATACAATCTGAAATGTTGTCCTCCTGAAATGTATGATCAGTAAATGCCCTCAATACTTGGTCAGGGCTCCTTCTGCATCAATTACTGCATCAATGCGGCGTGGCATGGAGGCGATCAGCCTGTGGCACTGCTGAGGGGTTATGGAAGCCCAGGTTGCTTTGATAGCAGCCTTCAGCTCGTCTGCATTGTGGGGTCTGGTGTCTCATCTTCCTCTTGACAATACTCCGTAGATTCTCTATAGGGTTAAGGTCAGGGGAGTTTGCTGCCAATCAAGCCCAGTGATACTGTTGTGTGTACACCAGGTATTGGTACTTTTGGCAGTGTGGACAGGGGCCAAGTCCTGCTGGAGAATGACATTTCCATCTCATAAAGCTTGTCGGCAGAGGGAAGCATGAAGAGTAGAGTTGAGCGACTTTGGTCGGATCGGGTTTCGTGAAACCCGAATGAAACAAAATAAGTTTCAGATGAAACTCGTCCGACTAGAGCAAAACAAAGTCGGAGTTTCGTCCGAAACCCGACCCCAATGCAAGTCAATGGGAAATAAAAGTCGGACGAAACTCCGACTTTGTTTTGCTCTAGTCGGACGAGTTTCATCTGAAACTTATTTTGTTTCATTCGGGTTTCACGAAACCCGATCCGACCAAAGTCGCTCACCTCTAATGAAGAGCTCTAAAATGTCCTGGTAGACGGCTGCGCTGACTTTGGTCTTGATAAAACACAGTGGACCTACACCAGCAGATGACATGGCTCCCCAAACCATCACTGACTGTGGAGACTTCACACTGGACCTCCAGCAGCTTGGATGGTGGCCTCTCCACTCTTCCTCCAGACTCTGGGACCACTGACCACAGTCCGGTTCTTCTTCTCCTTGGCCCAGGTAAGACGCTTCTGGCGTTGTCTATTGGTCATGAGTGGCTGACACAAGGAATGTGACACTTGTAGCCCATGTCCTGGACACGTCTGTGTGTGAAGCAATGACTCCAGCAGCAGTCCACTCCTTGTGAATCTCCCCCACATTACTGTATGGCCTTTTCCTAACAATCCTTTCCAGGCTGCGGTTATCCCGGTGGCTTGTGCACCTTTTTCTACCACCTTTTTCCTTCCACTCCACTTTCCATTAATATTCTTGGATCCAGCACTCTGTGAACAGCCGGCTTCTTTAGCAATGACCTTTTGTGGCTTCCCCTCCTTGTGGAGAGGGTCAGTGACTGCCTTCTGGACATCTGTCAGGTCAGCAGTCTTCCCCATGATTGTGGAACTACTGAATCAGACTAAGGGACCTTTATAAACGCATAGGAGCCTGTACAGGGGTTTATTGTTAATTATTCTAATTTCCTAAAAACTTTTGGGTTTTTATTGGCTGTAAGCCATAATCATCAACATTAACCCATTTCTGACATGTGACATACTATCCTGCCCACGGTGCCCAGGCCCTTGTGACCGGGGACAGGATAGTGCGTCACCACGATCAGCGCCACTCACGGGGGGAGCGCTGCTGAACACGGCTAGGTGTCAGCTGATTATCACAGCTGACACCCGGCACATTAACCCCCAGCACACTGCGGTCAAACATGATCGTAGTGTACCGGGGGCACATGGAAGAATCATGCAGGGAGGGGGCTCTCTGCGTGCTTCCCTGAGACCCTCGGAACAGCGCGATGTGTTGCGTCGCTCCGAGAGTCTCCTCCCTACAGGCCACCGGATTCAATATGGCCACTGGGGCCTTCGGGGTCCTGCAGGGAGGCGACTTTCTCAGTGCCTGTTGCGAGCAGGCACCGAGAAAGCCTTTGCAGTGCCTGTCAGATCACTGATATGACACTTTATTATATTGTCCCACACTGACATTATAAAGTTAAAAAAAAAGTGTAAAAATGATTTTTATTTAAATTTAAAAAAATATATTCCCTAATTCTTTTTTTTTTTTTAAATAAAAAAATAACAAACCATAAAAGTGCACATATTTAGTATCGCCGCGTCCGTAACGACCCGCCCTATAAAACTGTCCCACTAGTTAACCCCTTTAGTGAACACCTTAAAGCATTGTTTTTTTCTTTTTTATTTTTTTTCTCATCATACCGCCAAACAAAAAGTGCAATGACGCGCCATCAAAAAGACGCATATAAATATCCATGGTACCGCTGAGAGCGTTATCTAGTCCCGGAAAAACGAGCCGCCACGCAGCGTCATCAGCGGAAAAATAAACAAGTTATAGCTCGCAGAATAAAGCGATGCAAAAATTACTTTTTATATAAAAATGTTTTTATTGTATAAAAACAAAACATTAAACTATATAAATGAGGTATCGCTGTAATCGTACTGAACCGAAGAATAAAACCGCTTTATCAATTTTACCGCAGGCGGAACGGTGTAAACGCACCCCCAAAAGAAATTCATGAAACGCTGGTTTTTGTTCATTCTACGTCCCAAAAATCGGAATAAAAAGCGATCAAAAAATGTCACGTGCCCGAAAGTGGTACCAATAAAAACGTCAACTCGTCCCGCAAAAAATACGACCTCACGTGACTCGGTGGGTCAAAAGATGAAAAAATTATAGCTCTCAATATGTGGTGATGCAAAAACTATTTTAACAATAAAAAGCGTCTTTTACCATAGAATCATAGAATGGTAGAGTCGGAAGGGACCTCCTGGGCCATCTGGTCCAACCCCCTGCTCCGAGCAGGACTCACTGAATCATTCCAGGCAGATGTCTGTCCAGCCTCTGTGTAGAACGAACACCGTGAGCACAACTCAAGATGGTGCTAAGGTTAGGTTCCCAAACCGTTAAAGCAACAAATATAAACCTAGCACTCAACTTAAAGGTACAGTCATATGTTAAAGTTTGGGCACCCCTATTAATGTTAACCTTTTTTCTTTATAACAATTTTGGTTTTTGCAACAGCTATTTCAGTTTCATATATCTAATAACTGATGGACTCAGTTATATTTCTGGATTCAAATGAAGTTTATTGTACTAACAGAAAATGTGCAATCTGCATTTTAACAAAATTTGACCACCTTCAACATATGACTGTATTTGCAAAGAGGTTTATTGTAGTACACGAAAAAAGACGTTTCGGTCAATGTGACCTTCAGTTATGAAGAGAATAATCTCAAGGTAATAAGCTTGTCAGAATATAGCAGAGGGGCAAACGTGCCTCCAGATGTGGTGTCCAGCCTCTGT
This sequence comes from Dendrobates tinctorius, assembly GCF_039654945.1. NCBI lineage: Eukaryota > Metazoa > Chordata > Amphibia > Anura > Dendrobatidae > Dendrobates > Dendrobates tinctorius. The sequence goes on along the minus strand of NW_027362068.1, from coordinate 510,157 downwards.
GTGAAGACTTCTATTGAAGGAGAACTCACCACTTCTCGTGGCAGCCTGTTCCACTCATTGATCACTCTAACTGTCAAAAAGTTTTTTCTAGTATCTAATGTGTCTCCTCCCATTCTGTTTCATCCCATTGCTTCTAGTCTTTCCTTGTGCAAATGAGAATAAAGTTGATCCTTCTACAATGTGACAGCCCTTGAGATATTTGTAGACAACTATTAAGTCTCCTCTCAGTCTTCTCTTCTGCAAGCTGTGTGACAGCTGTCAAACATAAAAACCCACCATAAATAGTACTATATTTTTCGGACCATAAGACACACTTTTTTCCTCCAAAATTTTGGAGAAAGGTGGGGGTGCATCTTATGCTCGCAATATACTCACTTGCAACTATGGCTGGTGTGGGGGTCTGTGGGGTGGTGGTAGCGGCGGGCTGTGCTCCGTGGGGGGGTTCCGCCGGCATTTCCTCAAAGCCTCCGGGAACATGGACGCCGGGAAGATGGCCGTCGGTCCGTGGACGGCGCATGCTCTGGTTCAGATCTCGAGAACTCGTTGCCGAGATTTGAATCTCGTCTCCTGAGATCTCGGGACAAGATCTGAACCTGAGCATGCGCCGTCCCCAGACCGGCGGCCATGTTCCAGGAGGCCAACGCAACATGGCAGCAACGGATGTGCGGGGACCTCCAGGCTTTTAGGAAATGCCGGCAGAGCCGCTGCTCCTGCATCGAAGCCCCTGCACCAGAGCCCAGCTGCCCCAGCACAGCCCACCTGCCCCAGCACAGAGCTACCGCACTAGCCTGGACCACTGAATGACCCCTGTGACCACTCCTCCACCTGTGCCGGATCCCTTCCCTGGTAAGCTTAAGACGGACTCCCATTTGACACTTTTTTTTTTTTTTCCCGTATTTTCCTTCTGAAAATTTGGGGTGCGTCTTATAGTCCGAAAAATAAGGTAAATCAAACCCCCCTTAGTTAGGGAAAAATAATAAAATTAAAAAAATGTATTTATTTCCGTTTTCCCGTTAGCGTTAGGGCTGAGGTTAGGGTTAGGGGAGTGTTGGGGTTAGGGGTGGAGTTATAATTGGGGAGTTTCCACTGTTTGGGCACATCAGGGATATCCAAACGCAACATGGCGTCTGATCTCAATTCCAGCCAATTCTGCGTTGAAAAAGTCAAACGGTGCTCCTTCCCTTCCAAGCTCTGCCATGCGCCCAAACAGTGGTTCCCCTCACATATCAGGTATCAGCCTACTCAGGACAAATTGCACAACAACTTTTGGGGTCCAATTTCTCCTGTTACCCTTGGGAAAATAAAAATTGGGGGTGAAAAGATCATTTTTGTGGAAAAAATGATTTTTTTAATTGTACGGCTGTACGTTATAAACTTCAGTGAAGCCCTTGGGGGTTTAAGGTTCTCACCACACATCTAGATAAGTTCCTTGGGGGGTCTAGTTTCCATAATGGTGTCATTTGTGGGGGGGTTTCCACTGTTTAGGTACATCAGGGGCTTTCCAAACGTGACATGGCGTCCGATCTGAATTCCAGCCAATTTTGCGTTGAAAAAGTCAAAAGGTGCTCCTTCCCTTCTGAGCTCTGCCATGCGCCGAATCAGTGGTTTACCCCCACATATCAGGTATCAGCGTACTCAGGACAAATTGCACAATAACTTTTGCGGTCCAACTTCTCCTGTTACCCTTGGTAAAATAAAAAAAAAAATTGAACCTGAAGTATTTTTTTTTTGTGAAAAGAAGTAAAATGTTCATTTTTTTTTTTTTTTTTAAACATTCCAAAAATTCCTGTGACACACCTAAAGGGTTAATAAGCTTCTTGAATGTGGTTTTGAGCACCGTGAGGGGTGCAGTTTTTAGAGTGGTGTCACTTTGGGGTATTTTCTATCATATAGACCCCTCAAAGTGACTTCACATGTGAGGTGGTCCGTAAAAATAAAATGGTGTTGTAAAAATGAGAAATCGCTGGTCAACTTTTAACCCTTATAACTTCCTAACAAAAATAACTTTTGGTTCCAAAATTGTGCTGATGTAAAGTAAACATGTGGGAAATGTTACTTATTCAGTTTTTTGTGTGCCGTATCTCTGTGATTTAAGGGCATAAAAATTCAATGTTGGAAAATTGCAAAATTTTCTAAATTTTCGCCAAATTTCCGTTTTTTTCACAAATAAACACAAGTTATATGAATGAAATTTTACCACTAACATGAAGGACAATATGTCACGAGAAAGCAATGTCAGAATCACCGGGATCCATGGACGCGTTCCAGAGTTATCACCTCATAAAGGGACAGTGGTCAGAACTGTAAACCTTGGCCCGGGCACTAACATGCAAACCACCCTTGGGGGTGAAGGGGTTAATAAAGCAGGTGTGACCCTCTCTTCAGTGCGCACTCGCTCATCAGGAATAGACCTGTGATGAGCTCAATAAGATCACATACAGCAGAACTAACCATAGTGTTCTTGAACAGACTGACTGAGATTGCCGTGGATATTCCTCCTTATTTCCCGGGACTACGGCCCACTCCTCCAGCACCTCCATTTTATATTTGAATTCAGACCAATTATTAACTTTGATTACACAGTGGGGGGGTGCATTATACAATTCTCAGCACAGGGACATTACGTTTAGCACATCCAGTTGTTGCTCACGGTACTGCCCCTTTTAAAGGGATATGACATCAGAAATCTGCTTATTAACCCGACTTCACACACGTATCTCTTGTAACTAAACTTCTCTGTGTAAAACCGTCCCATGGAGTCATCCGGTAGTGGAGCGGTGGGAGTATGAGCCGTCTTCTGAACACCCGCCCATCGCTCCGGTCACTCCGCAGCCTGGGGATGGCTGCACAGAGATAGCGGATAGATAGTGGGTGTTCAGAAGACGACTCAGAGTGACTGTTTTACACACGAAGGCATGTGTTCATGAAGTATGGCGGATCTACAAGAAGTGTAGTGTCAATGACCCATGACGATCTCCGGTATGGTGGGCATTCACCCCCCAACCTCCTCTCTCACACAATTTCAGTGGGAGAAAGAGCTTACAATTTACAAATCTCTTTTGGTAATAGGACAATATGTTTAAAATATTGGAAGAGGGTAAACTACGTATAGCTAGGCGGTGAGGAAACCAATTAAGATGGGAAGAGTTAACCATTCAAGTTCCCTTTGAACAGGAAAGAACTTTTCTAAAGTTCAGATAAAAAATGGGACATGTGTTTACTCATAGAGAAGTGGAGAAGTCTCCTTTGTCCCCAGGAAAGACCTCCTGAGTTGAAAGGAAACGTTTGTTCACTTCAGGGAAAATGTTACAACTACAACTAGACATGGGGCATCGGTGGAAAGTTATGAATATTGGGGTTTGTGTAGATCCCATATTGAAGGGGACATAAGTTAAAAAATGTAAGGACTAATCGGGGATGAACATGCTTATTTTCTCATAATTGTTGCATCTGCCTATAAGCCCCAAATCAATAGTGGTCTAATAACTAACATCAGCCATGCTATGTTTCCTATCTATGGAAACATAAACTCCCAATTAAAAAATATGGATACTATATGGCACGTCTGTAATCTTCAGGGGTAAAGATATCTCATAAGTTAGGAATTTAATAAAATCCTGAAGGGCGGAGTACATCCCACAAGCCGGCCCATGTGAAGTTATCAAGGGAGGTGTCTGGGTGTAACTCAGGTGCGGATAAAAGGTGAAGAGGAGTTATGATCTGTGATCCATGCAGAGAGATGGATATCGGTGTAAGCACGATCCCATCACTGGATGTTTCCAATTGAAGTGCTCTCCTTCATTTTCTGAGCCATCTCTGTGAGCGATGTAGTAAGTTTCTTTTGCTAATCCTGTTTATTTTATGTACTGTATGTGCGGTATTGTTTAGTCCCCTTTTTGTAAAATCTTTTGAATATTTTTTATAAACACTGTCTATTGTTCTTGGTTAAATATAAAATTGAATAGTTCTGTTCTTTTTGTTCTGTGAACCGCACTCTGAAGCCATACACTACCTGTCAGGTGTCCAATCGGCCTGCAGTATAAGCGATTGGTGGTGGCAGCAGCGAATAGCCTTTCTTGGGTTATTGTGGAGCTGGTAGTGACGTGTTGGAATTGGAGATGTGTATACCATGCGCTCACGCTTAGCCTCCCGATAACTGGCCTATGAACGGAAACAGCTTGTGGCCTCTCCCGTTAATTGTTGGTCAGTCGCGTAATTGTCCAGACGATAGGGGGCAGCAGAGGGCTGTTTGTGACAGAAATGGTGGATCTGTGCGACCCTCCCCCAGCTGTGGTCCTCCACACTTGGTGGCAGCGGTGGCATTCTACGTGATCTCTCCGGTGTCATCCTTGACGTGTGTTTGCCCCAGCAGCTCGGAGTCCGGCTCGCAGGCAGCTTGGTGCCATTGAATCTTCCCGCAGCTCAGCCGTCCCCACACACTGCTCCAGATTCAGTGCCGGCTTCATCTCCCAGCCTTCGTTTTTGGAGCTGTACCGGTCACGTGTGAGCGGCCGGAGGGCAGAGACTTTCTTACCTGTGATTGTCTTGTCTCCTCCAGCACATACAGCCCCCACAATTCAGCATGTAGTCTGGCGTCTGTTCACATGGAGGATCCTAGCTGGCGCTTTATATTCTCTGCGCGGACACCCTGGTTATTTGTTTTTACTCTCATTGCTAGGTGGACGATCCTAGGAAAGAGGCGAGGATCCAAATATCCCTTGTGTGCTGCCCGAGGACGAAGAGGAAAGAGAAGTTGCAGGTGACAAATTTAGATATTTCTAAGTTTTAAACAGATGTGAAAAATGCAAAGAATGAAGGAAGATTGAGTGATACAAAAGTGCAAAGTGAATGCACAAAAGAGAAATGAAATCCGCCTCTGGGGAGAGCGCCCTCCAGCGTCCGGCTGCTCCGGTGCATGTGCTAAAAGCCGTGAGAAGTCTGGACTGAAGGCAGCAAGGCCACAAATGGCCACGTATGGAGACGGGAAACTCGTGTGACACAGGCCAGAATGTCAGCGACGATTCCTCACAGCCCCGTCCTCTGACCACAGCTTTACACCCCTCATCAGGCATCACCCGGAGGCTCCGTCAGTCTATGATCAGTGCCCAGAGGTGCCAGAGCCTGTCACAGTCGGCTTTTCTCTCTCCTCTCAGACCGTCTCCACTGGTTCAGGTTGGTGATTGTGGGGCCGTGTCCTCTGGCGCAGCGTCCATCTATCCTTCTTGCTCTTATCGCCCTTATGTGCCCTGGACGTGTGTCTGGACGTGTGTTGGTCGCTGTCCTGATTCAGTGCCAATGATGAAGGCACTGGGTGCCGACCAGAGGAGCGGACATGTCGCTGCAGAACGCTGTGTCACCTATGCTGGGTAATCAATCACCCCAGGGTGGTCAGCAGAGCCTCCACAGTCACATCTTCCCTCCATGCTTCACCGGGGGCACCACACATGAAGAAACCATCCACTCTGCTTTTCTACGTCTCAGGCCGGGTTCATACTTGCAAGAAACTCGCACCTCAATACCCGGCACTGCCGCTGGCACTCAGACAAGAGCATTCAGCTGCATAGAAATACATGCAGGTGCACACTCCGGTCCCGAGTGCCGGCAGCCGGGTATTGAGGTGCGAGTTTCTCTCAAGTCTGACCCCGGCCTCACCTTGGTGGGGTCATAGTGTTTGTTTCAATGTAGTTACAAGTCCATCAACTGTAACCAATGGCAGAACATGCTGATCCAGTGGAAGGAACCCCCCGATAGGCTCCATTTTATCAGAAAATTGCTCCCAACTCCACACACGGTGATCAGATGAGATCACGAGATGTCTGGATCAGCGTCCATCACAGAATCAGCGCCCACAACCTGTAGTTATCAAGAAAGGTGTCCGGACCTCCTGGTGATTTTGTAGTGAGTCAACCATTACAAGTTACAACTTCATGTGGCAAAGAATCCATAGTCTCACTGCTCGTACAGTAAAGAATCCATAGTCTCACTGCTCGTACAGTAAAGAATCCATAGTCTCACTGCTCGTACAGTAAAGAATCCATAGTCTCACTGCTCGTACAGTAAAGAATCCATAATCTCACGGCGCGTACAGTAAAGAATCCATAGGCTCACTGCTCGTACAGTAAAGAATCCATAGTCTCACTGCTCGTACAGTAAAGAATCCATAGTCTCACGGCTCGTACAGTAAAGAATCCATAGTCTCGCGGCTCGTACAGTAAAGAATCCATAGTCTCGCGGCTCGTACAGTAAAGAATCCATAGTCTCGCGGCTCGTACAGTAAAGAATCCATAGTCTCGCGGCTCGTACAGTAAAGAATCCATAGTCTCGCGGCTCGTACAGTAAAGAATCCATAGTCTCTCTGCTTGTACAGTAAAGAATCCATAGTCTCTCTGCTTGTACAGTAAAGAATCCATAGTCTCTCTGCTCGTACAGTAAAGAATCCATAGTCTCACTGCTCGTACAGTAAAGAATCCATAGTCTCACTGCTCGTACAGTAAAGAATCCATAGTCTCACTGCTCGTACAGTAAAGAATCCATAGTCTCACTGCTCGTACAGTAAAGAATCCATAGTCTCACTGCTCGTACAGTAAAGAATCCATAGTCTCACTGCTCGTACAGTAAAGAATCCATAGTCTTGCTGCTCATACAGTAAAAAATTCAGTGTCACTGCTTGTACAGTAAAGAATCCATAGTCTCGCTGCTCGTACAGTAAAGAATCCATAGTCTCACTGCTCGTACAGTAAAGAATTCAGTGTCACTGCTCGTACAGTAAAGAATCCATAGTCTCACTGCTCGTACAGTAAAGAATCCATAGTCTTGCTGCTTGTACAGTAAAGAATCCATAGTCTCACTGCTCATACAGTAAAAAATTCAGTGTCACTGTACAGTAAAGAATCCATAGTCTCGCTGCTCGTACAGTAAAGAATCCATAGTCTCACTGCTCATACAGTAAAGAATCCATAGTCTCGCTCATACAGTAAAGAATCCATTGTCTCAGTGCTCGTACAGTAAAGAATTCAGTGTCACTGCTCGTACAGTAAAGAATCCATAGTCTCGCTGCTCGTACAGTAATGAATCCATAGCCTCTCTGCTCGTACAGTAAAGAATCCATAGCCTCTCTGCTCGTACAGTAAAGAATCCAAGTCTCACTGCTCGTACAGTAAAGAATCCATAGTCTCGCTGCTCATACAGTAAAGAATCCATAGTCTCATTGCTCGTACAGTAAAGAATCCATAGTCTCGCTGCTCGTACGGTAAAGCATCCATAGTCTCGCTCGTACAGTAAAGAATCCATTCTCAACTGCTCGTACAGTAAAGAATCCATTGTCTCAACTGCTCGTACAGTAAATAATCCATAGTCTCAGTGCTCGTACAGTAAAGAATTCAGTGTCACTGCTCGTACAGTAAAGAATCCATAGTCTTACTGCTTGTACACTAAAAATTCAGTCTTGCTGCTCGTACAGTAAAGAATTCATAGTCTCACTGCTCGTACAGTAAAGAATCCATAGTGTCACTGCTCGTACAGTAAAGAATCCATAGTCTCACTGCTCGTACATTAAAGAATTCATAGTCTCACTGCTCGTACATTAAAGAATTCATAGTCTCACTGCTCGTACATTAAAGAATTCATAGTCTCACTGCTCGTACATTAAAGAATTCAGTCTCACTGCTCGTACAGTAAAGAATTCATAGTCTCACTGCTCATACAGTAAAGAAATCGGTGTCACTGCTCGAACAGTAAACAATTCATAGTCTCACTGCCCATACAGTAAAGAATCCATAGTCTCGCTGCTCGTACAGTAAAGAATCCATAGTCTCACAGCTTGTACAGTAAAGAATCCATAGTCTCGCTGCTCGTACAGTAAAGAATCCATAGTCTCGCTGCTCGTACAGTAAAGAATCCATAGTCTCGCTGCTCGTACAGTAAAGAATCCATAGTCTCGCTGCTCGTACAGTAAAGAATCCATAGTCTCGCTGCTCGTACAGTAAATAATTGCCATAGATCATGGGTGGGTACTTAATTTTCCCAAGGGGCCAAGTGAGAAACTGGTAGTGCTGTGGAGGGCCGAATAAATCGGCTATGCTTAAAGGGGTGGTCCGAAACCAAAGGTGAATTTAGTATTCAATGTATATCTATTCAGTGTAATAATCTAATCTTGTTTTCTAATGTACTTCAATGAAGAGCGTACCCTCTACATTCTGTCTTTTTACATCCTATGACATTTTATTTGAGATTCACCAGTGCATGCTGGGATACTCGAATGAGCCGTCATCAGGGGGCAGAAGCTGTGGTCACTGCTGCAGCCTCTGCGCCCTCTCTGAAATGAGGCGCCATCAGTGATGTCTGTTTTGGAGGCTCGGCTAGTCCTGCTCACCTGGTAATGCGTCGTACGTAAATTCTGACCCGTACTAAGTATGAACTCCCTGTGCTATATTCCTTTGCACAGTGACAGTGCGCTCCCTGTGCTGTATTCCTTTGCACATTAACAGTGCGCGCCCTGTGCTATGTTCCTTTGCACAGTGACAGTGCTCTCCCTGTGCTATATTCCTATGCACAGTGACAGTGCGATCCCTGTGCTGTATTCCTTTGCACAGTGACAGTGCGCTCCCTCTGCTATATTCCTTTGCACAGTGACAGTGCGCTCCCTGTGCTATATTCCTATGCACAGTGACAGTGCGCTCCCTGTGCTGTATTCCTTTGCACAGTGACAGTGCGCTCCCTGTGCTATATTCCTATGCACAGTGACAGTGCGCTCCTTGTTCTATATTCCTTTGCACAGTGACAGTGCGCTCCCTGTGCTATATTCCTTTGCACAGTGACAGTGCGTTCCCTGTGCTGTATTCCTTTGCACAGTGACAGTGCGCTCCCTGTGCTGTATTCCTTTGCACAGTGACAGTGCGCTCCATGTGCTGTATTCCTTTGCACAGTGACAGTGCGCTCCCTGTGCTGTATTCCTTTGCACAGTGACAGTGCGCTCCCTGTGCTGTATTCCTTTGCACAGTGACAGTGCGCTCCCTGTGCTGTATTCTTTTGCACAGTGACAGTGCGCTCCCTGTGCTGTATTCCTTTGCACAGTGACAGTGCGCTCCCTGTGCTGTATTCCTTTGCACAGTGACAGTGCGCTCCCTGTGCTGTATTCCTTTGCACAGTGACAGTGTGCTCCCTGTGCTGTATTCCTTTGCACAGTGACAGTGCGCTCCCTGTGCTGTATTCCTTTGCACAGTGACAGTGCGCTCCCTGTGCTGTATTCCTTTGCACAGTGACAGTGCGCTCCCTGTGCTGTATTCCTTTGCACAGTGACAGTGCGCTCCCTGTGCTGTATTCCTTTGCACAGTGACAGTGCGCTCCCTGTGCTGTATTCCTTTGCACAGTGACAGTGCGCTCCCTGTGCTGTATTCCTTTGCACAGTGACAGTGCGCTCCCTGTGCTGTATTCCTTTGCACAGTGACAGTGCGCTCCCTGTGCTGTATTCCTTTGCACAGTGACAGTGCGCTCCCTGTGCTGTATTCCTTTGCACAGTGACAGTGCGCTCCCTGTGCTGTATTCCTTTGCACAGTGACAGTGCGCTCCCTGTGCTGTATTCCTTTGCACAGTGACAGTGCGCTCCCTGTGCTGTATTCCTTTGCACAGTGACAGTGCGCTCCCTGTGCTGTATTCCTTTGCACAGTGACAGTGCGCTCCCTGTGCTGTATTCCTTTGCACAGTGACAGTGCGCTCCCTGTGCTGTATTCCTTTGCACAGTGACAGTGCGCTCCCTGTGCTGTATTCCTTTGCACAGTGACAGTGCGCTCCCTGTGCTGTATTCCTATGCACAGTGACAGTGCGCTCCCTGTGCTGTATTCCTATGCACAGTGACAGTGCGCTCCCTGTGCTATATTCCTTTGCACAGTGACAGTGCGCTCCCTGTGCTATATTCCTTTGCACAGTGACAGTGCGCTCCCTGTGCTGTATTCCTATGCACAGTGACAGTGCGCTCCCTGTGCTGTATTCCTATGCACAGTGACAGTGCGCTCCCTGTGCTATATTCCTTTGCACAGTGACAGTGCGCTCCCTGTGCTATATTCCTTTGCACAGTGACAGTGCGCTCCCTGTGCTATATTCCTTTGCACAGTGACAGTGCGCTCCCTGTGCTATATTCCTTTGAATGCACAGTGACAGTGCGCTCCCTTGCTGGCGCTAAGGAGATGTGATGACCCGGCAGGGACCAGTCCAGTCTCTGAAACAGATGACGCTTCTTTTCATGGTGGGGAAAGCAGCTGTGGCAGTGACTGCAGCCTCTGCCCCTGATGATGTCCCCTGTGAGTACCCCAAAATGCACCGGGATTCTCAAAGAAATGTCACTGGAAGTAAGAAAAAAAAAAAAAAAAACACACAAGCAGACGGGAAGTAGAGGGGGAAAGGTAGAAATGTTTTAACTGAAATCTGTTAGTAAAGTGATTAGATTCTGAATTGAGTTTAGTCTGAGCGTCGCCTCCTTTGGTTTCGGATCACTCCTAATTCTGCATCATATTTCATCCCTTTATATAAAGCAGTGGCCTATGTGATGGCGTTTACAGGAGCGTATAATAAATCGTGATTTTCATCCAGAAAAAGACGCCTTTCCCTCTGTTGTCATCCGTACGGCATCTGTTTTTATACCTCAGAAGTGAGTAACATTCTAGAGAAGAAATCCAGCGTCCTGTGTCAGTAATGGAAATGTATTCCTGAAAATCGGACGCTCTACGGATGATTCATATGGGAGCCAAGTTTTGTTATTTTTGCACAACCATAGACTTCAACAGGCGAGTCTGATCCGACATACAGAAGAGACCGGCGGGCGCTGTGACACCGGCGGGCGCTGTGACACTGGCGGGCGCTGTGACACCGGTGGGCGGTCACAGCGCTGTGACACCGGCGGGCGCTGTGCCTGGCCTTCTATGTGAGGCTCAGACAGGCTCTACCCAGGGTCGTAGCGGTGTGGCAAATATACGCATGGCGGTCGCAGCCACGGTCCTTGCCCAGGACGCATCAAAACCACCTTCAATGCTGATGAGTCTGGATGCCGAAAAGGCCTTTGATAACGTGGCGTGGCCTTCCCTATGTGAAGTCCTGGGCAGAGGAAATTTTGGCCCGAGGTTCCTACAGTATGTCCAATACCTTCAGACAAATGCAAATACTTGTGTGACGGTTAACGGCTATCGTGCACCCACAATAGATCTTTCGGGGGGTCAAACAGGGGTGCCCTTTGTCACCCCTCCTAGTCAGCCTCGCTATAGACCCTTTACTACGTCACCTATTGCAGACCCCTATTATTAGAGGGCTTGCAATAGGTTGAAGAGAATTAAAGGTGGCGGCATTTGCAGATGATATTCTGCTGGTAATGGCCAACCCCAAACATGCCCTGCCCTCCCTTATACGAGAGTTGGAGGATGTAGGAGGCTTATTGGGCTATACTATTAACTGGGGTAGGTGAGGAGGCTGCGTGGCCCCTCCAGGCCTCTATGGGTGTCGCAATTCCCATGTCGGTTTACTACTGGCTCATTAAAATACTTGGGAATACAGGTGACAAGACAAATTATACAAAACCAATATTTACTCATACCCCAAAAACTTAGACTCCACCTTAACCAAAAGGAAGGATTTCAGCTCGTCATGCCAAGGCCGAGCCAATTTATTAAAATGACAGAATTTCCACGCCTTCTACTCCTCTTCCATACTCTCCCAATTCATTTAGCTCCGAAAGAAGAGAAACGGATCGGTTACCTATACCGCTCATTTATCTGGGAGGGAAAACCCCACAGTTACTCCAACAGCTGAGGGGAAATGGGGGATAAACTTCCCTGATATTGGACACCATAACCTAGCGCCCCTGTGCCGGGTGGTGGCCGACTGGCTAGGAGGGACGTCCCGCTACGCCCAGTGCGGCCTGGAGTACTGCCTCGCCCCGGAGCTAGCTCTCCCTGCCCTCTTAGGGTGTGTGCACACACTGCGGATTCCGCTGCGTTTCCGCAGCGGTTTTGGTCGCTGCAGACCTGCAGCAGTTTTAGCTGCGGTGTACAGTACCATTCAAATGAATGGTAAAAAAAAAACCGCTGTGTAGACGTTGCGGAAAAATCCGTGCGGATTCCGCAGCGTCTGCACACACCCTTACACCTCCCTTACACTGAACTGCCGGCTGAAGTAGACTTAACCCACTTCTGATGTCTACATGGAAGGCATGGCAAAAGATACGCCGACCGTTTCGGCTCTCCCCTTGGTGCCTCTCCTCTTTCCTCTCGTTGGTAGCCCTCACTTTCAAAATGGACATTCTCACCCCATCTTCTATCAATGGCCCTCTTGGGTATGGCATCTATTAAACACCTAGTCCACCTCGATTAATGACTGATACGATTTCCTCCCCTCAGCTCGTTTCCTGGAAATGAGACTGACAATTTGTCCTAGATCCTACCTCACTCCGCAAAAGGGTCATAGAATGGGGCGGTACAGAACCTCCAAATGCCGCTCCCCAGAGGCCAACCTGTTCCCTTGTCTGTCGGCATGCCTGGTCATCAGACCATTTTGGGAGAAAATATGACTGTTCACCAGTACACATCTGACAGACTTTGCTCCTGATGAACCTCTGTGGGCCATTAACCAGATGAACACACCTGCTTTCCAGGGGGCCGTAAACTACTACATTTGATGGCGGCAGCAGGTACTAAAGCCATGCTGCAGACATGGATCCATGACCATGCCCCTGCGTTCAAGATCTTTTTAGGAAAGCTGTCGTTTCTGCTTCAGATGGATTGGGTTGAGGCCCCCTTGCATAAAGAGGGAAGGGTGCAGTCCTTCTTTGAAACTTGCGAAAGGTTCATCTCTGCTTCCACAGCGCATCCAAGATGACATTAAAACCTGTTTTCAACCAACAGTCTGGTATGAAGAGCAGCTCCTATTGGGAGAGACCTCTATATAGTGATATCTCTGGGGAAGCCACGCATGGGGTCACTTCTATGAAGAACCCTGCTGCAGACTTACAGCAGGAGTCTGTGCACGAGATTCAGAAGGATGGGATGAAAGGGGAGCGCTGCGGTGAGATGGAGCGCAGGACCTGAAGCACTTGGCCACCGGGGGAGTGGCCGGAGAGTAGTCTGAACGTGCCAAAGAGTGAGACGCTGAGAGTGGTCAGGACGAAGCAGAAGGTCAGGTGGCTGAAGATAGCGGTGCAGTACAAACGGGGCAGACAGCAGATTAGTAAGAGTACCAAGCCGAAGGTCAGAGCCAGAAACCCAGAGTAAAGGCCCTTTTACATTTAGCGATGCACCAGCGTTCCGACCAGCGATACGACCCGGTCAGGATCGCTAAATGATCGCTAGTGAGCTTCCACACAAGAAGATCTCACCAGCGATGCAGCAGCGACGCAGCGGACGATACTTACCTTTCACACAGCGATCCTGATGTCAGAGTCACAAAGCAATGCACCGAACGAGAAGGCAAGCGGACAACACAGTAATGAAAGCACTCCAGGGGGTCAGACACCCAGCCAGAGCAGAGGTATCACTGACCAGGATCCCCAGGTGAAGGCGGGTAAATATAGCCCTCCCCAAACCAAAAGGAGGCCATACAGAAGGACCCACGGCCATGGCTCTTCTAGGTGTTGGGGATATTCTTTTGTGTCGGTGGGTCCTGAGCGTAGTTAGGCACCCATGTTAGGTGTCCGACAGGTAAGAGATGTACCTGTGCTTGACATACTCTTCCCCCTCTTTCCCGGTTCTTGTTTTCACTAAAGCGCCTGTCACTGGTTTTTGTGACGTAGCGGCGATATTGCTAGTGATATCGCTGAGTGTGATACTTACCTCCGACCGCTGCTCATCGCTGATCGCGCGAGAACGTCCTGGACCGTTTCTCGTCGGGCGCTTCCTGCTGTGGCACCGACGAGCGACGTGTGGACGCAGGCGGGAGGACGTCAGGATCACCTCGTCTGACAGGTAACGACCCCTGCGATGTCGCTGGTGAGATCTGCCTGTGTGGCAGCGCACTAGCGACCACTTAGCGATGCACCAGCGATCCTGACCGCGTCATATCACTGGTCGGGATCGCTGGTGCATCGCTAAGTGTGACCGCACCTTTACTCTCCTGTGAACAATGCAATTTCTGGAATAGATGTTTTGACTCCCCAGGTAATGTTTGCATTGTTGTATGTATGTATGTAAGGAAAAAAATCTTGTATTCAATAGAAACAAGGTTTAAATAAATAAAAAAATAAATAAAAAGCTGATGAAGCTTCCGAGAGAAAAGCGGTGTAAAGCCATCATCAGAGTAGCGGGGCTCTGAGGTGCCGCACATTCTGGGCCTCACACGGTTCTTTCATGGTTTTGCTGCCTTCATTCTGAATCTACAATGTTCATATTCCGATAAGAACGACGAAAACCATTGTCCGAGCAGAGGTGTGTAACTCTTGGCCGATGCCGTGTGTGTACAGGGGCCTATATGTGTGGCTCGGGGTTTCTGCACCTGATGTGTATGCACGCGTGGGGTGTGGGGGGGCAACAGAATATATCATGGTGATGGGGGGCAGTGACTGACCTTTTCCTCTTTTCCAGACAGTATCTCGTGACCGTGGTTATCGTTATGAACTGCACAGTTTCCACCACCAGCTCCAGTTTGCCGCGCCGACGCCTTGTACTGGGGATACTGGTCCTGTTACTGGTGGACGTTATCTGGGTGGCTTCGTCAGAGCTGACATCTGTGAGTGATGAGACAATGTCGTGCCTCCCCTCCTTTTATATACTGTTCTTTTCCACATGGTCCAGCGTTCACCATCACAGGGACCCTCATGTATGTATACTGCCATCATCTCCAGACTTGTCCATCATCCACCTGCTGGAACATGTCCTGTGCACAGGGGAGCGGTGGGCAGTGGATGTCTTGTAGTCTCCGGGTCAGGTAGACTCCCTGAACAGCCAGCGAGAAGGAGATGGCGCGCAGCGCTCTCCACCGGATGAGCTGTGTCCAGCGTTATTGTCCTCGTATAGCTCCAGACCAGGCTCGTAACTTCGCCAACGCATTTCGCACGTCTCTGCTCTTAGTCGCAGCGGATCCGCCGTTTCACAATGATACCATTTATAGTGTAAAACAACCAATGAGAATATTACTAAAAAAGTCTGGTGAGATGTCTGATGACTCCAGGGCGACGGACAAGGGACGGCGGGCGGTGCTTAACCCTTTGTTATCATTATGAATTCTCACAAAAAGAGCTTCATATTCTGCTGAATACAAAGTCCAATACAGCCACAAATTGCAGGATGTGACCCCGGGACAAGCGCCGCAGGGCGAGAATGGTGGTGATGCCATAAGGAAGCCTTCGATTGTATCCTTAGGGATTTGTTGCCCCCTTTTTGAAGATCCAGGATCCCCCCTAATGTCTCAGACTGGGGTCTTCTCCTGTAAATGTTTGAAGGTCCGCTGGTGCTAAGTTTATAGACCCAAGGTAAACCACAAACGTGCGCGTACAATTTCTATAATGGCCGCTATTAGGAAAACCTAAAGTTGCTCCTATGTCTCTGCGGAGGCTCTGCTCGTCCTCAATGGGGGAAACGTTTTGCTCGATCCAGAGATCTAGGAGGCAGATATTTGTGTATAAAATCAGAAGTAGCTTGGAAATCCTTCCTGAACAAGGTGGAACGTGCAACAAGGTGAATTTACTTTGACTCCTCATTTCTCACAATAAATAAACTATTTGTGATCCATGAGGAGTCCGAATCCAATTCCTGTCCTCAGATTGGCCTAAAATGTCATCGGAGTCATTTCTCATAAGGGGCTAATGTGAAACCGTTCCAATTTGTCGGTTTGTGGTGGCCCTCTGGCCCATAAATTATACCCCCCAAGGTCTTCTGTTGGAAGGTCCTTTTTGGATATCGATGTCTACTCTTGATGTTTACAGTATGTCCCTACAATCTTAAGCGTGCCCTGAAAACGCATTTATTCAGACTGGCCTATCGCCTCAACACATTAACCTAACCTATCCCTGTGTGGCAGAGCCAAAAGTTTTGCCATAACCAGGTTCCCCGCATCATGTTCCCACATGCTTCATGCATCCATTAGCCCTCTGTGTCTGTACTGTCACACACTTAACACTATGGCTAGTCCATACAATCAGGGAACTGTTACCACCCACCTTTCGTGTCTCCCTCTTTCCTCATACACTGTAAGCTTGCGAGCAGGGCCCTCATTCCTCTTGGTATCTGTTATGATCTATGTGATTATTGTTATGCTGTAATGTCTATCGTCTGTACAAATCCCCTCTGAAATGTAAAGTGCTGCGGAATATGTCGGCGCTATAGAAATACAATTATTATTAGTACCCAAGGCATGTGATCCACTTTTAGACTTACCCAGTGTCCTTCAGTCCACCCTCACAGCCTTTCCCTATCAGCTCTCAATGTCACAAACTGTTTCCAGAATACAATGACAATTGGCATATCAGCAGACATCGACAGCCAAAGACAAGCACACACTATGGTATATGGCACATCAGCTCCTCACAAGGCTGTCTTCTTGACCCACCAGAATTAAACACTTAACTCCACAAGCCGATATACAGATAAAAAGTCAATTCTTCTTGGCTTTCAAAACATAGTTGGGAGATTAAGATACAATCGTTTTTTTCACAACATACCATATAAACTCGAGTATAAGCCGAGATTTTCAGCCCATTTTTTAAGGCTGAAAGTCCCACTCTCGGCTTATACTTGAGTCATATACGCCAGGGGTCAGCGGGGGTGTCAGATCATACTCACCCCCCAGCGCTTCTCTGCAGCCCCCCTGCTCCTCCCACGGTCTCCGGCACCTTCCTTCAGCGGTCACGTGGATCCGCTCATTAAAGTCATGACTGTGCATATTCATGACTTTAATGAGCAGTACCATGTGACCGTTGAAGGACGGAGTAGCTGCCGGAGACCGTGGGAGAAGCGGGGCTGCAGACACCGTGCCAGGAGGGGGTGATTATATACGATATTAGCCTGTCTCCGTTCCACCGCTCTGTCCTCTGCGTCCTCTGGCTGTGATGTTCAGGTCAGAGGGGGCAATGACGTAGTTAGTGCATGCCGCGCCCTCTGCCTGTACAGTCACTGACAGAGGGATCCGGAAGACAGAGTGCAGCGGTAGAACGGGGATAGGTGAGTATCTCAGGTGCCGGGGCCCTGAGCCAGCGGTGACACCGGCACCTGTCTCCCATAGCACGCCAGTGTCCTCGCCTGCTCAGGACACAGGCACCTGGCCCCCAGCGACAAGAGGTGAGTATGTCTTTTTTTTTTTTTTTTATTTCCAGCAGCAGCATATGGGGCCTATTCTATGGAGCATCTTATGAGGCAGCATATGGGGCATATTCTATGGAGTATCATATGGGGGCATAATCTATGGAACATCATATGGGGGCATAATCTATGGAACATCATATGGGGGCATAATCTATGGAGCATCATATGGGGGCATAATCTATGGAGCATCATATGGGGCATAATCTATGGAGCATGATATGGGGCAAAATCTATGGAGCAGCATATGGGGCATAATCTATGGAGCATCTTATGGGGGCATAATCTATGGAGCATCTTATGGGGCATAATCTATGGAGCATCTTATGGGGGCATATTCTATGGAGCATTTTATGGGGCATAATCTATGGAGCAGCATATGTGGCATAATCTATGGAACATCTTATGGGGCCAATCCGTAACCGCATGGGTGTAAACAAGGGGTTACTGGACCATTGGAGCCTGTATATGACAAGTATACTGTATATAATATAATTACAGTATTCCAATTTGTGCCATCAGACCAATGCAGAAATATAAATATAAAAAATGCTCTGTAAAATTTCACTTCATATAACGATCAAATAGTAGGGCAGGCTGGAGCAAACATCCTATGGTTTAGATACCTATACACAACCAGATAAAAGCACCTGTGAAAGTGAA
Organism: Dendrobates tinctorius; assembly: GCF_039654945.1. Lineage (NCBI taxonomy): Eukaryota > Metazoa > Chordata > Amphibia > Anura > Dendrobatidae > Dendrobates > Dendrobates tinctorius. The sequence continues at coordinate 492,227 of NW_027362068.1, read as the reverse complement.
AGTTATACCTGATGGGCAGCAGGCACGGGTTCCTTAGGGACTATGGGATGGAAGTTATGTATGATGGGTATATGGGCACGGGACTATGGGATAGAGGATATGTATGATGGTTATATGGGCACTGGACTATGGGATGGAGGATATGTATGATGGGTATATGGGCACGGGACTATGGGATGGAGGATGTGTATGACGGGTATATGGGCACGGGACTATGGGATGGCGAATGTATGATGGGTATATGGGCACAGGACTATGGGATGGAGGATGTGTATGACGGGTATATGGGCACGGGACTATGGGATGGCGAATGTATGATGGGTATATGGGCACAGGACTATGGGATGGAGGATGTGTGATGGGTATATGAGCACTCGACTATGGGATGGAGGATGTGTATGATGGGTATATGGGCACAGGACTATGGGATGGAGGCTATGTATGATGGGTATATGGGCACGGGCCTATGGGATGGAGGATAATCATAATTTGTTATAACTAACCACAGTTAGTTACTATGCCCGGGCAACATCGGGCTCTTCAGCTAGGGCAGAGCAGATTACTGCAGTGCGCAGGCGCCGGAGCCGCGACGGGTAGGAATGAAGAGGACGTCATCGCTGCAAGATGGGAGGCGCCGTACCGCAACTCCCTCCGGACCCGGACCGCCCCCCGGTGGGTATACTATAACTCATCTTATTGCTCTCTTTCAGGGTACATCGGGGGCTTACCTACAGCATTGCAGAATGCTGTAGATAAGCCCTTGATGGCGGTGGCCGCAGCTGATAGGCAAAAAATAGAGTGACAGATTCCCTTTAATTGACATTTAATAAAGCTTCAACATATTTATCATGGTGGATAATTGTTTTCTTTTTTGGATTAGTTTGTCCATTTTTGTCTTCACACCATAGACCCATTTATCCTTACATGTGGTTTTGCTTTTCTAGATAAGTTTTGCTTGTTGATGACCCCTCTGTCCCTACAAACATGGCCGCCACTCATGCCTCAATGTATTTTTTCCAGTACATATTTCAGGAGTTCAACAAGCCCTTCTTCAGCACTTTTGCGAAGACATCGATGTTTGTCTTATATTTGCTGGGATTTGTTATCTGGCGGCCATGGAGATACCAGTGTGCCAAACGTCTGCGAGGAAAGCACACCAATCTTGTGAGTTTTTGTAGCTTTGCTCTATAATAGGTCGAGGGAAGCATTGGCACTGAAGGCGTTAATGGGGTTGTCCAACTTGTCCGCTACTGGACCACCTAAGTGTCCCACATAAAGTGATCCAACGTAGACGCAGATCCTGGACTGTCGCTGCCATGTTGGCATTTATGTGCATCACGGCACCGCGTTGCAGGAGTAGCGCCTTTCCCAGGGTTTTCTTCATGTTATGTGGCACCGAAAGGAGTTTTCCAACAGCATCCACTGTTTATAAAGTGTCTATTCCTTGAAAGAAGCTTCAACCAGTAGCATTCTCCTCCTGCAGCACCTCCCTGCATATCCAGACCAGGCTGATCCTGCAGCACCCCTCACCTCCCTGCATATCCAGACCAGGCTGATCCTGCAGCACCCCTCACCTCCCTGCATATCCAGACCAGGCTGATCCTGCAGCACCCCTCACCTCCCTGCATATCCAGACCAGGCTGATCCTGCAGCACCTCTCACCTCCCTGCATATCCAGACCAGGCTGATCCTGCAGCACCCCTCACCTCCCTGCATATCCAGACCAGGCTGATACTGCAGCACCCCTCACCTCCCTGCATATCCAGACCAGGCTGATCCTGCAGCACCCCTCACCTCCCTGCATATCCAGACCAGGCTGATCCTGCAGCACCTCTCACCTCCCTGCATATCCAGACCAGGCTGATCCTGCAGCACCCCTCACCTCCCTGCATATCCAGACCAGGCTGATCCTGCAGCACCCCTCACCTCCCTGCATATCCAGACCAGGCTGATCCTGCAGCACCTCTCACCTCCCTGCATATTCAGACCAGGCTGATCCTGCAGCACCCCTCACCTCCCTGCATATCCAGACCAGGCTGATACTGCAGCACCCCTCACCTCCCTGCATATCCAGACCAGGCTGATCCTGCAGCACCCCTCACCTCCCTGCATATCCAGACCAGGCTGATCCTGCAGCACCCCTCACCTCCCTGCATATCCAGACCAGGCTGATCCTGCAGCACCTCTCACCTCCCTGCATATCCAGACCAGGCTGATCCTGCAGCACCCCTCACCTCCCTGCATATCCAGACCAGGCTGATACTGCAGCACCCCTCACCTCCCTGCATATCCAGACCAGGCTGATCCTGCAGCACCCCTCACCTCCCTGCATATCCAGACCAGGCTGATACTGCAGCACCCCTCACCTCCCTGCATATCCAGACCAGGCTGATCCTGCAGCACCTCTCACCTCCCTGCATATCCAGACCAGGCTGATCCTGCAGCACCTCTCACCTCCCTGCATATCCAGACCAGGCTGATCCTGCAGCACCTCTCACCTCCCTGCATATCCAGACCAGGCTGATCCTGCAGCACCTCTCACCTCCCTGCATATCCAGACCAGGCTGATCCTGCAGCACCTCTCACCTCCCTGCATATCCAGACCAGGCTGATCCTGCAGCACCTCTCACCTCCCTGCATATCCAGACCAGGCTGATCCTGCAGCACCCCTCACCTCCCTGCATATCCAGACCAGGCTGATCCTGCAGCACCCCTCACCTCCCTGCATATCCAGACCAGGCTGATCCTGCAGCACCCCTCACCTCCCTGCATATCCAGACCAGGCTGATCCTGCAGCACCTCTCACCTCCCTGCATATCCAGACCAGGCTGATCCTGCAGCACCCCTCACCTCCCTGCATATCCAGACCAGGCTGATACTGCAGCACCCCTCACCTCCCTGCATATCCAGACCAGGCTGATCCTGCAGCACCCCTCACCTCCCTGCATATCCAGACCAGGCTGATACTGCAGCACCCCTCACCTCCCTGCATATCCAGACCAGGCTGATCCTGCAGCACCTCTCACCTCCCTGCATATCCAGACCAGGCTGATCCTGCAGCACCTCTCACCTCCCTGCATATCCAGACCAGGCTGATCCTGCAGCACCTCTCACCTCCCTGCATATCCAGACCAGGCTGATCCTGCAGCACCTCTCACCTCCCTGCATATCCAGACCAGGCTGATCCTGCAGCACCTCTCACCTCCCTGCATATCCAGACCAGGCTGATCCTGCAGCACCTCTCACCTCCCTGCATATCCAGACCAGGCTGATCCTGCAGCACCTCTCACCTCCCTGCATATCCAGACCAGGCTGATCCTGCAGCACCTCTCACCTCCCTGCATATCCAGACCAGGCTGATCCTGCAGCACCTCTCACCTCCCTGCATATCCAGACCAGGCTGATCCTGCAGCACCTCTCACCTCCCTGCATATCCAGACCAGGCTGATCCTGCAGCACCCCTCACCTCCCTGCATATCCAGACCAGGCTGATCCTGCAGCACCTCTCACCTCCCTGCATATCCAGACCAGGCTGATCCTGCAGCACCTCTCACCTCCCTGCATATCCAGACCAGGCTGATCCTGCAGCACCTCTCACCACCCTGCATATCAAGACCAGGCTGATCCTGCAGCACCTCTCACCTCCCTGCATATCAAGACCAGGCTGATCCTGCAGCACCTCTCACCTCCCTGCATATCAAGACCAGGCCGATCCTGCAGCACCTCTCACCTCCCTGCATATCCAGACCAGGCCGATCCTGCAGCACCTCTCACCTCCTTGCAAATCCGGACCAGGCTTGTCCTGCAGCACCTCTCACCTCCCTGCAAATCCGGACCAGGCTCGTCCTTCAGCACCTCTCACCTCCCTGCAAATCCGGACCAGGCTCGTCCTGCAGCACCCCTCACCTCCCTGCATGTCCTGACCAGGCTGATCCTGCAGCACCCCTCACCTCCTTGCATGTCCAGACCAGGCTGATCCTGCAGCACCCCTCACCTCCCTGCATATCCAGACCAGGCTCATCCTGCAGCACCTCTCACCTCCCTGCATACCCGGACCAGGCTCGTCCTGCAGCACCTCTCACCTCCCTGCATATCCGGACCAGGCTCGTCCTGTAGCACCTCTCACCTCCCTGCATATCCTGACCAGGCTGATCCTGCAGCACCCCTCACCTCCCTGCATATCCGGACCAGGCTGATCCTGCAGCACCTCTCACCTCCCTGCATATCCGGACCAGGCTCGTCCTGTAGCACCTCTCACCTCCCTGCATATCCTGACCAGGCTGATCCTGCAGCACCCCTCACCTCCCTGCATATCCAGACCAGGCTGATCCTGCAGCACCTCACCTCCCTGCATATCCAGACCAGGCTCATCCTGCAGCACCTCTCACCTCCCTGCATATCCAGACCAGGCTCATCCTGCAGCACCTCTCACCTCCCTGCATATCCAGACCAGGCTCGTCCTGCAGCACCTCTCACCTCCCTGCATATCCAGACCAGGCTCGTCCTGTAGCACCTCTCACCTCCCTGCATATCCAGACCAGGCTCATTCTGTAGTACCTCTCACCTCCCTGCATATCCAGACCAGGCTCGTCCTGTAGCACCTCTCACCTCCCTGCATATCCAGACCAGGCTCATCCTGCAGCACCTCTCACCTCCCTGCATATCCAGACCAGGCTCATCCTGCAGCACCTCTCACCTCCCTGCATATCCAGACCAGGCTCATCCTGCAGCACCTCTCACCTCCCTGCATATCCAGACCAGGCTCATCCTGTAGCACCTCTCACCTCCCTGCATATCCAGACCAGGCTCATTCTGTAGTACCTCTTACCTCCCTGCATATCCAGACCAGGCTGATCCTGCAGCACCTCTCTCCTCCCTGCATATCCGGACCAGGCTCATTCTGCAGCCCCCCTCACCTCCCTGCATATCCAGACCAGGCTCGTCCTGTTGCACCCCTCACCTCCCTGCATATCCATACCAGGCTCATCCTGCAGCACCTCTCTCCTCCCTGCATATCCAGACCAGGCTCATCCTGTAGCACCCCTCACCTTTCTGCATATCCGGACCAGGCTTATCCTGCAGTACCTCTCTCCTCCTTGCATATCCAGACCAGGTTCGTCCTGCAGCACCCCTCACCTCCCAGCCTTTCCTGGCCAGGCTCCACCTGCAGCACCTCCCAGCATTTCCAGGATAGGCTCCACCTGCAGCACCCTTCCACCTCCCAGCATTTCCGGGATAGGCTCCACCTGCAGCACCTTTCCACCTCCCAGCATTTCCAGGATAGGCTCCACCTGCAGCACCCTTCCACCTCCCAGCATTTCCAGGATAGGCTCCACCTGCAGCACCCTTCCACCTCCCAGCATTTCCAGGATAGGCTCCACCTGCAGCACCCTTCCACCTCCCAGCATTTCCAGGCCAGGCTCCACCTGCAGCACCCCTCACCTCCCAGCATTTCCGGGATAGGCTCCACCTGCAGCACCCCTCACCTCCCAGCATTTCCAGGCCAGACTCCACCTGCAGCACCCCTCAACCCCCCAGCATTTCCAGGATAGTCTTTACCTGCAGTACCCCTCACCCCCCAGCATTTCCTGGCCAGGCTCCACCTGCAGCACCCCTCATTTCCCAGCATTTCCAGGCCAGACTCCACCTGCAGCACCCCGCAACCCCCAACATTTCAGGTATAGTCTCCACCTGCAGCACCCCTCACCACCCAGCATTTCCAGGCCAGACTCCACCTGCAGCACCTCTCAACCCCCAGCATTTCCAGGCCAGACTCCACCTGCAGCACCCCTCACCTCCCAGCATTTGCTGGCTAAGCTCCACTTGCAGCACCTCTCACCTCCCAGAATTTCCGGGATAGGCTCCACCTGCAGCACCCCTCACCTCCCAGCATTTCCTGGCCAAGCTCCACCTGCGGCACCCCTCACCTCCCAGCATTCGCTGGCTAACCTCCACTTGAAGCACCCCTCACCTCCCAGAATTTCCAGGATAGGCTCCACCTGCAGCACACCTCTCCTCCAAGCATTTCCTGGCCAGGCTCCACTTGCAGCACCTCTCACCTCCCAGAATTTCCGGGATAGGCTCCACCTGGAGCACACCTCTCCTCCCAGCATTTCCTGGCCAGGCGCCACCTACAGCCCCCCTCACCTCTCAGCATTTCAGGGATAGGCTCCATCCGCAGCACCCCTCATCTCCCAGCATTTCCTGACCAGGCTCCACCTGCAGCACCCTTCCACCTCCCAGCATTTCCAGGATAGGCTCCACCTGCAGCACCCTTCCACCTCCCAGCATTTCCAGGATAGGCTCCACCTGCAGCACCCTTCCACCTCCCAGCATTTCCAGGCCAGGCTCCACCTGCAGCACCCCTCACCTCCCAGCATTTCCGGGATAGGCTCCACCTGCAGCACCCCTCACCTCCCAGCATTTCCAGGCCAGACTCCACCTGCAGCACCCCTCAACCCCCCAGCATTTCCAGGATAGTCTTTACCTGCAGTACCCCTCACCCCCCCAGCATTTCCTGGCCAGGCTCCACCTGCAGCACCCCTCATTTCCCAGCATTTCCAGGCCAGACTCCACCTGCAGCACCCCTCAACCCCCAACATTTCAGGTATAGTCTCCACCTGCAGCACCCCTCACCACCCAGCATTTCCAGGCCAGACTCCACCTGCAGCACCTCTCAACCCCCAGCATTTCCAGGCCAGACTCCACCTGCAGCACCCCTCACCTCGCAGCATTTGCTGGCTAAGCTCCACTTGCAGCACCTCTCACCTCCCAGAATTTCCGGGATAGGCTCCACCTGCAGCACCCCTCACCTCCCAGCATTTCCTGGCCAAGCTCCACCTGCGGCACCCCTCACCTCCCAGCATTCGCTGGCTAAGCTCCACTTGAAGCACCCCTCACCTCCCAGAATTTCCAGGATAGGCTCCACCTGCAGCACACCTCTCCTCCGAGCATTTCCTGGCCAGGCTCCACTTGCAGCACCTCTCACCTCCCAGAATTTCCGGGATAGGCTCCACCTGCAGCACACCTCTCCTCCCAGCATTTCCTGGCCAGGCGCCACCTACAGCCCCCCTCACCTCTCAGCATTTCAGGGATAGGCTCCATCCGCAGCACCCCTCATCTCCCAGCATTTCCTGACCAGGTTCCACCTGTAGCACCCCTCACCTCCCAGCATTTCCTGACCAGGTTCCACCTGTAGCACCCCTCACCTCCCAGCATTTCCTGACCAGGTTCCACCTGCAGCATCCCTCACCTCCCAGCATTTCCTGGCCAGGCTCTACTTGCAGCACCCCTCTCCTCCCAGCACTTCCTGGACAGGCTCCACTTGCAGCACCTCCCAGCATTTTCTGGCCAGGCTCCACTTGCAGCACCCCTCTCCTCCCAGCATTTCTGGGATGGGCTCCACTTGCAGCACCCCTCACCTCCCAGCATTTCTGGGATGGGCTCCACTTGCAGCACCCCTCACCTCCCAGCATTTCTGGGATAGGCTCCACTTGCAGCACCCCTCACCTCCCAGCATTTCTGGGATAGGCTCCACTTGCAGCACCCCCCCTCACCTCCCAGCATTTCCGGGATAGGCTCCACCTGCAGCACACCTCTCCTCCCAGCATTTCCTGGCCAGGCGCCACCTACAGCCCCCCTCACCTCTCAGCATTTCAGGGATAGGCTCCATCCGCAGCACCCCTCATCTCCCAGCATTTCCTGACCAGGTTCCACCTGCGGCACCCCTCACCTCCCAGCATTTCCTGACCAGGTTCCACCTGCAGCACCCCTCACCTCCCAGCATTTCCAGGCCAGACTCCACCTGCAGCACCCCTCACCCCCCAGCATTTCCGGGATAGGCTCCTCCTGCAGCACCCCTCACCTCCCAGCATTTCCTGGCCAGGCTCCACTTGCAGCACCCCTCTCCTCCCAGCACTTCCTGGCCAGGCTCCACTTGCAGCATCCCTCACCTCCCAGCATTTCCTGGCGAGGCTCCACTTGCAGCACCCCTCTCCCAGCACTTCCTGGACAGGCTCCACTTGCAGCACCTCCCAGCATTTTCTGGCCAGGCTCCCCTTGCAGCACCCCTCTCCTCCCAGCACTTCCTGGCCAGGCTCCACTTGCAGCACCCCTCTCCTCCCAGCACTTCCTGGCCAGGCTCCACTTGCAGCACCCCTCACCTCCCAGCATTTCTGGGATAGGCTCCACTTGCAGCACCCCTCACCTCCCAGCATTTCTGTGATAGGCTCTACTTGCAGCACCCCTCACCTCCCAGCATTTCTGGGATGGGCTCCACTTGCCGCACCCCTCACCTCCCAGCATTTCTGGGATAGGCTCCACTTGCAGCACCCCTCACCTCCCAACATTTCTGGGATAGGCTCCACTTGCAGCACCCCTCACCTCCCAGCATTTCTGGGATAGGCTCCACTTGCAGCACCCCCCCCTCACCTCCCAGCATTTCCAGGATAGGCTCCACCTGCAGCACACCTCTCCTCCCAGCATTTCCTGGCCAGGCGCCACCTACAGCCCCCCTCACCTCTCAGCATTTCAGGGATAGGCTCCATCCGCAGCACCCCTCATCTCCCAGCATTTCCTGACCAGGTTCCACCTGCAGCACCCCTCACCTCCCAACATTTCCTGGCCAGGCTCCACTTGCAGCACCCCTCTCCTCCCAGCACTTCCTGGCCAGGCTCCACTTGCAGCATCCCTCACCTCCCAGCATTTCCTGGCCAGGCTCCACTTGCAGCACCCCTCTCCTCCCAGCACTTCCTGGACAGGCTCCACTTGCAGCACCTCCCAGCATTTTCTGGCCAGGCTCCACTTGCAGCACCCCTCTCCTCCCAGCACTTCCTGGCCAGGCTCCACTTGCAGCACCCCTCTCCTCCCAGCACTTCCTGTCCAGGCTCCACTTGCAGAACCCCTCACCTCCCAGCATTTCTGGGATAGGCTCCACTTGCAGCACCCCTCACCTCCCAGCATTTCTGCGATAGGCTCTACTTGCAGCACCCCTCACCTCCCAGCATTTCTGGGATGGGCTCCACTTGCAGCACCCCTCACCTCCCAGCATTTCTGGGATAGGCTCCACTTGCAGCACCCCTCACCTCCCAGCATTTCTGGGATAGGCTCCCCTTGCAGCACCCCTCACCTCCCAACATTTCTGGGATAGGCTCCACTTGCAGCACCCCTCACCTCCCAGCATTTCTGGGATAGGCTCCACTTGCAGCACCCCTCACCTCCCAGCACTTCCTGGTCAGGCTCCACTTGCAGCACCCCTCTCCTCCCATCATTTTCTGGCCAGGCTCCACTTGCAGCACCCCTCTCCTCCCAGCACTTCCTGGCCAGGCTCCACTTGCAGCACCCCTCACCTCCCAGCATTTTCTGGCCAGGCTCCACTTGCAGCACCCCTCTCCTCCCAGCATTTCTGGGATAGGCTCCACCTGCAGCACCCCTCACCTCCCAGCATTTCATGGCCAGGCTCCACTTGCAGCACCCCTCACCTCCCAGCATTTCCTGGCCAGGCTCCACTTGCAGCACCCCCCCTCCCCTCCCAGCATTTCCTGGCCAGGCTCTACCTGCAGCACCCCTCACCTCCCAGCATTTCCTGGCCAGGCTCCACTTGCAGCACCCCTCACCTCCCAGCACTTCCTGGCCAGGCTCCACTTGCAGCACCCCTCACCCCCCCAGCATTTCCAGGATAGGCTCCACTTGCAGCACCCCTCACCTCCCAGCATTTCCTGGCCAGGTTCCACTTGCAGCACACCTCTCCCAGCATTTCCTGGCCAGGCTCCACTTGCAGCACACCTCTCCCAGCATTTCCTGGCCAGGCTCCACTTGCAGCACCCCTCTCCTCCCAGCACTTCCTGTCCAGGCTCCACTTGCAGAACCCCTCACCTCCCAGCATTTCTGGGATAGGCTCCACTTGCAGCACCCCTCACCTCCCAGCATTTCTGCGATAGGCTCTACTTGCAGCACCCCTCACCTCCCAGCATTTCTGGGATGGGCTCCACTTGCAGCACCCCTCACCTCCCAGCATTTCTGGGATAGGCTCCACTTGCAGCACCCCTCACCTCCCAGCATTTCTGGGATAGGCTCCCCTTGCAGCACCCCTCACCTCCCAACATTTCTGGGATAGGCTCCACTTGCAGCACCCCTCACCTCCCAGCATTTCTGGGATAGGCTCCACTTGCAGCACCCCTCACCTCCCAGCACTTCCTGGTCAGGCTCCACTTGCAGCACCCCTCTCCTCCCATCATTTTCTGGCCAGGCTCCACTTGCAGCACCCCTCTCCTCCCAGCACTTCCTGGCCAGGCTCCACTTGCAGCACCCCTCACCTCCCAGCATTTTCTGGCCAGGCTCCACTTGCAGCACCCCTCTCCTCCCAGCATTTCTGGGATAGGCTCCACCTGCAGCACCCCTCACCTCCCAGCATTTCATGGCCAGGCTCCACTTGCAGCACCCCTCACCTCCCAGCATTTCCTGGCCAGGCTCCACTTGCAGCACCCCCCCTCCCCTCCCAGCATTTCCTGGCCAGGCTCTACCTGCAGCACCCCTCACCTCCCAGCATTTCCTGGCCAGGCTCCACTTGCAGCACCCCTCACCTCCCAGCACTTCCTGGCCAGGCTCCACTTGCAGCACCCCTCACCCCCCCAGCATTTCCAGGATAGGCTCCACTTGCAGCACCCCTCACCTCCCAGCATTTCCTGGCCAGGTTCCACTTGCAGCACACCTCTCCCAGCATTTCCTGGCCAGGCTCCACTTGCAGCACACCTCTCCCAGCATTTCCTGGCCAGGCTCCACTTGCAGCACCCCTCTCCTCCCAGCACTTCCTGGCCAGGCTCCACTTGCAGCACCCCTCACCTCCCAGCATTTCTGGGATAGGCTCCACCTGCAGCACCCCTCACCTCCCAGCATTTCCTGGCCAGGCTCCACTTGCAGCACACCTCTCCTCCCAGCATTTCTGGGATAGGCTCCACCTGCAGCACCCCTCACCTCCCAGCATTTTCTGGCCAGGCTCCACTTGCAGCACCCCTCACCTCCCAGCATTTTCTGGCCAGGCTCCACTTGCAGCACCCCTCACCGCCCAGCATTTCCTGGCCAGGCTCCACTTGCAGCACCCCCCCTCACCTCCCAGCATTTCCTGGCCAGGCTCCACTTGCAGCACCCCCCCTCACCTCCCAGCATTTCCTGGCCAGGCTCCACTTGCAGCACCCCTCACCCCCCAGGATTTCCGGGATAGGCTCCATATGCAGCACCCCTCACTTCCCAGCATTTCCTGGCCAGGCTCCACTTGCAGCACCCCTCTCCTCCCAGCACTTCCTGGCCAGGCTCCATATGCAGCACCCCTCACTTCCCAGCATTTCCTGGCCAGGCTCCACTTGCAGCACCCCTCTCCTCCCAGTGGTGAGGACTCGTCAGATCTACTCTATGCTCCCCAGCCTCATCTGCACACTATCATCTCTGAAATGCCGCCATTGTGGGTGCAGTCTCTGATTTATGCTGTCCGTGGTGTCCCTTTCATGAATCCATGGACAGTATCCCTTTATGGAGCGGTTGTGTAATAGTGGTCAAGATGGACAACCCGAGTCCTGTCCATCGGAGCGTGGAGTCTGTGCTGGAGGCTCTTTAGGATGATGGAGGTTGTGCTCCCACTCTTAGTTGTATTTCTCTCTCAGTTTGCAGATGCCGAGAATTACTTTCCGGCGTGTGCAGCAGACGGTGCCGTGAATCACACGCTGGTAAGTGAATGTGTTGCGTGGTCCCCCTCTCTAGTGGGGGATTTCAGTGGACATCAGTAATAGGGCCTCTTCTTCCTGCAGAGTGATCCCCTTTATGTTCCTGTGAAGTTTCATGATCTCCAGAACGAAAAAATTCTAGCAGTAAATGATGATAAATGTGAGTATTAATGGCTCAGTGTGGAAGTCAGTCACACTTACACGTTGCACGCTCACACGTGCACGCTCCTTCAGTAGAGATGGTGCACTACATTGTCATGCCAATGCATTTTGATGGTTTGTATAGAATTTGAAACCGTCGGCTTGTGTGACCAGTCAGGGGAAGATTTTGCAGGATTGCTGTTTCATAGTCAGGCCGGTGCTTTAGGCATTGTAGACACTATTCACACCAGGCAGCTTTGGTACAATTGTCCACAACCTATTTTGTTTCCATATGTACATCAATAAAGCAAAACACAAATTATATGACAGAAAAGCATCTTCTATCTGACGCTAGGAGTACATGAGAAACGTGATTGGTCAGAGCCAGGCTTTGTGCACCTCGTTGCAGTAGTCGTGGCGGGAGATGATGAGGGCATGCACAAGCATTTTAGTAGATTGAGGATTGAGGAAAGGACGGATTCTGGAAATATTTTTGAGGTGTTGGAGAGAGCGTGGATTGCAGGACAGGGCAGAGTCAAGGGTTACTCCAAGGCAGAGGACTTCTGGTATGGTGAAAGCGTGATGTCATTTATTCTGATAGATCTGGTAGGGAAGAGATGTGAGATGGAGGAAAGATGATGAGTTCAGTGAGAAAGTGAGAGGAGGAGGATACGGCTGATAGACACTCCGGGATTCTGGACAGCAGAGAGGTGACGTCTGGGCCAGAGAGGGAGATCTGAGTGTCTTCAGTGTATAGGTGGTCTGGAAGCCATGGAACTTTGCCGTTGCCGAGATCTCAATCTGAGCATGCGCTGCCCCCGGCGGCCATTTTCCTGGAGGCCACTCATCGCAGCATTGGATGTGCAGGTGGCCTCCGGGCTTTCACAAAATGCCGGCGGAGCCCACCGTACCACAGAGCACCACCTCCGCACCTGCCTGGGAAAGGAGTGTGTTAATTGCCCTGCAGCGTCGGACCGGGACCGCTGCAGAATTGCCAAACTCCTTCTGCCGCCACAGTATTTGTATGTATATTCCGACTATAAGACACACCCCCATTTTCCCAAAAAATTTTTGGGGAAAAAAGTGCGTCTTATAATCCGAAAAATACGGTTCCTTGTTTGGGTGATTTTATTTCTGAAGTGCGTGGCAAAATCCTCAGCAGAGATGAAGGAGGGCAGAGGAGGCAATTAAGTGTTGTGTAACTGTTTGGGGTGGTAGGATAAGGAAGATACGAGGGTGTGACGTAGGCCTGCTGAGCAGAGCGGATGGCTGACTGGAAAGTGTGTGCTGCTTGTTTGAATGCAGTAAAGTCATCTCGCAAATACGTTTTCTTCCACCGCCGCTCTGCAGCCCTGGACACTTGCTGAAGCTTTTTAGTGAAGTTATTATGCCAGGAATGTCTATTGATTCTTTGAACCACTATGGTTACCTACCACTTCTTGCAGGGTCATAGTCACAAGGTAACGTTGGTATGGCTTGCGTTTTCCTGACTGTTATACCCGGTAATTTCCTCCTCCCACCAGAAATGTACTTTCCACTGTGAGAACAAAACCCTTTCCCAGTGCCAGAATACCGTACTTCAGCAGCCCCATTGTTGGCCCGCCTTTGGCCCGCCTCTGGCCCTCCTTGGTCCGCCTCTGGCCCTCCTTGGTCCGCCTCTGGCCCTCCTTGGTCCGCCTCTGGCCCTCCTTGGTCCGCCTCTGGCCCTCCTTGGCCCGCCTCTGGCCCTCCTTGGTCCGCCTCTGGCCCTCCTTGGTCCGCCTCTGGCCCTCCTTGGTCCGCCTCTGGCCCTCCTTGACCCGCCTCTGGCCCTCCTTGGCCCGCTTCTGGCCCTCCTTGGCCTTTAAGGCTATTTTGACCTCTCCACCTGTCTGTGTGTGGATGGTGCACAACTGATCTTCACCAGTGTAACCCTTGAGATAAAGGCAGCTGTGAACCGTCGTATGATGCCTGCATGAAGTTTCACATCCGATAACGCTTTCACTCTGCATAGATCATCCGCTGGCCTTACTGGTGATCATGCTTATGTGTCGTGTGAGGTTCTACAGCATCTCTGCCTCCATGTGCTCGTAATCTACAGTATGCATTTTCATTCTTAGCTGCTAAGAAGCCTCGTGTACGGTTCAGCAATCTCATGGAAGTTCGGCAGCTGCCATCAAGCCAAGCTCTGGAAGCCAAACTGTCCCGCATGTTGCATCCGCCTGTCCGAGACAGCGAGGCTGCAATGAGGACGAGCGGAAAGTTGACAATCTGCCAAGTTGCCAAGATCAGTTTCTTCTTCTGCTTTGTGGTAAGAGCGAGTCGTTGCGCTTGGTTCCTGTGCTCAGGACTGATGGCGCCTAAGTGGCGTCCTCTGCATGCTGTGGTCCTCGCTGGTTGGTATCCACAGGTGAGTGAGGGAGTCGTGAATGATACCTCCCGTCTGTTCCTTCCTCGTCACAGTGGTTCTTGGCCAACTATTCCTATCAGGAGGCGCTGTCCGACACTCAGGTGGCCATTGTGAACATCATCTCGTCCACGTCAGGTGAGCTCGCCTGCCATCTCCGCCATAGATGCTCAGACTCCAGTAACTGCAGGGCGCCACTGCTCTGAACTTGTGGCTTTTATTTCAGGTCTCTTCACTCTGATCCTGGCCTCCATCTTTCCCAGTAACAGTGGCGACCGCTTCACTCTCTCCAAATTACTGGCTGTGATCCTCAGGTTAATAGAGGTTTTGCATTTATCGTTGGTTCGCGCCATGCTGGTCTTTCCCATTTTGCTCCTGCTCTGTGTGATGTGATCCCATCATGTCTTCTCTTGTTTTCCTTCACAGTATTGGTGGAGTGGTGCTGGTCAGCTTGTCAGGATCTGGCCGTTCCAGGGATAAGGACACAATAGGTAAAGACTCAGATCCCTACACGGGGATACAGCAGGCAAAAGAAGTATTTGATCCACTGATGATTTTGCAAGTTTTACAGAAAGGTCTGTAATTTTTATCGGAGATACACTTCACCTGTGCGAGACAGACAGAATCTAAAAATAAAAACCAGAAAATCCAGAAAAAAATTATTGTATGGTTTTTTTTTTTTTTAAATAGTTAAATTGCATTTTATTGCATTCTGGCTCTCTCAGACCAGTTAGTTTCTCTTTAAGAAGCCCTTCAACTCTGCACTCATTACCTGTATTGATTGCACCTGCTTGAACTTGTTAACTGTGTAAAATACACCTGTCCACACCAGGGCTGTGGAGTCGGAGTCGGTGCTCATTTTGGTGGAGTCGGAGTTGGAGTCGGTATAAAATGGACCGACTCCGACTCCTAAAATATATAATAAATTGGGTACAGTAGTTCAATGCAGGATGTGCTGAATATTTTTTCATAGGAGTTTGGGAAAGTTATGAAATGTCCTATAAATGGCTGTTATATTCCTGATCTAAGGCTACATTCACACACAGCGTTTTTCCTGTGTTTTTTGAGGATACGTTTTTCAGCTGCAAAAGCTGATCATCTTTTTAAAAAACTGCATCACCTGAAAGGTTTTTGAGCTCATAGATAATGTTCTCAATACCAAAAGCAGATTAGAAATCTGCTCTATCTATATATCCATATCTGTCTATCCATATCGTATCTGTACCAAAAAGAATGAAAACCGGGTAGTACACCAATATATATTCTGTTCTATCTAAATATCTTGATTATTGGATCATAAAAATGATTAAATGTCTGAGGTTCACATTGTACTACAATAAATTTTTCACTTAAATATAAGCAATATGTGTGGGAGTCGGAGTCGTGGAGTCGGAGTCGGAGTTGGAGTCGGTGTAAGGGAAATTGAGGAGTCGGAGTCGGAGTCGCAAGTTTGGCTTACCGACTCCACAGCCCTGGTCCACACACTCAATCACACTCCATCCTCTCCACCATGGCCAAGACCAAAGAGTGGTCTAAGGACACCAGGGACAACATCGTAGAACTGCACAAGACTGGAATGGGCTACATGACAATAAGCAAGCAGCTTGAGGAGAAGGCAACAATGGTTGGCACCATAATTAGAGAATGGAAGAAACAGATGACTGTCAATCTTCCTTGGTCTGGGGTTCCATGCAAGGTCTTGCCTCATGGGGTAAGGATGATTTTGAGACAGGTCAGGAGTCAGTCCAGAACTTCATGGTAGGACCTGGTCAATGACCTCAAGAGAGCTGGGACCACAGTCTCAACATTACCGTTAGTAACACACTACGCCATCATGGGTTAAAATCCTGCAGGGCACGTAAGGTCCGCCTGCTCACATCAGCACATGTCCATGTTTGTAGTTCGCGAATGACCATCTGGATCATCTAGAGGAGGCATGGGAGAGGGTCATGTGGTCAGATGAGACCAAAATAGAATGTTTGGTATCAACTCCACTTGCCATATTTGGAGGAAGAAGGATGAGTGCAACCCCAAGAACACTGGCCCAACCGTGAAGCATGGTGGGGGAAACGTTGTAGTTTGAGGGTGCTTTTCTGCAAAGGGGACAGGACAACTCCACTCTATTGAAGCGAGGATGAATGGGGTCATGATTCGCAATAGTTTGGCCAACAACCTCCTTCCTTGCGTAAGAGCATTGAAGGTGGGACGTTGCTGGGTCTTCCAGAATGACAATGACCTAAAACACACGACAAAGGCAACTAAGGAGTGGCTCCGTAAGAAGAATTTCAAGGTCCTGGAGTGGCCTAGCCAGTGTCCAGACCTGAACCCAATAGACGATCTTTGGAGGAGCTGAAACTCAGTGTTGTCCAGCGACAGCCCCGAAACCTGAACGATCTGGAGAAGATCTGTGTGGAGGAGGGGGCCAAAATCCCTGCTGCAGTGTCTGCAATCCTGGTGAAGGACCACAGGAAACGTCCGACCTCTGTAACTGCAAACAAAGGTTCCTGGACCAAATATTAAGTTTTGCTTTACTATTGTATTACATACTTATTTCATGCAATACAATTCTAATTAATTATGTAACAATCCTTCAATGTGATCGTCTGGATTTTATCTTTAGATTCTGCCACTCGGGTGGAGTGACCTACAATAACAATTACAGATCTCCATTCTTTGTAGGTGGGAAAACTGCGGAATCTGCAACGGATCAAACACTTTTCCCACCGGACATGGCACATCCCAATCCTGTATATAGTAGATCCCTCTGTCTGGTCTGTGACATTGTCTGCATGTAGATCATACAGTACACAGTCATGTACAGTAGATCCCAATCCTGTATATAGTAGATCCCACCGTCTTGTCTGTGACATTCTGTATATAGATCATACAGTACACAGTCATGTACAGTAGATTCAGGTCCTATATATAGTAGATCCCTCCGTCTGGTCTGCGACATTGTCTACATGTAGATCATACAGTACACAGTCATGTACAGTAGATCCCAATCCTGTATATAGTAGATCCCTCCGTCTTGTCTGTGACATTCTGTATATAGATCATACAGTACACAGTCATGTACAGTAGATCCAGGTCCTGTATATAGTAGATCCCTCCGTCTGGTCTGTGACATTGTCTACATGTAGGTCATACAGTACACAGTCATGTACAGTAGATCCAGGTCCTGGATATAGTAGATCCCTCCGTCTTGTCTGTGACATTGTCTGCATGTAGATCATACAGTACACAGTCATGTACAGTAGATCCCAATCCTGTATATAGTAGATCCCTACGTCTTGTCTGTGACATTCTGTATATAGATCATACAGTACACAGTCATGTACAGTAGATCCAGGTCCTGTATATAGTAGATCCCTCCGTCTGGTCTGTGACATTGTCTACATGTAGGTCATACAGTACACAGTCATGTACAGTAGATCCAGGTCCTGGATATAGTAGATCCCTCCGTCTTGTCTGTGACATTCTGTATATAGATCATACAGTACACAGTCATGTACAGTAGATCCAGGTCCTGTATATAGTAGATCCCTCCGTCTGGTCTGCGACATTGTCTACATGTAGATCATACAGTACACAGTCATGTACAGTAGATCCAGGTCCTGGATATAGTAGATCCCTCCGTCTTGTCTGTGACATTGTCTGCATGTAGATCATACAGTACACAGTCATGTACAGTAGATCCCAATCCTGTATATAGTAGATCCCTCCGTCTTGTCTGACATTCTGTATATAGATCATACAGTACACAGTCATGTACAGTAGATCCAGGTCCTGTATATAGTAGATCCCTCAGTCTGGTCTGTGACATTGTCTACATGTAGGTCATACAGTACACAGTCATGTACAGTAGATCCAGGTCCTGGATATAGTAGATCCCTCCGTCTTGTCTGTGACATTGTCTGCATGTAGATCATACAGTACACAGTCGTGTACAGTAGATCCCAATCCTGTATATAGTAGATCCCTCCGTCTTGTCTGTGACATTCTGTATATAGATCATACAGTACACAGTCATGTACAGTAGATCCAGGTCCTGTATATAGTAGATCCCTCCTTCTGGTCTGTGACATTGTCTACATGTAGGTCATACAGTACACAGTCATGTACAGTAGATCCAGGTCCTGGATATAGTAGATCCCTCAGTCTTGTCTGTGACATTCTGTATATAGATCATACAGTATACAGTCATGTACAGTAGATCCCATTCCTGTATATAGTAGATCCCTCCGTCTGGTCTGTGACATTGTATATAGATCATACAGTATACAGTCATGTACAGTAGATCCAGGTCCTGTATATAGTAGATCCCTTCGTCTTGTCTGTGACATAATGCATATAGATCATACAGTACAGTCATGTACAGTAGATCCCAATCCTGTATATAGTAGATCCCTCCGTCTGGTCTGTGACATTGTATATAGATCATACAGTATACAGTCATGTACAGTAGATCCCATTCCTGTATATAGTAGATCCCTCCGTCTGGTCTGTGGCATTGTATATAGATCATACAGTATACAGTCATGCACAGTAGATTCCGATCCTGTATAGTAGATCCCTCTGGTCTGGGATATTATGCATATAGATCATACAGTATACAGTCATGTACAGTAGATCCCGATCCTGTATATAGTAGATCCCTCCGTCTGGTCTGTGACATTCTGCATGTAGATCATACAGTACACAGTCATGTACACTAGATCCCGGTCCTGTATATAGTAGATCCCTCTGTCTGGTCTGTAACATTGTATATAGATCATACAGTATACAGTCATGTACAGTAGATCCTGATCCTGTATATCGTAGATCCCTCTGTCTGGTCTGTAACATTGTATATAGATCATAGAGTATACAGTCATGCACAGTAGATCCAGGTCCTGTATAAAGTAGATCTCTCCGTCTGGTCTGTGACATTGTCTGCATGTAGATCATACAGTACACAGTCATGTACAGTAGATCCCAATCCTGTATATAGTAGATCCCTCCGTCTTGTCTGTGACATTCTGTATATAGATCATACAGTACACAGTCATGTACAGTAGATCCAGGTCCTGTATATAGTAGATCCCTCCGTCTGGTCTGTGACATTGTCTACATGTAGGTCATACAGTACACAGTCATGTACAGTAGATCCAGGTCCTGGATATAGTAGATCCCTCAGTCTTGTCTGTGACATTCTGTATATAGATCATACAGTATACAGTCATGTACAGTAGATCCCATTCCTGTATATAGTAGATCCCTCCGTCTGGTCTGTGACATTGTATATAGATCATACAGTATACAGTCATGTACAGTAGATCCAGGTCCTGTATATAGTAGATCCCTTCGTCTTGTCTGTGACATAATGCATATAGATCATACAGTACAGTCATGTACAGTAGATCCCAATCCTGTATATAGTAGATCCCTCCGTCTGGTCTGTGACATTGTATATAGATCATACAGTACACAGTCATGTACAGTAGATCCCATTCCTGTATATAGTAGATCCCTCCGTCTGGTCTGTGGCATTGTATATAGATCATACAGTATACAGTCATGCACAGTAGATCCCGATCCTGTATAGTAGATCCCTCCGTCTGGTCTGTGACATTCTGCATGTAGATCATACAGTACACAGTCATGTACAGTAGATCCCGATCCTGTATATAGTAGATCCCTCCGTCTGGTCTGTGACATTCTGCATGTAGATCATACAGTACACAGTCATGTACAGTAGATCCCGATCCTGTATATAGTAGATCCCTCAGTCTTGTCTGTGACATTCTGCATGTAGATCATACAGTACACAGTCATGTACACTAGATCCCGGTCCTGTATATAGTAGATCCCTCTGTCTGGTCTGTAACATTGTATATAGATCATACAGTCATGTACAGTAGATCCTGATCCTGTATATCCGTAGATCCCTCTGTCTGGTCTGTAACATTGTATATAGATCATAGAGTATACAGTCATGCACAGTAGATCCAGGTCCTGTATAAAGTAGATCTCTCCGTCTGGTCTGTGACATTGTCTGCATGTAGATCATACAGTACACAGTCATGTACAGTAGATCCCGGTCCTGTATATAGTAGATCTCTCCGTCTGGTCTGTGACATTGTATATAGATCATACAGTACACAGTCATGCACAGTAGATCCAGGTCCTGTATAAAGTAGATCTCTCCGTCTGGTCTGTGACATTGTCTGCATGTAGATCATACAGTACACAGTCATGTACAGTAGATCCCGGTCCTGTATATAGTAGATCTCTCCGTCTGGTCTGTGACATTGTATATAGATCATACAGTACACAGTCATGTACAGTAGATCCCGGTCCTGGATATAGTAGATCCCTCAGTCTTGTCTGTGACATTCTGTATATAGATCATACAGTATACAGTCATGTACAGTAGATCTCATTCCTGTATATAGTAGATCCCTCCGTCTGGTCTGTGACATTGTATATAGATCATACAGTATACAGTCATGTACAGTAGATCCAGGTCCTGTATATAGTAGATCCCTTCGTCTTGTCTGTGACATAATGCATATAGATCATACAGTACAGTCATGTACAGTAGATCCCAATCCTGTATATAGTAGATCCCTCCGTCTGGTCTGTGACATTGTATATAGATCATACAGTATACAGTCATGTACAGTAGATCCCATTCCTGTATATAGTAGATCCCTCCGTCTGGTCTGTGGCATTGTATATAGATCATACAGTATACAGTCATGCACAGTAGATCCCGATCCTGTATAGTAGATCCCTCTGGTCTGGGATATTATGCATATAGATCATACAGTATACAGTCATGTACAGTAGATCCCGATCCTGTATATAGTAGATCCCTCCGTCTGGTCTGTGACATTCTGCATGTAGATCATACAGTACACAGTCATGTACACTAGATCCCGGTCCTGTATATAGTAGATCCCTCTGTCTGGTCTGTAACATTGTATATAGATCATACAGTATACAGTCATGTACAGTAGATCCCATTCCTGTATATAGTAGATCCCTCTGTCTGGTCTGTAACATTGTATTTAGATCATACAGTATACAGTCATGTACAGTAGATCCCGATCCTGTATATAGTAGATCCCTCAGTCTTGTCTGTGACATTCTGCATGTAGATCATACAGTACACAGTCATGTACACTAGATCCCGGTCCTGTATATAGTAGATCCCTCTGTCTGGTCTGTAACATTGTATATAGATCATACAGTATACAGTCATGTACAGTAGATCCTGATCCTGTATATCGTAGATCCCTCTGTCTGGTCTGTAATATTGTATATAGATCATAGAGTATACAGTCATGCACAGTAGATCCAGGTCCTGTATAAAGTAGATCTCTCCGTCTGGTCTGTGACATTGTCTGCATGTAGATCATACAGTACACAGTCATGTACAGTAGATCCCGGTCCTGTATATAGTAGATCTCTCCGTCTGGTCTGTGACATTGTATATAGATCATACAGTACACAGTCATGCACAGTAGATCCAGGTCCTGTATAAAGTAGATCTCTCCGTCTGGTCTGTGACATTGTCTGCATGTAGATCATACAGTACACAGTCATGTACAGTAGATCCCGGTCCTGTATATAGTAGATCTCTCCGTCTGGTCTGTGACATTGTATATAGATCATACAGTACACAGTCATGTACAGTAGATCCCGGTCCTGTATATAGTAGATCTCGTCATGTATTTATGGATGTGGCAGATCGGAGTCAGAAGCTTCTTCCTGTGTTGTCATTTCTGGGGTCTCTGTGTGATGTGGGGGCTTCTGCGTGCCTCTTGCCCCTCTTACTTTAGCTTATCGCCCCAGGTTCTCTGTGGTCGCTGCTCGGGGCCGTCCTCTACGCCGTCTACATCGTCATGATAAAGAGGAAGGTGGATCGGGAGGAGAAGCTGGACATCCCCATGTTCTTTGGTGAGTCTATTCTCAATGCTGACTGTAACCGGACCTCTGACCAGCGGTGAATAGTACCAGCGGACCCTGGTGGTCTCCGTCACATGTATATACTATATATCACTGACCAGCGGTTCCTGGTGGTCTCCGTCACATGTATATACTATATATCACTGATCAGCGGTCCCTGGTGGTCTCCGTCACATGTATATACTATATATCACTGGTCAGCGGTCCCTGGTGGTCTCCGTCACATGTATATTCTATATATCACTGATCAGCGGTCCCTGGTGGTCTCCGTCACATGTATATACTATATATCACGGATCAGCGGTCCCTGGTGGTCTCCGTCACATGTATATTCTATATATCACCGATCAGCGGTCCCTGGTGGTGTCGTCACATGTATATACTATATATCACTGATCAGCGGTCCCTGGTGGTCTCCGTCACATGTATATACTATATATCACGGATCAGCGGTCCTTGGTGGTCTCCGTCACATGTATATACTATATATCAATGATCAGCGGTCCCTGGTGGTCTCCGTCACATGTATATACTATATATCACTGACCAGCGGTCCCTGGTGGTCTCCGTCACATGTATATACTATATATCACTGACCAGCGGTCCCTGGTGGTCTCCTTCACATGTATATACTATATATCACTGGTCAGCGGTCCCTGATGGTCTCTGTCACATGTATATACTATATATCACTGATCAGCGGTCCCTGGTGGTCTCCGTCACATGTATATACTATATATCACTGATCAGCGGTCCCTGGTGGTCTCTGTCACATGTATATACTATATATCACTGGTCAGCGGTCCCTGGTGGTCTCCGTCACATGTATATTCTATATATCACTGATCAGCGGTCCCTGGTGGTCTCCGTCACATGTATATACTATATATCACTGATCAGCGGTCCCTGGTGGTCTCCGTCACATGTATATACTATATATCACTGATCAGCGGTCCCTGGTGGTCTCCGTCACATGTATATACTATATATCACTGATCAGCGGTCCCTGGTGGTCTCCGTCACATGTATATTCTATATATCACTGGTCAGCGGTCCCTGGTGGTCTCCGTCACATGTATATACTATATATCACTGATCAGCGGTCCCTGGTGGTCTCCGTCACATGTATATACTATATATCACTGATCAGCGGTCCCTGGTGGTCTCCGTCACATGTATATACTATATATCACTGATCAGCGGTCCCTGGTGGTCTCCGTCACATGTATATTCTATATATCACTGATCAGCGGTCCCTGGTGGTCTCCGTCACATGTATATACTATATATCACTGATCAGCGGTCCCTGGTGGTCTCCGTCACATGTATATACTATATATCACTGATCAGCGGTCCCTGGTGGTCTCCGTCACATGTATATACTATATATCACTGATCAGCGGTCCCTGGTGGTCTCCGTCACATGTATATACTATATATCACTGGTCAGCGGTCCCTGGTGGTCTCCGTCACATGTATATACTATATATCACTGATCAGCGGTCCCTGATGGTCTCCGTCACATGTATATACTATATATCACTGGTCAGCGGTCCCTGGTGGTCTCCGTCACATGTATATACTATATATCACGGATCAGCGGTCCCTGGTGGTCTCCGTCACATGTATATACTATATATCACTGATCAGCGGTCCCTGATGGTCTCCGTCACATGTATATACTATATATCACGGATCAGCGGTCCCTGGTGGTCTCCGTCACATGTATATACTATATATCACTGGTCAGCGGTCCCTGGTGGTCTCCGTCACATGTATATTCTATATATCACTGATCAGCGGTCCCTGGTGGTCTCCGTCACATGTATATACTATATATCACGGATCAGCGGTCCCTGGTGGTCTCCGTCACATGTATATTCTATATATCACCGATCAGCGGTCCCTGGTGGTGTCGTCACATGTATATACTATATATCACTGATCAGCGGTCCCTGGTGGTCTCCGTCACATGTATATACTATATATCACGGATCAGCGGTCCCTGGTGGTCTCCGTCACATGTATATACTATATATCACTGATCAGCGGTCCTTGGTGGTCTCCGTCACATGTATATACTATATATCAATGATCAGCGGTCCCTGGTGGTCTCCGTCACATGTATATACTATATATCACTGACCAGCGGTCCCTGGTGGTCTCCGTCACATGTATATACTATATATCACTGACCAGCGGTCCCTGGTGGTCTCCTTCACATGTATATACTATATATCACTGGTCAGCGGTCCCTGGTGGTCTCTGTCACATGTATATACTATATATCACTGATCAGCGGTCCCTGGTGGTCTCCGTCACATGTATATACTATATATCACTGATCAGCGGTCCCTGGTGGTCTCTGTCACATGTATATACTATATATCACTGGTCAGCGGTCCCTGGTGGTCTCCGTCACATGTATATTCTATATATCACTGATCAGCGGTCCCTGGTGGTCTCCGTCACATGTATATACTATATATCACTGATCAGCGGTCCCTGGTGGTCTCCGTCACATGTATATACTATATATCACGGATCAGCGGTCCCTGGTGGTCTCCGTCTCATGTATATACTATATATCACTGATCAGCGGTCCCTGGTGGTCTCCGTCACATGTATATATTATATATCACTGATCAGCGGTCCCTGGTGGTCTCCGTCTCATGTATATACTATATATCACTGATCAGCGGTCCCTGGTGGTTTCCGTCACATGTATATACTATATATCACTGACCAGCGGTCCCTGGTGGTCTCCGTCACGTATATATACTATATATCAATGATCAGCGGTCCCTGGTGGTCTCCTTCACATGTATATACTATATATCACGGATCAGCGGTCCCTGGTGGTCTCCGTCACATGTATATACTATATATCACGGATCAGCGGTCCCTGGTGGTCTCCGTCACATATATATACTATATATCACTGGTCAGCGGTCCCTGGTGGTCTCCGTCACATGTATATACTAAATATCACTGATCAGCGGTCCCTGGTGGTCTCTGTCACATGTATATACTATATATCTCTGATCAGCGGTCCCTGGTGGTCTCCGTCACATGTATATACTATATATCACTGATCAGCGGTCCCTGGTGGTCTCCGTCACATGTATATACTGTATATCACTGATCAGCGGTCCCTGGTGGTCTCCGTCAAATGTATATACTATATATCACTGATCAGCGGTTCCTGGTGGTCTCCGTCACATGTATATACTATATATCACTGACCAGCGGTCCCTGGTGGTCTCCGTCACATGTATATACTATATATCACTGATCAGCGGTCCCTGGTGGTCTCCGTCACATGTATATACTATATATCACTGATCAGCGGTCCCTGGTGGTCTCCGTCACATGTATATTCTATATATCACCGATCAGCGGTCCCTGGTGGTGTCGTCACATGTATATACTATATATCACTGATCAGCGGTCCCTGGTGGTCTCCGTCACATGTATATACTATATATCACGGATCAGCGGTCCTTGGTGGTCTCCGTCACATGTATATACTATATATCAATGATCAGCGGTCCCTGGTGGTCTCCGTCACATGTATATACTATATATCACTGACCAGCGGTCCCTGGTGGTCTCCGTCACATGTATATACTATATATCACTGATCAGCGGTCCCTGGTAGTCTCCGTCACATGTATATACTATATATCACGGATCAGCGGTCCCTGGTGGTCTCCGTCACATGTATATACTATATATCACTGATCAGCGGTCCCTGGTGGTCTCCGTCACATGTATATACTATATATCACTGATCAGCGGTCCCTGGTGGTCTCCGTCACATGTATATACTATATATCACTGACCAGCGGTCCCTGGTGGTCTCCTTCACATGTATATACTATATATCACTGGTCAGCGGTCCCTGGTGGTCTCCGTCACATGTATATTCTATATATCACTGATCAGCGGTCCCTGGTGGTCTCCGTCACATGTATATACTATATATCACTGATCAGCGGTCCCTGGTGGTCTCCGTCACATGTATATACTATATATCACGGATCAGCGGTCCCTGGTGGTCTCCGTCTCATGTATATACTATATATCACTGATCAGCGGTCCCTGGTGGTCTCCGTCACATGTATATATTATATATCACTGATCAGCGGTCCCTGGTGGTCTCCGTCTCATGTATATACTATATATCACTGATCAGCGGTCCCTGGTGGTCTCCGTCACATGTATATACTATATATCACGGATCAGCGGTCCCTGGTGGTCTCCGTCTCATGTATATACTATATATCACGGATCAGCGGTCCCTGGTGGTCTCCGTCACATGTATATACTATATATCACTGGTCAGCGGTCCCTGGTGGTCTCCGTCACATGTATATACTAAATATCACTGATCAGCGGTCCCTGGTGGTCTCTGTCACATGTATATACTATATATCTCTGATCAGCGGTCCCTGGTGGTCTCCGTCACATGTATATACTATATATCACTGATCAGCGGTCCCTGGTGGTCTCCGTCACATGTATATACTGTATATCACTGATCAGCGGTCCCTGGTGGTCTCCGTCAAATGTATATACTATATATCACTGATCAGCGGTTCCTGGTGGTCTCCGTCACATGTATATACTATATATCACTGACCAGCGGTCCCTGGTGGTCTCCGTCACATGTATATACTATATATCACTGATCAGCGGTCCCTGGTGGTCTCCGTCACATGTATATACTATATATCACTGATCAGCGGTCCCTGGTGGTCTCTGTCACATGTATATACTATATATCACTGATCAGCGGTCCCTGGTGGTCTCCGTCACATGTATATACTATATATCACTGATCAGCGGTCCCTGGTGGTCTCTGTCACATGTATATACTAAATATCACTGATCAGCGGTCCCTGGTGGTCTCCGTCACATGTATATACTATATATCACGGATCAGCGGTCCCTGGTGGTCTCTGTCACATGTATATACTATATATCACTGATCAGCGGTCCCTGGTGGTCTCTGTCACATGTATATACTATATATCACTGATCAGCGGTCCCTGGTGGTCTCTGTCACATGTATATTCTATATATCACTGATCAGCGGTCCCTGGTGGTCTCTGTCACATGTATATTCTATATATCACTGATCAGCGGTCCCTGGTGGTCTCTGTCACATGTATATTCTATATATCACTGATCAGCGGTCCCTGGTGGTCTCCGTCACATGTATATACTATATATCACTGATCAGCGGTCCCTGGTGGTCTCTGTCACATGTATATACTATATATCACTGATCAGCGGTCCCTGGTGGTCTCCGTCACATGGATATACTATATATCACTGGTCAGCGGTCCCTGGTGGTCTCCTTCACATGTATATACTATATATCACTGGTCAGCGGTCCCTGGTGGTCTCCGTCACATGTATATACTATATATCACTGATCAGCGGTCCCTGGTGGTCTCCGTCACATGTATATTCTATATATCACTGATCAGCGGTCCCTGGTGGTCTCCGTCACATGTATATACTATATATCACTGGTCAGCGGTCCCTGGTGGTCTCCTTCACATGTATATACTATATATCACTGATCAGCGGTCCCTGGTGGTCTCTGTCACATGTATATACTGTATATCACTGATCAGCGGTCCCTGGTGGTCTCCTTCACATGTATATACTATATATCACTGATCAGCGGTCCCTGGTGGTCTCCGTCACATGTATATACTATATATCACTGGTCAGCGGTCCCTGGTGGTCTCCTTCACATGTATATACTATATATCACTGATCAGCGGTCCCTGGTGGTCTCTGTCACATGTATATTCTATATATCACTGATCAGCGGTCCCTGGTGGTCTCCGTCACATGTATATACTATATATCACTGGTCAGCGGTCCCTGGTGGTCTCCTTCACATGTATATACTATATATCACTGACCAGCGGTCCCTGGTGGTCTCTGTCACATGTATATACTATATATCACTGATCAGCGGTCCCTGGTGGTCTCCGTCACATGTATATACTATATATCACTGACCAGCGGTCCCTGGTGGTCTCCGTCACATGTATATACTATATATCACTGATCAGCGGTCCCTGGTGGTCTCCTTCACATGTATATACTAAATATCACTGATCAGCGGTCCCTGGTGGTCTCCTTCACATGTATATACTATATATCACTGATCAGCGGTCCCTGGTGGTCTCCGTCACATGTATATACTATATATCACTGATCAGCGGTCCCTGGTGGTCTCCGTCACATGTATATACTATATTTCACTAGTCAGCGGTCCCTGGTGGTCTCTTTCACGTGTATATACTAAATATCACGGATCAGCGGTCCCTGGTGGTCTCCGTCACATGTATATACTATATATCACTGACCAGCGGTCCCTGGTGGTCTCCGTCACATGTATATACTATATATCACGGATCAGCGGTCCCTGGTGGTCTCTGTCACATGTATATACTATATATCACTGATCAGCGGTCCCTGGTGGTCTCTGTCACATGTATATACTATATATCACTGATCAGCGGTCCCTGGTGGTCTCTGTCACATGTATATTCTATATATCACTGATCAGCGGTCCCTGGTGGTCTCTGTCACATGTATATTCTATATATCACTGATCAGCGGTCCCTGGTGGTCTCTGTCACATGTATATTCTATATATCACTGATCAGCGGTCCCTGGTGGTCTCCGTCACATGTATATACTATATATCACTGATCAGCGGTCCCTGGTGGTCTCTGTCACATGTATATACTATATATCACTGATCAGCGGTCCCTGGTGGTCTCCGTCACATGGATATACTATATATCACTGGTCAGCGGTCCCTGGTGGTCTCCTTCACATGTATATACTATATATCACTGGTCAGCGGTCCCTGGTGGTCTCCGTCACATGTATATACTATATATCACTGATCAGCGGTCCCTGGTGGTCTCCGTCACATGTATATTCTATATATCACTGATCAGCGGTCCCTGGTGGTCTCCGTCACATGTATATACTATATATCACTGGTCAGCGGTCCCTGGTGGTCTCCTTCACATGTATATACTATATATCACTGATCAGCGGTCCCTGGTGGTCTCTGTCACATGTATATACTGTATATCACTGATCAGCGGTCCCTGGTGGTCTCCTTCACATGTATATACTATATATCACTGATCAGCGGTCCCTGGTGGTCTCCGTCACATGTATATACTATATATCACTGGTCAGCGGTCCCTGGTGGTCTCCTTCACATGTATATACTATATATCACTGATCAGCGGTCCCTGGTGGTCTCTGTCACATGTATATTCTATATATCACTGATCAGCGGTCCCTGGTGGTCTCCGTCACATGTATATACTATATATCACTGGTCAGCGGTCCCTGGTGGTCTCCTTCACATGTATATACTATATATCACTGACCAGCGGTCCCTGGTGGTCTCTGTCACATGTATATACTATATATCACTGATCAGCGGTCCCTGGTGGTCTCCGTCACATGTATATACTATATATCACTGACCAGCGGTCCCTGGTGGTCTCCGTCACATGTATATACTATATATCACTGATCAGCGGTCCCTGGTGGTCTCCTTCACATGTATATACTAAATATCACTGATCAGCGGTCCCTGGTGGTCTCCTTCACATGTATATACTATATATCACTGATCAGCGGTCCCTGGTGGTCTCCGTCACATGTATATACTATATATCACTGATCAGCGGTCCCTGGTGGTCTCCGTCACATGTATATACTATATATCACTGATCAGCGGTCCCTGGTGGTCTCCGTCACATGTATATACTATATATCACTGATCAGCGGTCCCTGGTGGTCTCCTTCACATGTATATACTAAATATCACTGATCAGCGGTCCCTGGTGGTCTCCTTCACATGTATATACTATATATCACTGATCAGCGGTCCCTGGTGGTCTCCGTAACGTGTATTTACTATATATCACTGACCAGCGGTCCCTGGTGGTCTCCGTCACGTGTATATACTATATATCACTGACCAGCGGTCCCTGGTGGTCTCCGTCACATGTATATACTATATATCACTGATCAGCGGTCCCTGGTGGTCTCCTTCACATGTATATAGTAAATATCACGGATCAGCGGTCCCTGGTGGTCTCCGTCACATGTATATACTATATATCTCTGATCAGCGGTCCCTGGTGGTCTCCGTCACATGTATATACTATATATCACTAGTCAGCGGTCCCTGGTGGTCTCTGTCACGTGTATATACTAAATATCACGGATCAGCGGTCCCTGGTGGTCTCCGTCACATGTATATACTATATATCACTGACCAGCGGTCCCTGGTGGTCTCCGTCACATGTATATACTATATATCACTGATCAGCGGTCCCTGGTGGTCTCCGTCACATGTATATACTATATATCACTGACCAGCGGTCCCTGGTGGTCTCCGTCACATGTATATACTATATATCACTGACCAGCGGTTCCTGGTGGTCTCCGTCACATGTATATTCTATATATCACTGATCAGCGGTCCCTGGTGGTCTCCGTCACATGTATATTCTATATATCACTGATCAGCGGTCCCTGGTGGTCTCCGTCACATGTATATACTATATATCACTGGTCAGCGGTCCCTGGTGGTCTCCTTCACATGTATATACTATATATCACTGATCAGCGGTCCCTGGTGGTCTCTGTCACATGTATATACTGTATATCACTGATCAGCGGTCCCTGGTGGTCTCCTTCACATGTATATACTATATATCACTGATCAGCGGTCCCTGGTGGTCTCCGTCACATGTATATACTATATATCACTGGTCAGCGGTCCCTGGTGGTCTCCTTCACATGTATATACTATATATCACTGATCAGCGGTCCCTGGTGGTCTCTGTCACATGTATATTCTATATATCACTGATCAGCGGTCCCTGGTGGTCTCCGTCACATGTATATACTATATATCACTGGTCAGCGGTCCCTGGTGGTCTCCTTCACATGTATATACTATATATCACTGACCAGCGGTCCCTGGTGGTCTCTGTCACATGTATATACTATATATCACTGATCAGCGGTCCCTGGTGGTCTCCGTCACATGTATATACTATATATCACTGACCAGCGGTCCCTGGTGGTCTCCGTCACATGTATATACTATATATCACTGATCAGCGGTCCCTGGTGGTCTCCTTCACATGTATATACTAAATATCACTGATCAGCGGTCCCTGGTGGTCTCCTTCACATGTATATACTATATATCACTGATCAGCGGTCCCTGGTGGTCTCCGTCACATGTATATACTATATATCACTGATCAGCGGTCCCTGGTGGTCTCCTTCACATGTATATACTAAATATCACTGATCAGCGGTCCCTGGTGGTCTCCTTCACATGTATATACTATATATCACTGATCAGCGGTCCCTGGTGGTCTCCGTAACGTGTATTTACTATATATCACTGACCAGCGGTCCCTGGTGGTCTCCGTCACGTGTATATACTATATATCACTGACCAGCGGTCCCTGGTGGTCTCCGTCACATGTATATACTATATATCACTGATCAGCGGTCCCTGGTGGTCTCCTTCACATGTATATAGTAAATATCACGGATCAGCGGTCCCTGGTGGTCTCCGTCACATGTATATACTATATATCTCTGATCAGCGGTCCCTGGTGGTCTCCGTCACATGTATATACTATATATCACTAGTCAGCGGTCCCTGGTGGTCTCTGTCACGTGTATATACTAAATATCACGGATCAGCGGTCCCTGGTGGTCTCCGTCACATGTATATACTATATATCACTGACCAGCGGTCCCTGGTGGTCTCCGTCACATGTATATACTATATATCACTGATCAGCGGTCCCTGGTGGTCTCCGTCACATGTATATACTATATATCACTGACCAGCGGTCCCTGGTGGTCTCCGTCACATGTATATACTATATATCACTGACCAGCGGTTCATGGTGGTCTCCGTCACATGTATATTCTATATATCACTGATCAGCGGTCCCTGGTGGTCTCCGTCACATGTATATACTATATATCACTGATCAGCGGTCCCTGGTGGTCTCCTTCACATGTATATAGTAAATATCACGGATCAGCGGTCCCTGGTGGTCTCCGTCACATGTATATACTATATATCTCTGATCAGCGGTCCCTGGTGGTCTCCGTCACATGTATATACTATATATCACTAGTCAGCGGTCCCTGGTGGTCTCTGTCACGTGTATATACTAAATATCACGGATCAGCGGTCCCTGGTGGTCTCCGTCACATGTATATACTATATATCACTGATCAGCGGTCCCTGGTGGTCTCTGTCACATGTATATACTATATATCACTGGTCAGCGGTCCCTGGTGGTCTCCGTCACGTGTATATACTAAATATCACGGATCAGCGGTCCCTGGTGGTCTCCGTCACATGTATATACTATATATCACTGATCAGCGGTCCCTGGTGGTCTCCGTCACATGTATATTCTATATTTCACTAATCAGCGGTCCCTGGTGGTCTCCGTCACATGTATATACTATATATCACTGATCAGCGGTCCCTGGTGGTCTCCGTCACATGTATATACTATATATCACTGACCAGCGGTCCCTGGTGGTCTCCGTCACATGTATATTCTATATTTCACTGATCAGCGGTCCCTGGTGGTCTCCGTCACATGTATATACTATATATCACGGATCAGCGGTCCCTGGTGGTCTCCGTCACATGTATATACTATATATCACTGATCAGCGGTCCCTGGTGGTCTCCGTCACATGTATATACTATATATCACTGATCAGCGGTCCCTGGTGGTCTCCGTCACATGTATATACTATATATCACTGATCAGCGGTCCCTGGTGGTCTCCGTCACATGTATATACTATATATCACTGACCAGCGGTCCCTGGTGGTCTCCGTCACATGTATATACTATATATCACTGATCAGCGGTCCCTGGTGGTCTCCGTCACATGTATATACTATATATCACTGATCAGCGGTCCCTGGTGGTCTCCGTCACATGTATATACTATATATCACTGGTCAGCGGTCCCTGGTGGTCTGCTTCACATGTATATACTATATATCACTGATCAGCGGTCCCTGGTGGTCTCCGTCACATGTATATACTATATATCACTGATCAGCGGTCCCTGGTGGTCTCCGTCACATGTATATACTATATATCACTGATCAGCTGTCCCTGGTGGTCTCCGTCACATGTATATACCATATATCACTGATCAGCGGTCCCTGGTGGTCTCCGTCACATGTATATACTATATATCACTGGTCAGCGGTCCCTGGTGGTCTCCTTCACATGTATATACTATAGATCACTGATCAGTGGTCCCTGGTGGTCTCCGTCACATGTATATACTATATATCACTTATCAGCGGTCCTTGGTGGTGTCATCACATGTATATACTATATATCACTGGTCAGCGGTCCCTGGTGGTCTCCGTCACATGTATATTCTATATATCACTGATCAGCTGTCCCTGGTGGTCTCCGTCACATGTATATACTATATATCACTGGTCAGCGGTCCCTGGTGGTCTCCTTCACATGTATATACTATATATCACTGGTCAGCGGTCCCTGGTGGTCTCCGTCACATGTATATACTATATATCACTGACCAGCGGTCCCTGGTGATCTCCTTCACATGTATATACTAAATATCACAGATCAGCGGTCCCTGGTGGTCTCTGTCACATGTATATACTATATATCACTGGTCAGCGGTCCCTGGTGGTCTCCTTCACATGTATATACTATATATCACAGATCAGCGGTCCCTGGTGGTCTCCGTCACATGTATATACCATATATCACTGATCAGCGGTCCCTGGTGGTCTCCGTCACATGTATATTCTATATATCACTGATCAGCTGTCCCTGGTGGTCTCCGTCACATGTATATACTATATATCACTGGTCAGCGGTCCCTGGTGGTCTCCTTCACATGTATATACTATATATCACTGGTCAGCGGTCCCTGGTGGTCTCCGTCACATGTATATACTATATATCACTGGTCAGCGGTCCCTGGTGGTCTCCGTCACATGTATATACTATATATCACTGACGAGCAGTCCCTGGTGATCTCCTTCACATGTATATACTAAATATCACAGATTAGCGGTCCCTGGTGGTCTCCGTCACATGTATATACCATATATCACTGATCAGCGGTCCCTGGTGGTCTCCGTCACATGTATATACTATATATCACTGGTCAGCGGTCCCTGGTGGTCTCCTTCACATGTATATACTATATATCACTGGTCAGCGGTCCCTGGTGGTCTCCTTCACATGTATATACTATATATCACTGATCAGCGGTCCCTGGTGGTCTCCGTCACATGTATATACTATATATCACTGACCAGCGGTCCCTGGTGATCTCCTTCACATGTATATACTAAATATCACAGATCAGCGGTCCCTGGTGGTCTCCGTCACATGTATATACCATATATCACTGATCAGCGGTCCCTGGTGGTCTCCGTCACATGTATACACTATATATCACTGGTCAGCGGTCCCTGGTGGTCTCCTTCACATGTATATACTATATATCACTGGTCAGCGGTCCCTGGTGGTCTCCGTCACATGTATATACTATATATCACTGATCAGCGGTCCCTGGTGGTCTCCTTCACATGTATATAGTAAATATCACGGATCAGCGGTCCCTGGTGGTCTCCGTCACATGTATATACTATATATCTCTGATCAGCGGTCCCTGGTGGTCTCCGTCACATGTATATACTGTATATCACTAGTCAGCGGTCCCTGGTGGTCTCTGTCACGTGTATATACTAAATATCACGGATCAGCGGTCCCTGGTGGTCTCCGTCACATGTATATACTATATATCACTGATCAGCGGTCCCTGGTGGTCTCTGTCACATGTATATACTATATATCACTGATCAGCGGTCCCTGGTGGTCTCTGTCACATGTATATACTATATATCACTGGTCAGCGGTCCCTGGTGGTCTCCGTCACGTGTATATACTAAATATCACGGATCAGCGGTCCCTGGTGGTCTCCGTCACATGTATATACTATATATCACTGATCAGCGGTCCCTGGTGGTCTCCGTCACATGTATATTCTATATTTCACTGATCAGCGGTCCCTGGTGGTCTCCGTCACATGTATATACTATATATCACTGATCAGCGGTCCCTGGTGGTCTCCGTCACATGTATATACTATATATCACTGACCAGCGGTCCCTGGTGGTCTCCGTCACATGTATATTCTATATTTCACTGATCAGCGGTCCCTGGTGGTCTCCGTCACATGTATATACTATATATCACGGATCAGCGGTCCCTGGTGGTCTCCGTCACATGTATATACTATATATCACTGATCAGCGGTCCCTGGTGGTCTCCGTCACATGTATATACTATATATCACTGATCAGCGGTCCCTGGTGGTCTCCGTCACATGTATATACTATATATCACTGATCAGCGGTCCCTGGTGGTCTCCGTCACATGTATATACTATATATCACTGACCAGCGGTCCCTGGTGGTCTCCGTCACATGTATATACTATATATCACTGATCAGCGGTCCCTGGTGGTCTCCGTCACATGTATATACTATATATCACTGACCAGCGGTCCCTGGTGGTCTCCGTCACATGTATATACTATATATCACTGATCAGCGGTCCCTGGTGGTCTCCGTCACATGTATATACTATATATCACTGATCAGCGGTCCCTGGTGGTCTCCGTCACATGTATATACTATATATCACTGGTCAGCGGTCCCTGGTGGTCTCCTTCACATGTATATACTATATATCACTGATCAGCGGTCCCTGGTGGTCTCCGTCACATGTATATACTATATATCACTGATCAGCGGTCCCTGGTGGTCTCCGTCACATGTATATACTATATATCACTGATCAGCTGTCCCTGGTGGTCTCCGTCACATGTATATACCATATATCACTGATCAGCGGTCCCTGGTGGTCTCCGTCACATGTATATACTATATATCACTGGTCAGCGGTCCCTGGTGGTCTCCTTCACATGTATATACTATAGATCACTGATCAGTGGTCCCTGGTGGTCTCCGTCACATGTATATACTATATATCACTGATCAGCGGTCCCTGGTGGTGTCATCACATGTATATACTATATATCACTGGTCAGCGGTCCCTGGTGGTCTCCGTCACATGTATATTCTATATATCACTGATCAGCTGTCCCTGGTGGTCTCCGTCACATGTATATACTATATATCACTGGTCAGCGGTCCCTGGTGGTCTCCTTCACATGTATATACTATATATCACTGGTCAGCGGTCCCTGGTGGTCTCCGTCACATGTATATACTATATATCACTGACCAGCGGTCCCTGGTGATCTCCTTCACATGTATATACTAAATATCACAGATCAGCGGTCCCTGGTGGTCTCTGTCACATGTATATACTATATATCACTGGTCAGCGGTCCCTGGTGGTCTCCTTCACATGTATATACTATATATCACTGGTCAGCGGTCCCTGGTGGTCTCCATCACATGTATATACTATATATCACTGACCAGCGGTCCCTGGTGATCTCCTTCACATGTATATACTAAATATCACAGATCAGCGGTCCCTGGTGGTCTCCGTCACATGTATATACCATATATCACTGATCAGCGGTCCCTGGTGGTCTCCGTCACATGTATATTCTATATATCACTGATCAGCTGTCCCTGGTGGTCTCCGTCACATGTATATACTATATATCACTGGTCAGCGGTCCCTGGTGGTCTCCTTCACATGTATATACTATATATCACTGGTCAGCGGTCCCTGGTGGTCTCCGTCACATGTATATACTATATATCACTGGTCAGCGGTCCCTGGTGGTCTCCGTCACATGTATATACTATATATCACTGACCAGCGGTCCCTGGTGATCTCCTTCACATGTATATACTAAATATCACAGATCAGCGGTCCCTGGTGGTCTCCGTCACATGTATATACCATATATCACTGATCAGCGGTCCCTGGTGGTCTCCGTCACATGTATATACTATATATCACTGGTCAGCGGTCCCTGGTGGTCTCCTTCACATGTATATACTATATATCACTGGTCAGCGGTCCCTGGTGGTCTCCTTCACATGTATATACTATATATCACTGATCAGCGGTCCCTGGTGGTCTCCGTCACATGTATATACTATATATCACTGACCAGCGGTCCCTGGTGATCTCCTTCACATGTATATACTAAATATCACAGATCAGCGGTCCCTGGTGGTCTCCGTCACATGTATATACCATATATCACTGATCAGCGGTCCCTGGTGGTCTCCGTCACATGTATACACTATATATCACTGGTCAGCGGTCCCTGGTGGTCTCCTTCACATGTATATACTATATATCACTGGTCAGCGGTCCCTGGTGGTCTCCGTCACATGTATATACTATATATCACTGACCAGCGGTCCCTGGTGGTCTCCGTCACATGTATATACTATATATCACTGTTCTGCGGTCCCTTGTGGTCTCCGTCACATGTATATACTATATATCACTGGTCAGCGGTCCCTGGTGGTCTCCTTCACATGTATATACTATATATCACTGGTCAGCGGTCCCTGGTGGTCTCCTTCACATGTATATACTATATATCACTGGTCAGCGGTCCCTGGTGGTCTCCGTCACATGTATATACTATATATCACTGGTCAGCGGTCCCTGGTGGTCTCCTTCACATGTATATACTATATATCACTGGTCAGCGGTCCCTGGTGGTCTCCGTCACATGTATATACTATATATCACTGGTCAGCGGTCCCTGGTGGTCTCCGTCACATGTATATACTATATATCACTGGTCAGCGGTCCCTGGTGGTCTCCTTCACATGTATATACTATATATCACTGGTCAGCGGTCCCTGGTGGTCTCCGTCACATGTATATACTATATATCACTGGTCAGCGGTCCCTGGTGGTCTCCGTCACATGTATATACTATATATCACTGGTCAGCGGTCCCTGGTGGTCTCCGTCACATGTATATACTATATATCACTGGTCAGCGGTCCCTGGTGGTCTCCTTCACATGTATATACTATATATCACTGGTCAGCTGTCCCTGGTGGTCTCCGTCACATGTATATACTATATATCACTGATCAGCTGTCCCTGGTGGTCTCCGTCACATGTATATACTATATATCACTGGTCAGCTGTCCCTGGTGGTCTCCGTCACATGTATATACTATATATCACTGATCAGCGGTCCCTGGTGGTCTCCTTCACATGTATATACTATATATCACTGGTCAGCGGTCCCTGGTGGTCTCCTTCACATGTATATACTATATATCACTGATCAGCGGTCCCTGGTGGTCTCCGTCACATGTATATACTATATATCACTGGTCAGCGGTCCCTGGTGGTCTCCGTCACATGTATATACTATATATCACTGGTCAGCGGTCCCTGGTGGTCTCCGTCACATGTATATACTATATATCACTGGTCAGCGGTCCCTGGTGGTCTCCGTCACATGTATATACTATATATCACTGGTCAGCGGTCCCTGGTGGTCTCCTTCACATGTATATACTATATATCACTGGTCAGCGGTCCCTGGTGGTCTCCTTCACATGTATATACTATATATCACTGATCAGCGGTCCCTGGTGGTCTCCGTCACATGTATATACTATATATCTCTGATCAGCGGTCCCTGGTGGTCTCCGTCACATGTATATACTATATATCACTGTTCTGCGGTCCCTTGTGGTCTCCGTCACATGTATATTCTATATATCACTGATCAGCTGTCCCTGGTGGTCTCCGTCACATGTATATACTATATATCACTGGTCAGCGGTCCCTGGTGGTCTCCTTCACATGTATATACTATATATCACTGGTCAGCGGTCCCTGGTGGTCTCCGTCACATGTATATACTATATATCACTGACCAGCGGTCCCTGGTGATCTCCTTCACATGTATATACTAAATATCACTGACCAGCGGTCCCTGGTGGTCTCTGTCACATGTATATACTATATATCGCTGACCAGCGGTCCATGGTGGTCTCCGTCACATGTATATACTATATATCACTGGTCAGCGGTCCCTGGTGGTCTCCGTCACATGTATATACTATATATCACTGACCAGCGGTCCCTGGTGATCTCCTTCACATGTATATACTATATATCACTGATCAGCGGTCCCTGGTGGTCTCTGTCACATGTATATACTATATATCGCTGACCAGCGGTCCATGGTGGTCTCCGTCACATGTATATACTATATATCACTGATCAGCGGTCCATGGTGGTCTTCGTCACATGTATATACTATATATCACTGATCAGCGGTCCCTGGTGGTCTCCGTCACATGTATATACTATATATCACTGATCAGCGGTCCCTGGTGGTCTCCGTCACATGTATATACTATATATCACTGATCAGCGGTCCCTGGTGGTCTCCTTCACATGTATATACTAAATATCACGGATCAGCGGTCCCTGGTGGTCTCCGTCACATGTATATACTAAATATCACTAATCAGCGGTCCCTGGTGGTCTCCGTCACATGTATATACTGTATATCACTGATCAGCGGTCCCTGGTGGTGTCCGTCACATGTATATACTATATATCACTGATCAGCGGTCCCTGGTGGTCTCTGTCACATGTATATACTATATATCACTGATCAGCGGTCCCTGGTGGTCTCCGTCTCATGCATATACTATATATCACTGATCAGCGGTCCCTGGTGGTCTCCGTCACATGTATATACTATATATCAATGATCAGCGGTCCCTGTTGGTCTCCGTCACATGTATATACTATATATCACTGATCAGCGGTCCCTGGTGGTCTCTGTCACATGTATATACTATATATCACTGATCAGCGGTCCCTGGTGGTCTCCGTCTCATGCATATACTATATATCACTGATCAGCGGTCCCTGGTGGTCTCCGTCACATGTATATACTATATATCACTGATCAGCGGTCCCTGGTGGTCTCCGTCTCATGCATATACTATATATCACTGATCAGCGGTCCCTGGTGGTCTCCGTCACATGTATATACTATATATCACTGATCAGCGGTCCCTGGTGGTCTCCGTCACATGTATATACTATATATCACTGATCAGCGGTCCCTGGTGGTCTCCGTCACATGTATATACTATATATCAATGATCAGCGGTCCCTGTTGGTCTCCGTCACATGTATATACTATATATCACTGATCAGCGGTCCCTGGTGGTCTCCGTCACATGTATATACTATATATCAATGATCAGCGGTCCCTGTTGGTCTCCGTCACATGTATATACTATATATCACTGATCAGCGGTCCCTGGTGGTCTCTGTCACATGTATATACTATATATCACTGATCAGCGGTCCCTGGTGG
Source organism: Dendrobates tinctorius (assembly GCF_039654945.1). NCBI lineage: Eukaryota > Metazoa > Chordata > Amphibia > Anura > Dendrobatidae > Dendrobates > Dendrobates tinctorius. Next base: position 451,521 of record NW_027362068.1, on the reverse strand, counting down.
TCTCCGTCTCATGCATATACTATATATCACTGATCAGCGGTCCCTGGTGGTCTCCGTCACATGTATATACTATATATCACTGATCAGCGGTCCCTGGTGGTCTCCGTCTCATGTATATTCTATATATCACTGATCAGCGGTCCCTGGTGGTCTCCGTCTCATGTATATTCTATATATCACTGATCAGCGGTCCCTGGTGGTCTCCGTCACATGTATATACTATATATCACTGATCAGCGGTCCCTGGTGGTCTCCGTCACATGTATATACTATATATCACTGATCAGCGGTCCCTGGTGGTCTCTGTCACATGTATATACTATATATCACTGGTCAGCGGTCCCTGGTGGTCTCCTTCACATGTATATACTAAATATCACTGGTCAGCGGTCCCTGGTGGTCTCCGTCTCATGTATATACTATATATCACTGATCAGCGGTCCTTGGTGGTCTCCGTCACATGTATATACTATATATCACTGATCAGCGGTCCCTGGTGGTCTCCGTCACATGTATATACTATATATCACCGATCAGCGGTCCTTGGTGGTCTCCGTCACATGTATATACTATATATCACCGATCAGCGGTCCCTGGTGGTCTCCGTCACATGTATATACTATATATCACTGATCAGCGGTCCCTGGTGGTCTCCGTCACATGTATATACTATATATCACTGATCAGCGGTCCCTGGTGGTCTCCGTCACATGTATATACTAAATATCACTGGTCAGCGGTCCCTGGTGGTCTCTGTCTCATGTATATACTATATATCACTGATCAGCGGTCCCTGGTGGTCTCCGTCTCATGTATATACTAAATATCACTGGTCAGCTGTCCCTGGTGGTCTCCGTCTCATGTATATACTATATATCTCTGATCAGCGGTCCCTGGTGGTCTCCGTCACATGTATATACTATATATCTCTGATCAGCGGTCCCTGGTGGTCTCCGTCACATGAATATACTAAATATCACTGGTCAGCGGTCCCTGGTGGTCTCCGTCTCATGTATATACTATATATCACTGATCAGCGGTCCCTGGTGGTCTCCGTCTCATGTATATACTATATATCACTGACCAGCGGTCCCTGGTGGTCTCCGTCACATGTATATACTATATCTCACTGATCAGCGGTCCCTGGTGGTCTCCGTCACATGTATATACTATATATCACGGATCAGCGGTCCCTGGTGGTCTCCGTCACATGTATATACTATATATCACTGATCAGCGGTTCCTGGTGGTCTCCGTCACATGTATATTCTATATATCACTGATCAGCTGTCCCTGGTGGTCTCCGTCACATGTATATACTATATATCACTGATCAGCTGTCCCTGGTGGTCTCCGTCACGTATATTCTATATATCACTGATCAGCTGTCCCTGGTGGTCTCCGTCACATGTATATTCTATATATCACTGATCAGCTGTCCCTGGTGGTCTCCGTCACATGTATATACTATATATCACTGATCAGCGGTCCCTGGTGTTCTCCGTCACATGTATATACTATATATCACTGACCAGCGGTCCCTGGTGGTCTCCGTCACATGTATATTCTATATATCACTGATCAGCTGTCCCTGGTGGTCTCCGTCACATGTATATACTATATATCACTGATCAGCGGTCCCTGGTGGTCTCCGTCACATGTATATACTATATATCACTGGTCAGCGGTCCCTGGTGGTCTCCGTCACATGTATATACTATATATCACTGATCAGCGGTCCCTGGTGGTCTCCGTCACATGTATATACTATATATCACTGGTCAGCGGTCCCTGGTGGTCTCCTTCACATGTATATACTATATATCACTGGTCAGCGGTCCCTGGTGGTCTCCGTCACATGTATATACTATATATCACTGATCAGCGGTCCCTGGTGGTCTCTGTCACATGTATATACTATATATCACTGATCAGCGGTCCCTGGTGGTCTCCGTCACATGTATATTCTATATATCACTGATCAGCTGTCCCTGGTGGTCTCCGTCACATGTATATACTATATATCACTGATCAGCTGTCCCTGGTGGTCTCCGTCACATGTATATACTATATATCACTGATCAGCGGTCCCTGGTGGTCTCCGTCACATGTATATACTATATATCACTGGTCAGCGGTCCCTGGTGGTCTCCTTCACATGTATATACTATATATCACTGGTCAGCGGTCCCTGGTGGTCTCCGTCACATGTATATTCTATATATCACTGATCAGCTGTCCCTGGTGGTCTCCGTCACATGTATATACTATATATCACTGGTCAGCGGTCCCTGGTGGTCTCCTTCACATGTATATACTATATATCACTGGTCAGCGGTCCCTGGTGGTCTCCTTCACATGTATATACTAAATATCACTGATCAGCGGTCCCTGGTGGTCTCTGTCACATGTATATACTAAATATCACTGATCAGCGGTCCCTGGTGGTCTCTGTCACATGTATATACTATATATCACTGATCAGCGGTCCCTGGTGGTCTCCTTCATATGTATATACTATATATCACTGACCAGCGGTCCCTGGTGGTCTCCGTCACATGTATATACTATATATCACTGATCAGCGGTCCATGGTGGTCTCCGTCACATGTATATACTATATATCACTGATCAGCGGTCCATGGTGGTCTCCGTCACATGTATATACTATATATCACCGATCAGCGGTCCCTGGTGGTCTCCGTCACATATATATACTATATATCACTGATCAGCGGTCCCTGGTGGTCTCCGTCACATGTATATACTATATATCACTGATCAGCGGTCCCTGGTGGTCTCCGTCACATGTATATACTATATATCACTGATCAGCGGTCCCTGGTGGTCTCCTTCACATGTATATACTAAATATCACGGATCAGCGGTCCCTGGTGGTCTCCGTCACATGTATATACTATATATCACTGATCAGCGGTCCCTGGTGGTCTCCTTCACATGTATATACTAAATATCACGGATCAGCGGTCCCTGGTGGTCTCCGTCACATGTATATACTGTATATCACTGATCAGCGGTCCCTGGTGGTGTCCGTCACATGTATATACTATATATCAATGATCAGCGGTCCCTGGTGGTCTCCGTCACATGTATATACTATATATCACTGATCAGCGGTCCCTGGTGGTCTCTGTCACATGTATATACTATATATCACTGATCAGCGGTCCCTGGTGGTCTCCGTCTCATGTATATACTATATATCACTGATCAGCGGTCCCTGGTGGTCTCCGTCACATGTATATACTATATACCACTGATCAGCGGTCCCTGGTGGTCTCCGTCACATGTATATACTATATATCACTGATCAGCGGTCCCTGGTGGTCTCCGTCTCATGCATATACTATATATCACTGATCAGCGGTCCCTGGTGGTCTCCGTCACATGTATATACTATATATCACTGATCAGCGGTCCCTGGTGGTCTCTGTCACATGTATATACTATATATCACTGATCAGCGGTCCCTGGTAGTCTCCGTCTCATGCATATACTATATATCACTGATCAGCGGTCCCTGGTGGTCTCCGTCACATGTATATACTATATATCACTGACCAGCGGTCCCTGGTGGTCTCCTTCACATGTATATACTATATATCACTGATCAGCGGTCCCTGGTGGTCTCTGTCACATGTATATACTATATATCACTGATCAGCGGTCCCTGGTGGTCTCTGTCACATGTATATACTATATATCACTGGTCAGCGGTCCCTGGTGGTCTCCGTCACATGTATATACTATATATCACTGGTCAGCGGTCCCTGGTGGTCTCCGTCTCATGTATATACTATATATCACTGATCAGCGGTCCCTGGTGGTCTCCTTCACATGTATATACTATATATCACTGATCAGCGGTCCCTGGTGGTCTCTGTCACATGTATATACTATATATCACTGATCAGCGGTCCCTGGTGGTCTCTGTCACATGTATATACTATATATCACTGGTCAGCGGTCCCTGGTGGTCTCCGTCACATGTATATACTATATATCACTGGTCAGCGGTCCCTGGTGGTCTCCGTCTCATGTATATACTATATATCACTGATCAGCGGTCCCTGGTGGTCTCCTTCACATGTATATACTATATATCACTGATCAGCGGTCCCTGGTGGTCTCCTTCACATGTATATACTATATATCACTGGTCAGCGGTCCCTGGTGGTCTCCGTCACATGTATATACTATATATCACTGGTCAGCGGTCCCTGGTGGTCTCCGTCTCATGTATATACTATATATCACTGATCAGCGGTCCCTGGTGGTCTCTGTCACATGTATATACTATATATCACTGGTCAGCGGTCCCTGGTGGTCTCCTTCACATGTATATACTAAATATCACTGGTCAGCGGTCCCTGGTGGTCTCCGTCTCATGTATATACTATATATCACTGATCAGCGGTCCTTGGTGGTCTCCGTCACATGTATATACTAAATATCACTGGTCAGCGGTCCCTGGTGGTCTCCGTCTCATGTATATACTATATATCACTGATCAGCGGTCCCTGGTGGTCTCCGTCACATGTATATACTATATATCACTGATCAGCGGTCCCTGGTGGTCTCCGTCTCATGTATATACTATGTATCACTGACCAGCGGTCCCTGGTGGTCTCCGTCACATGTATATACTATATATCACTGATCAGCGGTCCCTGGTGGTCTCCGTCACATGTATATACTATATATCACGGATCAGCGGTCCCTGGTGGTCTCCGTCACATGTATATACTATATATCACTGATCAGCGGTCCCTGGTGGTCTCTGTCACATGTATATACTATATATCACTGGTCAGCGGTCCCTGGTGGTCTCCTTCACATGTATATACTAAATATCACTGGTCAGCGGTCCCTGGTGGTCTCCGTCTCATGTGTATATACTATATATCACTGATCAGCGGTCCTTGGTGGTCTCCGTCACATGTATATACTAAATATCACTGGTCAGCGGTCCCTGGTGGTCTCCGTCTCATGTATATACTATATATCACTGATCAGCGGTCCCTGGTGGTCTCCGTCTCATGTATATACTATGTATCACTGACCAGCGGTCCCTGGTGGTCTCCGTCACATGTATATACTATATATCACTGATCAGCGGTCCCTGGTGGTCTCCGTCACATGTATATACTATATATCACTGATCAGCGGTCCCTGGTGGTCTCCGTCACATGTATATACTATATATCACTGATCAGCGGTCCCTGGTGGTCTCCGTCACATGTATATACTATATATCACTGATCAGCGGTCCCTGGTGGTCTCCGTCTCATGTATATACTATATATCACTGACCAGCGGTCCCTGGTGGTCTCCGTCACATGTATATACTATATATCACTGATCAGCGGTCCCTGGTGGTCTCCGTCACATGTATATACTATATATCACGGATCAGCGGTCCCTGGTGGTCTCCGTCACATGTATATACTATATATCACTGATCAGCGGTTCCTGGTGGTTTCCGTCACATGTATATACTATATATCACTGATCAGCGGTCCCTGGTGGTCTCCGTCTCATGTATATACTATATATCACTGACCAGCGGTCCCTGGTGGTCTCCGTCACATGTATATACTATATATCACTGATCAGCGGTCCCTGGTGGTCTCCGTCACATGTATATACTATATATCACGGATCAGCGGTCCCTGGTGGTCTCCGTCACATGTATATACTATATATCACTGATCAGCGGTTCCTGGTGGTTTCCGTCACATGTATATACTATATATCACTGACCAGCGGTCCCTGGTGGTCTCCGTCACATGTATATACTATATATCACTAGTCAGCGGTCCCTGGTGGTCTCTGTCACGTGTATATACTAAATATCACTGATCAGCGGTCCCTGGTGGTCTCCGTCACATGTATATACTATATATCACTGACCAGCGGTCCCTGGTGGTTTCCGTCACATGTATATACTATATATCACTGACCAGCGGTCCCTGGTGGTTTCCGTCACATGTATATACTATATATCACTGATCAGCGGTCCCTGGTGGTCTCCGTCACATGTATATACTATATATCACTGACCAGCGGTCCCTGGTGGTTTCCGTCACATGTATATACTATATATCACTGACCAGCGGTCCCTGGTGGTTTCCGTCACATGTATATACTATATATCACTGATCAGCGGTCCCTGGTGGTCTCCGTCACGTGTATATACTAAATATCACGGATCAGCGGTCCCTGGTGGTCTCCGTCACATGTATATACTATATATCACTAGTCAGCGGTCCCTGGTGGTCTCTGTCACGTGTATATACTAAATATCACTGATCAGCGGTCCCTGGTGGTCTCCGTCACATGTATATACTATATATCACTGACCAGCGGTCCCTGGTGGTTTCCGTCACATGTATATACTATATATCACTGACCAGCGGTCCCTGGTGGTTTCCGTCACATGTATATACTATATATCACTGATCAGCGGTCCCTGGTGGTCTCCGTCACATGTATATACTATATATCACTGATCAGCGGTCCCTGGTGGTTTCCGTCACATGTATATACTATATATCACTGACCAGCGGTCCCTGGTGGTCTCCGTCACATGTATATACTATATATCACTAGTCAGCGGTCCCTGGTGGTCTCTGTCACGTGTATATACTAAATATCACGGATCAGCGGTCCCTGGTGGTCTCCGTCACATGTATATACTATATATCACTAGTCAGCGGTCCCTGGTGGTCTCTGTCACGTGTATATACTAAATATCACGGATCAGCGGTCCCTGGTGGTCTCCGTCACATGTATATACTATATATCACTAGTCAGCGGTCCCTGGTGGTCTCTGTCACGTGTATATACTAAATATCACTGATCAGCGGTCCCTGGTGGTCTCCGTCACATGTATATACTATATATCACTGATCAGCGGTCCCTGGTGGTCTCCGTCACATGTATATACTATATATCACTGACCAGCGGTCCCTGGTGGTCTCCGTCACATGCATATACTATATATCACGGATCAGCGGTCCCTGGTGGTCTCTGTCACATGTATATACTATATATCACTGATCAGCGGTCCCTGGTGGTCTCCGTCACATGTATATACTATATATCACTGATCAGCGGTCCCTGGTGGTCTACGTCACATGTATATACTATATATCACTGATCAGCGGTCCCTGGTGGTCTCCGTCACATGTATATACTATATATCACGGATCAGCGGTTCCTGGTGGTCTCCGTCACATGTATATACTATATATCACTGATCAGCGGTCCCTGGTGGTCTCCGTCACATGTATATACTATATATCACTGATCAGCGGTTCCTGGTGGTCTCCGTCACATGTATATACTATATATCACTGACCAGCGGTCCCTGGTGGTCTCCGTCACATGTATATTCTATATATCACTGATCAGCGGTCCCTGGTGGTCTCCGTCACATGTATATACTAAATATCACGGATCAGCGGTCCCTGGTGGTCTCCTTCACATGTATATTCTATATATCACTGATCAGCGGTTCATGGTGATCTCCGTCACATGTATATACTATATATCACTGACCAGCGGTCCCTGGTGGTCTCCGTCACATGTATATTCTATATATCACTGATCAGCGGTTCCTGGTGTTCTCCGTCACATGTATATACTATATATCACTGATCAGCGGTTCCTGGTGGTCTCCTTCACATGTATATACTAAATATCACGGATCAGCGGTCCCTGGTGATCTCCGTCACATGTATATTCTATATATCACTGACCAGCGGTCCCTGGTGGTCTCCGTCACATGTATATTCTATATATCACTGATCAGCGGTCCCTGGTGGTCTCCGTCACATGTATATACTATATATCGCTGATCAGCGGTCCCTGGTGGTCTCTGTCACATGTATATTCTATATATCACGGATCAGCGGTCCCTGGTGGTCTCTGTCACATGTATATACTATATATCACTGACCAGCGGTCCCTGGTGGTCTCCGTCTCATGTATATACTATATATCACTGACCAGCGGTCCCTGGTGGTCTCCTTCACATGTATATACTATATATCGCTGACCAGCGGTCCCTGGTGGTCTCCTTCACATGTATATACTATATATCACGGATCAGCTGTCCCTGGTGGTCTCCGTCACATGTATATACTATATATCACTGATCAGCAGTCCCTGGTGGTCTCCTTCACATGTATATACTATATATCACTGGTCAGCGGTCCCTGGTGGTCTCCGTCTCATGTATATTCTATATATCACGGATCAGCGGTCCCTGGTGGTCTCTGTCACATGTATATACTATATATCACTGACCAGCAGTCCCTGGTGGTCTCCTTCACATGTATATACTATATATCACTGGTCAGCGGTCCCTGGTGGTCTCCGTCTCATGTATATTCTATATATCACGGATCAGCGGTCCCTGGTGGTCTCTGTCACATGTATATACTATATATCACTGGTCAGCGGTCCCTGGTGGTCTCCTTCACATGTATATACTATATATCACTGATCAGCTGTCCCTGGTGGTCTCCGTCACATGTATATACTATATATCACTGATCAGCAGTCCCTGGTGGTCTCCTTCACATGTATATACTAAATATCACGGATCAGCGGTCCCTGGTGGTCTCCGTCACATATATATACTATATATCACTGACCAGCAGTCCCTGGTGGTCTCCTTCACATGTATATACTATATATCACTGGTCAGCGGTCCCTGGTGGTCTCCGTCTCATGTATATACTATATATCACGGATCAGCGGTCCCTGGTGGTCTCCGTCACATGTATATACTATATATCACTGGTCAGCGGTCCCTGGTGGTCTCCTTCACATGTATATACTATATATCACGGATCAGCGGTCCCTGGTGGTCTCCGTCACATGTATATACTATATATCACGGATCAGCGGTCCCTGGTGGTCTCCGTCACATGTATATACTATATATCACGGATCAGCGGTCCCTGGTGGTCTCCGTCACATGTATATACTATATATCAATGATCAGCGGTCCCTGGTGGTCTCCGTCACATGTATATTCTATATATCACTGGTCAGCGGTCCCTGGTGGTCTCCTTCACATGTATATACTATATATCACGGATCAGCGGTCCCTGGTGGTCTCCGTCACATGTATATACTATATATCACGGATCAGCGGTCCCTGGTGGTCTCCGTCACATGTATATACTATATATCACTGAGCAGCGGTTCCTGGTGGTCTCCTTCACATGTATATACTAAATATCACGGATCAGCGGTCCCTGGTGGTCTCCGTCACATGTATATACTATATATCACTGATCAGCGGTCCCTGGTGGTCTCCGTCACATGTATATACTATATATCAATGATCAGCGGTCCCTGGTGGTCTCCGTCACATGTATATTCTATATATCACTGGTCAGCGGTCCCTGGTGGTCTCCTTCACATGTATATACTATATATCACTGATCAGCGGTCCCTGGTGGTCTCCGTCACATGTATATACTATATATCACTGATCAGCGGTCCCTGGTGTTCTCTGTCACATGTATATACTATATATCACGGATCAGCGGTCCCTGGTGGTCTCCGTCACATGTATATACTATATATCACGGATCAGCGGTCCCTGGTGGTCTCCTTCACATGTATATACTAAATATCACAGATCAGCGGTCCCTGGTGGTCTCCGTCACATGTATATACTATATATCACGGATCAGCGGTCCCTGGTGGTCTCCGTCACATGTATATACTATATATCACGGATCAGCGGTCCCTGGTGGTCTCCTTCACATGTATATACTATATATCACGGATCAGCGGTCCCTGGTGGTCTCCTTCACATGTATATACTATATATCACGGATCAGCTGTCCCTGGTGGTCTCCGTCACATGTATATACTATATATCACTGATCAGCAGTCCCTGGTGGTCTCCTTCACATGTATATACTAAATATCACGGATCAGCGGTCCCTGGTGGTCTCCGTCACATGTATATACTATATATCACTGACCAGCGGTCCCTGGTGGTCTCCGTCACATATATATACTATATATCACTGACCAGCAGTCCCTGGTGGTCTCCTTCACATGTATATACTATATATCACTGATCAGCGGTCCCTGGTGGTCTCCGTCACATGTATATACTATATATCACGGATCAGCGGTCCCTGGTGGTCTCCGTCACATATATATACTATATATCACTGACCAGCAGTCCCTGGTGGTCTCCTTCACATGTATATACTATATATCACTGGTCAGCGGTCCCTGGTGGTCTCCGTCTCATGTATATACTATATATCACGGATCAGCGGTCCCTGGTGGTCTCCGTCACATGTATATACTATATATCACTGGTCAGCGGTCCCTGGTGGTCTCCTTCACATGTATATACTATATATCACGGATCAGCGGTCCCTGGTGGTCTCCGTCACATGTATATACTATATATCACGGATCAGCGGTCCCTGGTGGTCTCCGTCACATGTATATACTATATATCACGGATCAGCGGTCCCTGGTGGTCTCCGTCACATGTATATACTATATATCAATGATCAGCGGTCCCTGGTGGTCTCCGTCACATGTATATTCTATATATCACTGGTCAGCGGTCCCTGGTGGTCTCCTTCACATGTATATACTATATATCACGGATCAGCGGTCCCTGGTGGTCTCCGTCACATGTATATACTATATATCACGGATCAGCGGTCCCTGGTGGTCTCCGTCACATGTATATACTATATATCACTGAGCAGCGGTTCCTGGTGGTCTCCTTCACATGTATATACTAAATATCACGGATCAGCGGTCCCTGGTGGTCTCCGTCACATGTATATACTATATATCAATGATCAGCGGTCCCTGGTGGTCTCCGTCACATGTATATTCTATATATCACTGGTCAGCGGTCCCTGGTGGTCTCCTTCACATGTATATACTATATATCACTGATCAGCGGTCCCTGGTGGTCTCCGTCACATGTATATACTATATATCACTGATCAGCGGTCCCTGGTGTTCTCTGTCACATGTATATACTATATATCACGGATCAGCGGTCCCTGGTGGTCTCCGTCACATGTATATACTATATATCCCGGATCAGCGGTCCCTGGTGGTCTCCGTCACATGTATATACTATATATCACGGATCAGCGGTCCCTGGTGGTCTCCGTCACATGTATATACTATATATCACTGATCAGCGGTTCCTGGTGGTCTCCTTCACATGTATATACTAAATATCACGGATCAGCGGTCCCTGGTGGTCTCCGTCACATGTATATACTATATATCAATGATCAGCGGTCCCTGGTGGTCTCCGTCACATGTATATACTATATATCACTGGTCAGCGGTCCCTGGTGGTCTCCGTCACATGTATATACTATATATCGCTGATCAGCGGTCCCTGGTGGTCTCTGTCACATGTATATTCTATATATCACGGATCAGCGGTCCCTGGTGGTCTCTGTCACATGTATATACTATATATCACTGACCAGCGGTCCCTGGTGGTCTCCTTCACATGTATATACTATATATCACGGATCAGCTGTCCCTGGTGGTCTCCGTCACATGTATATACTATATATCACTGATCAGCAGTCCCTGGTGGTCTCCTTCACATGTATATACTATATATCACTGGTCAGCGGTCCCTGGTGGTCTCCGTCTCATGTATATTCTATATATCACGGATCAGCGGTCCCTGGTGGTCTCTGTCACATGTATATTCTATATATCACTGATCAGCGGTCCCTGGTGGTCTCCTTCACATGTATATACTATATATCACTGACCAGCAGTCCCTGGTGGTCTCCTTCACATGTATATACTATATATCACTGGTCAGCGGTCCCTGGTGGTCTCCGTCTCATGTATATTCTATATATCACGGATCAGCGGTCCCTGGTGGTCTCTGTCACATGTATATACTATATATCACTGGTCAGCGGTCCCTGGTGGTCTCCTTCACATGTATATACTATATATCACGGATCAGCTGTCCCTGGTGGTCTCCGTCACATGTATATACTATATATCACTGATCAGCAGTCCCTGGTGGTCTCCTTCACATGTATATACTAAATATCACGGATCAGCGGTCCCTGGTGGTCTCCGTCACATATATATACTATATATCACTGACCAGCAGTCCCTGGTGGTCTCCTTCACATGTATATACTATATATCACTGGTCAGCGGTCCCTGGTGGTCTCCGTCTCATGTATATACTATATATCACGGATCAGCGGTCCCTGGTGGTCTCCGTCACATGTATATACTATATATCACTGGTCAGCGGTCCCTGGTGGTCTCCTTCACATGTATATACTATATATCACGGATCAGCGGTCCCTGGTGGTCTCCGTCACATGTATATACTATATATCACGGATCAGCGGTCCCTGGTGGTCTCCGTCACATGTATATACTATATATCACGGATCAGCGGTCCCTGGTGGTCTCCGTCACATGTATATACTATATATCAATGATCAGCGGTCCCTGGTGGTCTCCGTCACATGTATATTCTATATATCACTGGTCAGCGGTCCCTGGTGGTCTCCTTCACATGTATATACTATATATCACGGATCAGCGGTCCCTGGTGGTCTCCGTCACATGTATATACTATATATCACGGATCAGCGGTCCCTGGTGGTCTCCGTCACATGTATATACTATATATCACTGAGCAGCGGTTCCTGGTGGTCTCCTTCACATGTATATACTAAATATCACGGATCAGCGGTCCCTGGTGGTCTCCGTCACATGTATATACTATATATCAATGATCAGCGGTCCCTGGTGGTCTCCGTCACATGTATATTCTATATATCACTGGTCAGCGGTCCCTGGTGGTCTCCTTCACATGTATATACTATATATCACTGATCAGCGGTCCCTGGTGGTCTCCGTCACATGTATATACTATATATCACTGATCAGCGGTCCCTGGTGTTCTCTGTCACATGTATATACTATATATCACGGATCAGCGGTCCCTGGTGGTCTCCGTCACATGTATATACTATATATCACGGATCAGCGGTCCCTGGTGGTCTCCTTCACATGTATATACTAAATATCACTGATCAGCGGTCCCTGGTGGTCTCCGTCACATGTATATACTATATATCACGGATCAGCGGTCCCTGGTGGTCTCCGTCACATGTATATACTATATATCACGGATCAGCGGTCCCTGGTGGTCTCCTTCACATGTATATACTATATATCACGGATCAGCGGTCCCTGGTGGTCTCCTTCACATGTATATACTATATATCACGGATCAGCTGTCCCTGGTGGTCTCCGTCACATGTATATACTATATATCACTGATCAGCAGTCCCTGGTGGTCTCCTTCACATGTATATACTAAATATCACGGATCAGCGGTCCCTGGTGGTCTCCGTCACATGTATATACTATATATCACTGACCAGCGGTCCCTGGTGGTCTCCGTCACATATATATACTATATATCACTGACCAGCAGTCCCTGGTGGTCTCCTTCACATGTATATACTATATATCACTGATCAGCGGTCCCTGGTGGTCTCCGTCACATGTATATACTATATATCACGGATCAGCGGTCCCTGGTGGTCTCCGTCACATATATATACTATATATCACTGACCAGCAGTCCCTGGTGGTCTCCTTCACATGTATATACTATATATCACTGGTCAGCGGTCCCTGGTGGTCTCCGTCTCATGTATATACTATATATCACGGATCAGCGGTCCCTGGTGGTCTCCGTCACATGTATATACTATATATCACTGGTCAGCGGTCCCTGGTGGTCTCCTTCACATGTATATACTATATATCACGGATCAGCGGTCCCTGGTGGTCTCCGTCACATGTATATACTATATATCACGGATCAGCGGTCCCTGGTGGTCTCCGTCACATGTATATACTATATATCACTGACCAGCGGTCCCTGGTGGTCTCCGTCTCATGTATATACTATATATCACGGATCAGCGGTCCCTGGTGGTCTCCGTCACATGTATATACTATATATCAATGATCAGCGGTCCCTGGTGGTCTCCGTCACATGTATATTCTATATATCACTGGTCAGCGGTCCCTGGTGGTCTCCTTCACATGTATATACTATATATCACGGATCAGCGGTCCCTGGTGGTCTCCGTCACATGTATATACTATATATCACGGATCAGCGGTCCCTGGTGGTCTCCGTCACATGTATATACTATATATCACTGAGCAGCGGTTCCTGGTGGTCTCCTTCACATGTATATACTAAATATCACGGATCAGCGGTCCCTGGTGGTCTCCGTCACATGTATATACTATATATCAATGATCAGCGGTCCCTGGTGGTCTCCGTCACATGTATATTCTATATATCACTGGTCAGCGGTCCCTGGTGGTCTCCTTCACATGTATATACTATATATCACTGATCAGCGGTCCCTGGTGGTCTCCGTCACATGTATATACTATATATCACTGATCAGCGGTCCCTGGTGTTCTCTGTCACATGTATATACTATATATCACGGATCAGCGGTCCCTGGTGGTCTCCGTCACATGTATATACTATATATCACGGATCAGCGGTCCCTGGTGGTCTCCTTCACATGTATATACTAAATATCACTGATCAGCGGTCCCTGGTGGTCTCCGTCACATGTATATACTATATATCACGGATCAGCGGTCCCTGGTGGTCTCCGTCACATGTATATACTATATATCACGGATCAGCGGTCCCTGGTGGTCTCCTTCACATGTATATACTATATATCACGGATCAGCGGTCCCTGGTGGTCTCCTTCACATGTATATACTATATATCACGGATCAGCTGTCCCTGGTGGTCTCCGTCACATGTATATACTATATATCACTGATCAGCAGTCCCTGGTGGTCTCCTTCACATGTATATACTAAATATCACGGATCAGCGGTCCCTGGTGGTCTCCGTCACATGTATATACTATATATCACTGACCAGCGGTCCCTGGTGGTCTCCGTCACATATATATACTATATATCACTGACCAGCAGTCCCTGGTGGTCTCCTTCACATGTATATACTATATATCACTGATCAGCGGTCCCTGGTGGTCTCCGTCACATGTATATACTATATATCACTGACCAGCAGTCCCTGGTGGTCTCCTTCACATGTATATACTATATATCACTGGTCAGCGGTCCCTGGTGGTCTCCGTCTCATGTATATACTATATATCACGGATCAGCGGTCCCTGGTGGTCTCCGTCACATGTATATACTATATATCACTGACCAGCAGTCCCTGGTGGTCTCCTTCACATGTATATACTATATATCACTGGTCAGCGGTCCCTGGTGGTCTCCGTCTCATGTATATACTATATATCACGGATCAGCGGTCCCTGGTGGTCTCCGTCACATATATATACTATATATCACTGACCAGCAGTCCCTGGTGGTCTCCTTCACATGTATATACTATATATCACGGATCAGCGGTCCCTGGTGGTCTCCGTCACATATATATACTATATATCACTGACCAGCAGTCCCTGGTGGTCTCCTTCACATGTATATACTATATATCACTGGTCAGCGGTCCCTGGTGGTCTCCGTCTCATGTATATACTATATATCACGGATCAGCGGTCCCTGGTGGTCTCCGTCACATGTATATACTATATATCACTGGTCAGCGGTCCCTGGTGGTCTCCTTCACATGTATATACTATATATCACGGATCAGCGGTCCCTGGTGGTCTCCGTCACATGTATATACTATATATCACGGATCAGCGGTCCCTGGTGGTCTCCGTCACATGTATATACTATATATCACGGATCAGCGGTCCCTGGTGGTCTCCGTCACATGTATATACTATATATCAATGATCAGCGGTCCCTGGTGGTCTCCGTCACATGTATATTCTATATATCACTGGTCAGCGGTCCCTGGTGGTCTCCTTCACATGTATATACTATATATCACGGATCAGCGGTCCCTGGTGGTCTCCGTCACATGTATATACTATATATCACGGATCAGCGGTCCCTGGTGGTCTCCGTCACATGTATATACTATATATCACTGAGCAGCGGTTCCTGGTGGTCTCCTTCACATGTATATACTAAATATCACGGATCAGCGGTCCCTGGTGGTCTCCGTCACATGTATATACTATATATCAATGATCAGCGGTCCCTGGTGGTCTCCGTCACATGTATATTCTATATATCACTGGTCAGCGGTCCCTGGTGGTCTCCTTCACATGTATATACTATATATCACTGATCAGCGGTCCCTGGTGGTCTCCGTCACATGTATATACTATATATCACTGATCAGCGGTCCCTGGTGTTCTCTGTCACATGTATATACTATATATCACGGATCAGCGGTCCCTGGTGGTCTCCGTCACATGTATATACTATATATCACGGATCAGCGGTCCCTGGTGGTCTCCGTCACATGTATATACTATATATCACGGATCAGCGGTCCCTGGTGGTCTCCGTCACATGTATATACTATATATCACTGATCAGCGGTTCCTGGTGGTCTCCTTCACATGTATATACTAAATATCACGGATCAGCGGTCCCTGGTGGTCTCCGTCACATGTATATTCTATATATCAATGATCAGCGGTCCCTGGTGGTCTCCGTCACATGTATATTCTATATATCACTGGTCAGCGGTCCCTGGTGGTCTCCTTCACATGTATATACTATATATCACTGATCAGCGGTCCCTGGTGGTCTCCGTCACATGTATATACTATATATCAATGATCAGCGGTCCCTGGTGGTCTCCGTCACATGTATATACTAAATATCACGGATCAGCGGTCCCTGGTGGTCTCCGTCACATGTATATACTATATATCAATGATCAGCGGTCCCTGGTGGTCTCCGTCACATGTATATTCTATATATCACTGGTCAGCGGTCCCTGGTGGTCTCCTTCACATGTATATACTATATATCACTGATCAGCGGTCCCTGGTGGTCTCCGTCACATGTATATACTATATATCACTGATCAGCGGTCCCTGGTGGTCTCTGTCACATGTATATACTAAATATCACTGGTCAGCGGTCCCTGGTGGTCTCCTTCACATGTATATACTATATATCACTGATCAGCGGTCCCTGGTGGTCTCCGTCACATGTATATACTATATATCACTGACCAGCGGTCCCTGGTGGTCTCCGTCACGTGTATATACTATATATCACTGACCAGCGGTCCCTGGTGGTCTCCGTCACATGTATATACTATATATCACTGATCAGCGGTTCCTGGTGGTCTCCTTCACATGTATATACTAAATATCACGGATCAGCGGTCCCTGGTGGTCTCTGTCACATGTATATACTATATATCACTGATCAGCGGTCCCTGGTGGTCTCCTTCACATGTATATACTATATATCACTGGTCAGCGGTCCCTGGTGGTCTCCGTCACATGTATATACTATACATCACTGTTCAGCGGTCCCTGGTGGTCTCCGTCACATGTATATACTATATATCACTGACCAGCGGTCCCTGGTGGTGTCGTCACATGTATATTCTATATATCACTGATCAGCGGTCCCTGGTGGTCTCCGTCACATGTATATTCTATATATCACTGATCAGCGGTCCCTGGTGGTCTCCTTCACATGTATATACTAAATATCACTAATCAGCGGTTCCTGGTGGTCTCCGTCACATGTATATACTATATATCACTGATCAGCGGTCCCTGGTGGTCTCTGTCACATGTATATACTATATATCACTGATCAGCGGTCCCTGGTGGTCTCTGTCAAATGTATATACTATATATCACGGATCAGCGGTCCCTGGTGGTCTCTGTCACATGTATATACTATATATCACGGATCAGCGGTCCCTGGTGGTCTCCGTCAAATGTATATACTAAATATCACTAATCAGCGGTTCCTGGTGGTCTCCGTCACATGTATATACTGTATATCACTGATCAGCGGTCCCTGGTGGTCTCCGTCACATGTATATACTATATATCACTGATCAGCGGTCCGTGGTGGTCTCTGTCACATGTATATACTAAATATCACTAATCAGCGGTCCCTGGTTGTCTCCGTCACATGTATATACTATATATCACTGATCAGCGGTCCCTGGTGGTCTCCGTCACATGTATATACTATATATCACTGATCAGCGGTCCCTGGTGGTCTCCGTCACATGTATATACTATATATCACGGATCAGCGGTCCCTGGTGGTCTCCGTCACATGTATATACTGTATATCACTGATCAGCGGTCCCTGGTGGTCTCCGTCACATGTATATACTATATATCACTAATCAGCGGTCCCTGGTGGTCTCCGTCACATGTATATACTATATATCACGGATCAGCGGTCCCTGGTGGTCTCCGTCACATGTATATACTGTATATCACTGATCAGCGGTCCCTGGTGGTCTCCGTCACATGTATATACTATATATCACTGATCACCGGTCCCTGGTGGTCTCCGTCACATGTATATACTATATATCACTGATCAGCGGTCCCTGGTGATCTCCTTCACATGTATATACTATATATCACTGATCAGCGGTCCCTGGTGGTCTCCGTCACATGTATATACTATATATCACGGATCAGCGGTCCCTGGTGGTCTCCGTCACATGTATATTCTATATATCACTGATCAGCGGTCCCTGGTGGTCTCTGTCACATGTATATACTATATATCACTAGTCAGCGGTCCCTGGTGGTCTCCGTCACGTGTATATACTATATATCACTGACCAGCGGTCCCTGGTGGTCTCTGTCACATGTATATACTATATATCACTAGTCAGCGGTCCCTGGTGGTCTCCGTCACATGTATATACTGTATATCACTGATCAGCGGTCCCTGGTGGTCTCCGTCACATGTATATACTATATATCACTGATCAGCGGTCCCTGGTGGTCTCTGTCACATGTATATACTATATATCACTGATCAGCGGTCCCTGGTGGTCTCCGTCTCATGTATATACTAAATATCACTGACCAGCGTTTCCTGGTGGTCTCCGGCACATGTATATACTATATATCACTGATCAGCGGTCCCTGGTGGTCTCTGTCACATGTATATACTATATATCACTGATCAGCGGTCCCTGGTGGTCTCCATCACATGTATATACTATATATCACTGATCAGCGGTCCCTGGTGGTCCCCGTCACATGTATATACTATATATCAATGATCAGCGGTCCCTGGTGGTCTCCTTCACATGTATATACTATATATCACTGATCAGCGGTCCCTGGTGGTCCCCATCACATGTATATACTATATATCAATGATCAGCGGTCCCTGGTGGTCTCCTTCACATGTATATACTATATATCACTGACCAGCGGTTCCTGGTGGTCTCCGTCACATGTATATACTATATATCACTGATCAGCGGTCCCTGGTGGTCTCCGTCACATGTATATACTATATATCACTGATCAGCGGTCCCTGGTGGTCTCTGTCACATGTATATACTGTATATCACTGATCAGCGGTCCCTGGTGGTCCCCGTCACATGTATATACTATATATCACTGATCAGCGGTCCCTGGTGGTCTCCGTCACATGTATATACTATATATCACTGATCAGCGGTCCCTGGTGGTCTCCGTCACATGTATATACTATATATCACTGATCAGCGGTCCCTGGTGGTCTCTGTCACATGTATATACTATATATCACTGACCAGCGGTCCCTGGTGGTCTCCGTCACATGTATATACTATATATCACTGACCAGCGGTTCCTGGTGGTCTCCGTCACATGTATATACTATATATCACTGATCAGCGGTCCCTGGTGGTCTCCGTCACATGTATATACTATATATCACTGATCAGCGGTCCCTGGTGGTCTCCGTCACATGTATATACTATATATCACTGATCAGCGGTCCCTGGTGGTCTCCGTCACATGTATATACTATATATCACTGATCAGCGGTCCCTGGTGGTCTCCGTCACATGTATATACTATATATCACTGACCAGCGGTTCCTGGTGGTCTCCGTCACATGTATATACTATATATCACTGATCAGCGGTCCCTGGTGGTCTCCTTCACATGTATATACTATATATCACTGACCAGCGGTCCCTGGTGGTCTCCGTCACATGTATATACTATATATCACTGATCAGCGGTCCCTGGTGGTCTCCGTCACATGTATATACTATATATCACTGACCAGCGGTCCCTGGTGGTCTCCGTCACATGTATATACTATATATCACTGATCAGCGGTCCCTGGTGGTCTCCGTCACATGTATATACTATATATCACTGATCAGCGGTCCCTGGTGGTGTTCGTCACATGTATATACTATATATCACTGACCAGCGGTCCCTGGTGGTCTCCCTCACATGTATATACTGTATATCACTGATCAGCGGTCTCTGGTGGTCTCCGTCACATGTATATACTGTATATCACTGATCAGCGGTCCCTGGTGGTCTCCTTCACATGTATATACTATATATCACTGACCAGCGGTCCCTGGTGGTCTCCGTCACATGTATATACTATATATCACTGATCAGCGGTCCCTGGTGGTCTCCGTCACATGTATATACTATATATCACTTACCAGCGGTCCCTGGTGGTCTCCTTCACATGTATATACTATATATCACTGACCAGCGGTCCCTGGTGGTCTCCGTCACATGTATATACTATATATCACTGATCAGCGGTCCCTGGTGGTCTCCGTCACATGTATATACTATATATCACTGATCAGCGGTCCCTGGTGGTGTTCGTCACATGTATATACTATATATCACTGACCAGCGGTCCCTGGTGGTCTCCCTCACATGTATATACTGTATATCACTGATCAGCGGTCTCTGGTGGTCTCCGTCACATGTATATACTGTATATCACTGATCAGCGGTCCCTGGTGGTCTCCTTCACATGTATATACTATATATCACTGACCAGCGGTCCCTGGTGGTCTCCGTCACATGTATATACTATATATCACTGATCAGCGGTCCCTGGTGGTCTCCGTCACATGTATATACTATATATCACTGACCAGCGGTCCCTGGTGGTCTCCGTCACATGTATATACTATATATCACTGACCAGCGGTTCCTGGTGGTCTCCGTCACATGTATATACTATATATCACTGATCAGCGGTCCCTGGTGGTCTCCGTCACATGTATATACTATATATCACTGATCAGCGGTCCCTGGTGGTGTTCGTCACATGTATATACTATATATCACTGACCAGCGCTCCCTGGTGGTCTCCCTCACATGTATATACTGTATATCACTGATCAGCGGTCTCTGGTGGTCTCCGTCACATGTATATACTGTATATCACTGATCAGCGGTCCCTGGTGGTCTCCGTCACATGTATATGCTATATATCACTGATCAGCGGTCCCTGGTGGTCTCCGTCACATGTATATACTATATATCACTGATCAGCGGTCCCTGGTGGTCTCTGTCACATGTATATACTATATATCACTGGTCAGCGGTCCCTGGTGGTCTCCGTCACATGTATATATTATATATCACTGATCAGCGGTCCCTGGTGGTCTCCTTCACATGTATATACTATATATCACTGACCAGCGGTTCCTGGTGGTCTCCGTCACATGTATATACTATATATCACTGATCAGCGGTCCCTGGTGTTCTCCGTCACGTGTATATACTATATATCACTGATCAGCGGTCCCTGGTGGTCTCCGTCACATGTATATACTATATATCACTGACCAGCGGTCCCTGGTGGTTTCCGTCACATGTATATACTATATATCACTGACCAGCGGTTCCTGGTGGTCTCCGTCACATGTATATACTATATATCACTGACCAGCGGTTCCTGGTGGTCTCCGTCACATGTATATACTATATATCACTGACCAGCGGTCCCTGGTGGTCTCCGTCACATGTATATTCTATATATCACTGGTCAGCGGTCCCTGGTGGTCTCCGTCACATGTATATACTATATATCACTGACCAGCGGTCCCTGGTGGTTTCCGTCACATGTATATACTATATATCACTGACCAGCGGTTCCTGGTGGTCTCCGTCACATGTATATACTATATATCACTGACCAGCGGTCCCTGGTGGTCTCCGTCACATGTATATACTATATATCACTGATCAGCGGTCCCTGGTGGTCTCCGTCACATGTATATACTATATATCACTGACCAGCGGTCCCTGGTGGTTTCCGTCACATGTATATACTATATATCACTGACCAGCGGTTCCTGGTGGTCTCCGTCACATGTATATACTATATATCACTGACCAGCGGTTCCTGGTGGTCTCCGTCACGTGTATATACTATATATCACTGATCAGCGGTCCCTGGTGTTCTCCGTCACATGTATATACTATATATCACTGACCAGCGGTCCCTGGTGGTTTCTGTCACATGTATATACTATATATCACTGATCAGCGGTCCCTGGTGGTCTCCGTCACGTGTATATACTATATATCACTGATCAGCGGTCCCTGGTGGTCTCCGTCACATGTATATACTATATATCACTGATCAGCGGTCCCTGGTGGTCTCCGTCACATGTATATACTGTATATCACTGATCAGCGGTCCCTGGTGGTCTCCGTCACATGTATATACTATATATCACTGATCAGCGGTCCCTGGTGGTCTCCGTCACATGTATATACTATGTATCACCAATCACTGGTACCTGATGATCTCCGTCACATGTATATACTATATATCACCGATCCCTGGTGGTCTCTGTCACATGTATATACTATGTATCACCAATCACTGGTACCTGATGGTCTCCGTCACATGTATATACCACCGTTCCCTGGTGGTCTCTGTCACATGTATATACTATATATCACCGGTCCCTGATGGTCTCCGTCACGTTTTAAATATATACGTGTATATAATCAGTCCTTGATTCCTTGATGCCTGGGTTGGACATTACTGGCAGTGCTTCCATCCTTTCACCTCCTTTGGGAGCCCTGGATAAATTCATCTGGTGTTAATGCAGGCTGTTCAGACTATTAACTTATGATAGCGTTGCCTGGATCCCGAAGGCGTGTGGAGATTTTATGCTTCTGAGGGTCTCCCAGGTAGCCCACTGCTCACACTAGAGCTTACCCGCATAGATGATGTCCAGGCTCTTCCACATTTCACCGGAATCTTGGTCTTGGGGCAGGATGCTCTTTTCCCTGCATGGTCTGAATATTTTGAATGCGGGTTCTGCTTAGGATTCTGCAGTTTGAGTCCAGAACCCATGTTTATCGTGTTTTGGTCATTTAGTTACCAGCAGGATTGTCTGGTCCGCAGCAGGGAAGGCTCTGGGCCTTTCAGATATAGTATGTCTAAGGTTAGGGAACAAGGGCCTTAAGGGTCACTTTTCTGCTTTTTTCAGGGATTGTCCCATCTAAATTAAGTCAGCAGTCGCTCTGTGTGACTGCAGACTTATGAATCCCCCCAGAGCATGCACTGAGCACTGCGTGGAGTCGCTGGTTTCTGAGCCGGGACCGGCAGGTACATATGTGACATGCAGACTCCTGGCCAGAACCCGACTAGTGGACGTGGCCTCGCGCCATACACTTGCATGGCGCGAGGCCGCTTTGCGTCTAGTGACCTGCCCGTTCAGTGGACGTGGCCTTGCTCTATACAAGTGTATGGCGCAAGGCCACACCCACTAGTTCTGGCCAGGAGTCTGCATGTCACATATGTACCTGCCTGTCCTGGCTCAGAAACCAGCGAATCCTCGCAGCTCTCAGTGCATGCTCTGGGGGGATTCATAAGTCTGCAGTCACAGAGTGACTGCAGACTTATCAATTCATCCCGGACAACCCCTTTAATTCAGCATCTGCTTCATAGGTGAAACCCTATGGGCAGCGGTCACAAGGCAAAATCCTTTTTAAATGTTTTCCTGCATATATTGAGCTAGGCAGACCCCCAAGCGCTAGGTTCCTGGGTTTGCTGGTCCAGCAGAATGTAGCCTGCAGGCCATGGGTCATGGCTGGCTGTCCAAACAGGGTGAACTAGTGGCCAGCATGTCCTTCCCCGGGTTCCAGTGGATCTCTAGTGGGGCCTGTCGCTCTTCAGCGAGAACCCTCTATTTCGTCTTTCTACTGATCTCCTTGTCATGGTCGGTAGTCTGGCAGCTCCTTCCTTTCGCCTTAGCAGGATTCTCCGCCATCTCACTTTAATAAGGACATTGCTCTCCTTCCTTTAGGTACTACATCTTTCATCTTCCTGAGGGGCCCGCACATAATGTGACGTAGTTGGAGCTGGGCTCCTGTCTCTGAGCTCTGTTCGGGTGCCATGTGGTCATCTCGGGATTCTCTGGCGGATGTCCGTCTGCCTCTATGGTGGCCATTGCTCGCTGAATCGGAGCAGCCTTGAGCGAGGCCTCCAGGGCAGGTGCCCTGCGGGGCCGGTAGGAGTCTTCTGGGCTGTTGTCCTGCAGGCATCAGTTCTGCATTTATCTATGGGTGCAGATCTTCTCTAGGTTGCAGCTTCGTCAGACGCAGTCCGAGCAGGAAGATGGTGCAGTCAGTGGCCGCCCAGGCGGCAGATCGAGCAGGAGCAGAAAACGTCTGTGCTAACAGTATAATATTTTGGTTTTTCATTCCGACCCTAGGGACAACTTTAGGGCATCCTATGGTTTCTGTGTCACCCAAAGAGATGAAGAATAGATGTAGATTTTTGGAAGTCTTCATTGGGGGACACAGCACCCACCCTTGGTTACTCGTTCAGGCGTGCATTTACTTTGTCTTGCTGTCAAGATGTAATTGGATTAATTTTGTTTCATGTTGTATTTTTAGGCTTCTCCTACTGCTTTCTCTCAAAACTGAAGCGTCTGATGCTACAGACGATGTACAGTCTGCAGGGAGCAATTTACAATGAGATGTACTAATAGTGTCAGCCTCCAGGTGGCAGCAGACTTTCCCATGGTCCTGTGTCCCCCAATGAGACTATGAGAAATGGATACGACAGGGAGTCCCAAAACTCTTAGTAATTATTGCTAGCATTAGTAACAGCAGCTGATTCCCTGGTCTGTACATGAGGTGTCATGAACTGGGGTTGTTTGGTTTCCCCCAGTTCGCCAGGGATTTATTATATTCCATCTTCCAGTTCCGGTTTGGAACTTGCAGCTCTCTGGCGCCCCCTTACCCTCAGGTCAGTCAGGAAACTACACCTAGGATAAGTAGTCGCTAGAAAGGCTGCCTTGCTGTGTACTGGCTATTGTGCACTCTGCAGGGAGGGCGTTATGTATATTCCCAGGCAGGAAATACACATATAAAACCCCCGTTTCATCCCTGCCAGAATCTACCAAATACCCCAGTACACACTTTGCTGCCACCAGCTCCTAGTTCTTATCTGAATACCGGGTCAGGAGCCAACCCATGAGCAGCGTTAATTTTGTATGGAGACGTGGCCGTAAGATTTTAGAGCAAGGAGAACAAAACTAGTAAAGTTTTATAGATTTTACTCCAAAAAGTATAGGCAGTGTTTACAAAAGTACAAAAGATGTTACAAAGAGAGACAACTACAGTATATACAACAATTATAAAATAAAAATGGATTAAAGATGAACTTACAGTGATCATTCAATGGCACGCCATGTGGAGATGGGGGTGGGTTCCCAAAGGCAAAGATTCAGTCCCTAGCATGGATGGTATATGCTGCCTCCCCCAGGTCTGAACAATTTGCAAAATGGCTGTTCCTGCTTTATAGGTGGCCCATAAAGTTAGGGACTGCCCTCGTGCTGACCTCACCGGGTGGCTGGATACGCCCCCTTTGGAAAGTTATGAAAAACCTTCTATTGGCCATAACGTTTGGGGGGAAGGCCAGAGGGACGATATTATATGTCTCCTTACAACATCATCTTCCATTTGAGACTAAACATCATATTTCTAGTTATTACAGGGAAGCAGATACTCGTTTCTCAGTTTTTAGTGAGCGAGGAGATCCAAAATCGCTGTGGTGAATAGCTTTGATGAAATAGATCTCAAAATATAGGTTTCTTGTATATATGATTAATCGGCGCTATTATATTTGATCTTAAAATGAACACTGTACTAGACAAAGAGCCATGTGCTTCAGAGCTGCTTTCAACAAGTTTTCTCAAACTGTTCTGTGGCACACTGGTGTCTCAAGTTACACAGCTGCATGCAAGGGAGAGGGAGGGGGCCATGTAATTCGCAAAACTAAGGAGATGTAGCAGAGCTCTGTATGTGTGACTAGAACACTAAGAAATTGCATTATAGTCCTGACTGGGGACAGGGCCCGGGCCTTGTGGATGACCGTCTGCTGGAGAATAGGGAAGGAGACAGATGGAGTGATTTCAGCCATCCTGGTGGTGGTGAGGCGGCGGCTTTGGTGGTGACAGCGGGGTCATTGCAGGCTGTGGTGAGGCGGCAGTTCTGGTGGGGAGACAACAGCGGGGTCATTGAAGGCTCTGGTGTTGAGACGGCAGTTCTGATGGTGGTGAAGGGGCACGGGGTCATTGCAGGCTGTGGTGGTGAGGTGGTAGCTTCGGTGGTGGTGAGGAGGCAGCGGGGTCATTGCAGTCTGGTGAGGAGGCTGCGGGGTCATTGCAGGCTGTGGTGGTGAGGTGGCAGCTTCGGTGGTGGTGAGGAGGCAGCGGGGTCATTGCAGTCTGGTGAGGAGGCTGCGGGGTCATTGCAGGCTGTGGTGAGGTGACAGCTCTGGTGGTGGTGAGGAAGCAGCTGGGTCATTACAGGCTGTGTTGAGGAGGCATCTGGGTCACTGTAGGCTGTTGTGGTTAGGCAGCAGTTCCAGTGGTGGTAATTAGGCAGCGGGGTCATTGCAGGCTGTGATGAGGAGACATCAGGGTCATTGCAGGCTGTGGTGGTGAGATGGCAGCTCCGGTGGTGGTGAGGAGACAGCAGGGTCATTGCAGGCTGTGGTGAGGCGGCAGCTCCGGTGGTGGTAATTAAGCACCGGGGTCATTACAAGCTGTGGTGGTGCGGAGGCATCTGGGTCATTGCAGGCTGTGGTGGTGAGGAGGCAACGGGGTTATTGCAGCTTCAATTGTGGTGAGGAGGCAGAGGGATCATTGCAGGCTGTGTTGAGGCGGCAACTACGGTGGTGGTAATTAGTTGGTGGGGTCATTACAAACTGTGGTGAGGAGGCATCTGGGTCATTGCAGGCTGTGGTGGTGAGGAGGCAGCAGGGTTATTACAGCTTCAGTGGTGGTGAGGAGGCAGCGGGATAATTGCAGGCTGTGGTGGTGAGACGGCAGCTCCCATGGTGGTGAGTCAGCGGAGTCATTGCAGGCGGTGTTGGTGAGGCAGCAGCTCCGTTGTTGAGGAGGCCGTGGGGTTATTGCAGCCTGTGTTGGTGAGGCAGCAACTCCGTTTGGTGGTGAGGCAGCGGGGTCATTGCAGGCTGTGGTGGTGAAGTGGCAGCTCCGGTGGTGGTGAGGCGGCAGTAAGGTCATTGCAGGCTGTGTGGTGAGGCAGCAACTCCGTTGGTGTTGAGGAGGCAGCGGGGTCGTTGCAGGCTGTGGTGGTGAAGTGGCAGCTCCGGTGGTGGTGAGGCGGCAGTGAGGTCATTGCAGGCTGTGTTGGTGAGGCAGCAGCTCCGTTGTTGAGGAGGCCGTGGGGTCATTGCAGCCTGTGTTGGTGAGGCGGCAACTCCGTTGGTGGTGAGGCAGCGGGGTCATTGCAGGCTGTGGTGGGGAAGTGGCAGCTCCGGTGGTGGTGAGGCGGCAGTAAGGTCATTGCAGGCTGTGTTGGTGAGGCGGCAACTCCGTTGGTGTTGAGGAGGCAGTGGGGTCATTGCAGGTTGTGGTGGTGAGGCGACAGCTCCGGTGGTGTTGAGGCGGCTGCGGGGTCATTGCAGGCTGTGTTGGTGAGGCGGCAGCTCCGGTGATGGTGAGGCGGCAGCGGAGTCATTGCAGGCTTTGTTGGTGAGGTGGCATCTCCGGTGGTGGTGAGGCGGCAGTGGGGTCCTTGCAGGCTTTGTTGGTGAGGTGGCATCTCCGGTGGTGGTGAGGAGGCAGGGGGTCATTGCAGGCTGTGGTGGTGAGGCAGCAGCTTCAGTGGTGGTGAGGAGACAGCGGGGTCATTGCAGGCTGTGGTGGTGAGGCGGCAGCTCCTGTGATGGTGAGGCGGCAGTGGAGTCATTGCAGGCTGTGTTGGTGAGGCGGCAGCGGGGTCATTGCAGGCTGTGGTGGTGAGGCGGCAGCTCCAGTAGTGGTGAGGAGACAGAGGGGTCATTGCAGGCTGTGGTGGTGAGGCGGCAGCTCCAGTAGTGGTGAGGAGACAGAGGGGTTATTGCAGGCTTTAGCTTTCTTGAACATATTTGTTTTCAAGTTCCGTCTAAAGGTTCTGGATGTGGCAAATAATCAAATATGTTGTGCAGAGAAATCCAGATGATGGGTGATACTCAGGTGAAGTCCTGGAGGCAATTGGGTGAGGAGCGTATAAGTGTGGAGGAGAGAAGAAGGTCTTGGGAGAATCGGAGATTATATGTTGGAAGATACCGGGAGATGGGTTCGGAGATATACGGAGGAGACCAATTATAGACGGGAATTGGGAGACAATGAAGGGATTTGAGAGGAGTAGCGAGCAGAGAGGTGGATCAATCAGGCAGTAGAAGTAAGGATGGACTGGAAAGGTTTGGGAATGTTTGCAGGGAGGCTACAGCGGAGGATATTGCAGTAGTCCAGGTGGGAGATGGAGGTCAACAAGAATATTTCATTAGATTTTGGGTTAGGAAGGGAAGGATTCTGGAAACATTTTTGAGCTGGAGGCGGAAGGAAATGGTCTGGGCTTGTCTGTGCTGTGTGAAGGACAGGCCAGAGTCGAGGGTTACTCCAAGGCAACGGACGCCCGATGCAGGGGAGACGTGATGTAATTTATTGTGATAGATCAGGTAGGGGGTTATAAAGGAGATGGTACAAGTGATTGGCCAATCGCTCATTCATGTTCCCTAAGGTGACTGCAAAATAATGTGATAAGTAAAGAAAAAAGTTTCATAAAATATGTAACAAAAAACCCCGTAGCTTTAAGTCATGAAAAAAAAAAAAAAATTACATGTGGCTGTGTCCATAAAAGATCAATCTACCAAAATATGTAACTTGCCCAATGGGTAAATGCTGTGAAGGGGAAACGGAAAACCCAAGAATTGGTTGCAGTAACGTCTAAATAAACCACAAGAAACGACCGAAACATTGTGTCCAGCCCAAAATAGTATCAGTAAAAATCTCGCCTTTTGCACAATCGCCCCCCTCTGCACTCACGCACTTCTGCACGTGCCCTCCCCTCTGCACACGCGCACCGCCTGTGCACACGAGCCCCCTTCTGCACTCGCGCCCCCTTCTGCACTCGCGCACTTCTGCACGTGTTTCCCCTCTCCATCTGCCCCCTCTCCATCTGCCCCCCTCTGCACGTGCCCCCCCTCTGCACGGGCTCTCCCCTTTTCATGTGCCCTCCTCTGCACGCACCCCTGCTGCCATTTCTTCATTATAATCACTTTTCTTTATTGAACTAATAAATAGAACAAGACAGATATGTTTCTTGGGCTCCAATGCAAATTATGTGTTTCCATGGGAACCAAATTTAAACACATTCATTGCGGTGTACAGATCACTGACTCCTTGGAAGCAGGGTGACTTTCCCATGACCGACTGACGCCTCCTGGTGGCAGGGTGATTCCCTCCACCGCCACTCCACAGTGTCTGATGCCTCCTTGGGGGCAGGGTGGTTTCCCCATGACTGACTGACGCCTCTTTGGGGGCAGGATGATTCCCTCCATCGCCACTCCCCGGTGTCTGATGCTTCTTCTGGGGCAGGGTGACTTCACCATTACTGACACCTCTTTGGGGTGAGGATGATTTACCCCTCAGTAACTAATACCTTGTGGGGATAAGGGTGGCAACCTCCCCAGTGTCTTGTGCCTCCTAAGGGACTTCCCCAATGACTGGCGCCTCACCGGGGACTTGATGACCCCCCCCCACCACCAGTAACCACATTACCTCTTTGGGGGGCAAAGTGAGCTCAGTAACAGTCATGTCCTTTCTTCCAGGCTTCGTCGGTCTCTTTAACCTCTTGCTCCTCTGGCCGGGCTTCTTTCTGTTGCATTACACCAAGTTTGAAGCATTTGAATTTCCAAATAAACTGGTCTGGATTTACCTGGTGATCAACGGCCTCGTGGGCACTGTCCTGTCCGAGTTCCTGTGGCTGTGGTGAGTGTTACACCCTGGCCAATGAGACGGAAAATGGTTATTCCCCTATACAGTGATGACGGATCCTGTCCTGAGCGATTCCTCCCATATAGTGATGACGGATCCTGCGCTGAGCGATTCCTCCCATATAGTGATGACGGATCCTGCACTGAGCGATTCCTCCCATATAGTGATGACGGATCCTGCGCTGAGCGATTCCTCTCATATAGTGATGACGGATCCTGCGCTGAGCGATTCCTCCCATGTAGTGATGACGGATCCTGCGCTGAGCGATTCCTCCCATATAGTGATGACGGATCCTGCCCTGAGCGATTCTTCCCATATAGTGATGACGGATCCTGTCCTGAGCGATTCCTCCCATATAGTGATGACGGATCCTGCGCTGAGCGATTCCTCCCATATAGTGATGACGGATCCTGTCCTGAGCGATTCCTCCCATATAGTGATGACGGATCCTGTCCTGAGCGATTCCTCCCATATAGTGATGACAGATCCTGTCCTGAGCGATTCCTCCCATATAGTGATGACGGATCCTGTCCTGAGCGATTCCTCCCATATAGTGATGACGGATCCTGTCATGAGCGATTCCTCCCATATAGTGATGACGGATCCTGTCCTGAGCGATTCCTCCCATATAGTGATGACAGATCCTGTCCTGAGCGATTCCTCCCATATAGTGATGATGGATCCTGTCCTGAGCGATTCCTCCCATATAGTGATGACAGATCCTGTCCTGAGCGATTCCTCCCATATAGTGATGACAGATCCTGTCCTGAGCGATTCTTCCCATATAGTGATGACGGATCCTGCGCTGAGCGATTCCTCCCATATACTGATGACGGATCCTGCGCTGATCGATTCTTCCCATATGTTGATGACGGATCCTGGGATGAGCGAATCCTCCCATATAGTGATGACAGATCCTGTCCTGTACGATTCCTCCCATATAGTGATGACAGATCCTGTCCTGAGCGATTCCTCCCATATAGTGATGACGGATCCTGCGCTGAGCGATTCCTCCCATATAGTGATGACGGATCCTGTCCTGAGCAATTCCTCCCATATAGTGATGACGGATCCTGTTCTGAGCGATTCCCCCATATAGTGATGACAGATCCTGTCCTGAGCGATTCTTCCCATATAGTGATGACGGATCCTGCGCTGAGCGATTCCTCCCATATACTGATGACGGATCCTGCGATGAGCGATTCCTCCCATATAGTGATGACAGATCCTGTCCTGAGCGATTCCTCCCATTTACTGATGACGGATCCTGTCCTGAGCGATTCCT
The DNA here is from genome assembly GCF_039654945.1 of Dendrobates tinctorius. NCBI lineage: Eukaryota > Metazoa > Chordata > Amphibia > Anura > Dendrobatidae > Dendrobates > Dendrobates tinctorius. Next base: position 419,932 of record NW_027362068.1, on the reverse strand, counting down.
CCCATATAGTGATGACGGATCCTGTCCTGAGCGATTCCTCCCATATAGTGATGACGGATCCTATCCTGAGCGATTCCTCCCATATAGTGATGACGGATCCTGTCCTGAGCGATTCCTCCCATATAGTGATGACAGATCTTGTCCTGAGCGATTCCTCCCATATAGTGATGACGGATCCTGCGCTGAGTGATTCCTCCCATATAGTGATGACAGATCCTGTCCTGAGCGATTCTTCCCATATAGTGATGACAGATCCTGTCCTGAGCGATTCCTCCCATGTAGTGATGACGGATCCTGTCCTGAGCGATTCCTCCCATATAGTGATGACGGATCCTGCCCTGAGCGATTCCTCCCATATAGTGATGACGGATCCTGCGATGAGTGATTCCTCCCATATAGTGATGACAGATCCTGTCCTGAGCGATTCCTCCCATATAGTGATGACGGATCCTGCGATGAGTGATTCCTCCCATATAGTGATGACGGATCCTGCCCTGAGCGATTCCTCCCATATAGTGATGACGGATCCTGCGATGAGTGATTCCTCCCATATAGTGATAACGGATCCTGTCCGGAGCGATTCCTCCCATATAGTGATGACAGATCCTGTCCTGAGCGATTCCTCCCATATAGTGATGACGGATCTTGTCCTGAGCGATTCCTCCCATATAGTGATGACGGATCCTGCGATGAGTGATTCCTCCCATATAGTGATGACAGATCCTGCACTGAGTGATTCCTCCCATATAGTGATGACAGATCCTGTCCTGAGCGATTCCTCCCATGTAGTGATGACAGATCCTGTCCTGAGCGATTCCTCCCATATAGGGATGACAGATCCTGTCCTGAGCGATTCCTCCCATATAGGGATGACAGATCCTGTCCTGAGCGATTCCTCCCATGTAGTGATGACAGATCCTGTCCTGAGCGATTCCTCCCATATAGTGATGACGGATCCTGTCCTGAGCGATTCCTCCCATGTAGTGATGACGGATCCTGTCCTGAGCGATTCCTCCCATATAGTGATGACGGATCCTGCCCTGAGCGATTCCTCCCATATAGTGATAACGGATCCTGCGATGAATGATTCCTCCCATATAGTGATGACAGATCCTGTCCTGAGCGATTCCTCCCATATAGTGATGACGGATCCTGCGATGAGTGATTCCTCCCATATAGTGATGACGGATCCTGCCCTGAGCGATTCCTCCCATATAGTGATGACGGATCCTGCGGTGAGTGATTCCTCCCATATAGTGATAACGGATCCTGTCCTGAGCGATTCCTCCCATATAGTGATGACAGATCCTGTCCTGAGCGATTCCTCCCATATAGTGATGACAGATCCTGTCCTGAGCGATTCCTCCCATATAGTGATGACAGATCCTGTCCTGAGCGATTCCTCCCATATAGTGATGACGGATCCTGTCCTGAGCGATTCCTCCCATATAGTGATGACGGATCCTGTCCTGAGCGATTCCTCCCATATAGTGATGACAGATCTTGTCCTGAGCGATTCCTCCCATATAGTGATGACGGATCCTGCGCTGAGTGATTCCTCCCATATAGTGATGACAGATCCTGTCCTGAGCGATTCTTCCCATATAGTGATGACAGATCCTGTCCTGAGCGATTCCTCCCATGTAGTGATGACGGATCCTGTCCTGAGCGATTCCTCCCATATAGTGATGACGGATCCTGCCCTGAGCGATTCCTCCCATATAGTGATGACGGATCCTGCGATGAGTGATTCCTCCCATATAGTGATGACAGATCCTGTCCTGAGCGATTCCTCCCATATAGTGATGACGGATCCTGCGATGAGTGATTCCTCCCATATAGTGATGACGGATCCTGCCCTGAGCGATTCCTCCCATATAGTGATGACGGATCCTGCGATGAGTGATTCCTCCCATATAGTGATAACGGATCCTGTCCGGAGCGATTCCTCCCATATAGTGATGACAGATCCTGTCCTGAGCGATTCCTCCCATATAGTGATGACAGATCTTGTCCTGAGCGATTCCTCCCATATAGTGATGACGGATCCTGCGATGAGTGATTCCTCCCATATAGTGATGACAGATCCTGCACTGAGTGATTCCTCCCATATAGTGATGACAGATCCTGTCCTGAGCGATTCCTCCCATGTAGTGATGACAGATCCTGTCCTGAGCGATTCCTCCCATATAGGGATGACAGATCCTGTCCTGAGCGATTCCTCCCATATAGGGATGACAGATCCTGTCCTGAGCGATTCCTCCCATGTAGTGATGACAGATCCTGTCCTGAGCGATTCCTCCCATGTAGTGATGACTGATCCTGTCCTGAGCGATTTCTCCCATATAGTGATGACAGATCCTGTCCTGAGCGATTCCTCCCATATAGTGATGACTGATCCTGTCCTGAGCGATTCCTCTCATATAGGGATGACAGATCCTGTCCTGAGCGATTCCTCCCATATAGTGATGACTGATCCTGTCCTGAGCGATTCCTCCCATATAGTGATGACAGATCCTGTCCTGAGCGATTCCTCCCATATAGTGATGACTGATCCTGTACTGAGCGATTCCTCCCATATAGTGATGACGGATCCTGTCCTGAGCGATTCCTCCCATATAGCGATGATGGAGCCGGTTTTCTAACCAATATTTGTATTTGGCAGTGACTGTCATCTTGCATGAATGTACACGACTCTTTTATGTAGTATAAAGCATCAATATTTGCCCCACACATCTAATCACCCTCCGAACATTACAGCGGACATTCTCCGGCACGTGCAGGTGCGGTTAGTCCAGACTCTACCATTAGATGGCACTGCGGTCCTGTGTCTCCTTTATAGTCAGTGTCGTCTCCTCCACATTATAGAGGACATTCTCCGGCAGGTGCGGTTAGTCCAGACTCTACCATTAGATGGCACTGCGGTCCTGTATCTCCTTTATAGTCAGTGTCGTCTCCTCCACATTATAGCGGACATTCTCCGGCAGGTGCGGTTAGTCCAGACTCTACCATTAGATGGCACTGCGGTCCTGTGTCTCCTTTATAGTCAGTGTCGTCTCCTCACATTACAGCGGACATTCTCCGGCACGTGAAGGTGCAGTCAGTCCAGACTCTACCATTAGATGGCGCTGCGGTCCTGTATGGTTCCCATCTGTGGTGATGTCCGTAATGTGTAAATGTTTTGCTCTCCAGTGACGTTTCCCATTTTTCTGTTTTTCAGGGGCTGCTTCCTCACTTCCTCTCTGGTCGGCACCCTGGCCCTCAGCCTCACCATCCCACTCTCCATCATTGCAGACATCTGCATGCAGAAGGTAACTGTCTTTGTTTCTCTGAGAGTCTATTTGTGGAAATGTCCGATTGCCGTGCTACGTGGTTTTCTTCCCCTCCTGTGTCCGCGACGTGCCGTACATTATTCTAGCGTCGTGCCAATAGATTGTCAAAGGGCTGATGGCGCCTAAAGCTTGTGATCTATAGCAATATCCCGCTATCGTTGTCGCCTTCTCTCCTTTATGACTCAGTCCAGTCAGTTTATTTTTAGAGGAATAGAAAATTGGGTCTATTTTCCACTTGGATTTAAGTTTTTTTTTATGGGGTCTGATCTGATCCCTTTGTTTCTGTGATGTATTGTGTTTTGTTTGTAATTGAACTTTGTCTGTCTGATCCTGTATACAGAAATGTGAACGTGTCCCTGACTCTATCGTGTCCCTGACTCTATCGTGTCCCTGACTCTATCGTGTCCCTGACTCTATCGTGTCCCTGACTCTATCGTGTCCCTGACTCTATCGTGTCCCTGACTCTATCGTGTCCCTGACTCTATCGTGTCCCTGACTCTATCGTGTCCCTGACTCTATCGTGTCCCTGACTCTCTCGTGTCCCTGACTCTCTCGTGTCCCTGACTCTCTCGTGTCCCTGACTCTCTCGTGTCCCTGACTCTCTCGTGTCCCTGACTCTCTCGTGTCCCTGACTCTCTCGTGTCCCTGACTCTAATTTGCCTTAATCCTAACGTGGCCTTATCCCTATCGTGGCCCTAGCCCTAACGTGGCCCCAACCCATGAAAAGGGGTTGAAAAAGGGGGAATAAGGTGGAACCAGGCAACTACAGACTGGTGAGTCTGACTTCTGTACCAGGAAAGGTCTTTGAACATATTATTAAACAACATGTATGTCAGTACCTGGATAAGAATGAAGTGATTAAACAGAGTCAGCATGGGTTTGTAACTAATAAGTCATGTCAGACTAACTTAATTTCCTTCTATGACAATCACGGACTGGGTGGATCAGGGAAATGCTGTAAATATATTATATCTTGACTTCAGCAAAGCATTTGACAAAGTATCTCACACAATCCTTATTGAAAAAATGGCTAAGTATGGAATGGACAAGGCAACTGTTAGGTGGATTCATAACTGGCTTAGTGATCGGACCCAAAGAGTGGTCGTAAATGGCTACACATCCAGTTGGAAGAATGTCTCAAGTGGGGTACCACAGGGCTCTGTCCTGGGCCCTGTATTGTTCAACATCTTTATCAACGATTTAGATGAAGGAATTGAGGGTAAACTGATAAAATTTCCTGATGACACAAAGCTAGGAGGGATAGCTAATACTAGAGAAGAGAGAGAGAAGAATCAAAAAGATATAAATAAACTGGAGCAGTGGGCAGCAACTAACAGAATGTTTTTTAACAGGGAAAAATGCAAAGTACTAAATCTGGGCAATAAAAATGAATAAAGCATATACAGAATGGGAGGAATAGGGCTAAGCAACAGCACATGTGAAAAAGACTTGGGTATACTAATAGATCACAGACTGAATATGAGTCAACAGTGTGATGCAGCAGCAAAAAAGGCAAATGCAATTCTAGGATGTATTAACAGAAGCATACAGTCTAGATCACGTGAAGTCGTTATTGCCTTCTACTCCTCTTTGGTCAGACCTCATCTGGAATACTGTGTCCAGTTTTTCAAAAAAGAGATCAACAAACTGGAGCAAGTTCAGAAAAGAGCGACTAGAATGTTGACCGGTCTTCAAACCATGTCCTATGAGGAAAGGTTGCAGGATTTGGGAATGTTTAGCTTGCAGAAGAGAAGACTAAGAGGAGACTTAATAGCTGTCTACAAATATCTGAAGGGCTGTCACATTGTAGAAGGATCATCTTTATTCTCATTTGCACAAGGAAAGACTAGAAGCAATGGGATGAAACTGAATGGGAGGAGACACAGATAAGATATTAGAAAAAACTTTTTGACAGTGAAGGGTGATCAATGAGTGGAACAGGCGGCCACGAGAAGTGGTGAGTTCTCCTTCAATAGAAGTCTTCAAACAGAGGCTGGACAGACATCTGTCTGGGATGATTTAGCGAATCCTGCTTTGAGCAGGGGGTTGGACCAGATGACCCAGGAGGTCCCTTCCAACTCTACGATTCTATGATTCTATGAATTCTGGTCTACCCTTCTGACCAATTTCTCCCGATATAAAATGTCCATTCGCTGTCCCATCCCTCGTCTCCCCTAATGTCCCTTTTCCTCCCTTGCCCCTCGCCCAGGTGTAACGTCCGGAAGTGGGCTCATACTTTTTCCATATTAATGTTTATAGATGTAGATGAGGACACAGAAGCCCCCGGAGGTGGATGTGGGGGGCACATACTTTCTCCATATTAATTTCTATGGATGTAGATGAGGACAGAGAAGCCCCCGGAGGTGGATGTGGGGGGCACATACTTTCTCCATATTAATAATGTCTATGGATGTAGATGAGGACAGTGAAGCCCCTCGGAGGTGGATGTGGGGGGCACATGCTTTCTCCATATTAATGTCTATGGATGTAGATGAGGACAGAGAAGCCCCCGGAGGTGGATGTGGGGGGCACATACTTTCCTCCATATTAATGTCTATGGATGTAGATGAGGACAGAGAAGCCCCCGCAGGTGGATGTGGGTGGCACATACTTTCTCCATATTAATGTCTATGGATGTAGATGAGGACAGAGAAGCCCCCGCAGGTGGATGTGGGTGGCACATACTTTCTCCATATTAATGTCTATGGATGTAGATGAGGACAGTGAAGCCCCCGGAGGTGGATGTGGGGGGCACATACTTTCCTCCATATTAATGTCTATGGATGTAGATGAGGATAGTGAAGCCCCCGGAGGTGGATGTGGGGGGCACATACTTTCTCCATATTAATGTCTATGGATGTAGATGAGGACAGTGAAGCCCCCCGGAGGTGGAGGTGGGGGGCACATACTTTCCTCCATATTAATGTCTATGGATGTAGATGAGGACAGTGAAGCCCCCGGAGGTGGATGTGGGGGGCACATGCTTTCCTCCATATTAATGTCTATGGATGTAGATGAGGACAGTGAAGCCCCCCGGAGGTGGATGTGGGGGGCACATACTTTCCTCCATATTAATGTCTATGGATGTAGATGAGGACAGAGAAGCCCCCGGAGGTGGAGTGGGGGGCACATACTTTCCTCCATATTAATGTCTATGGATGTAGATGAGGACAGTGAAGCCCCCCCGGAGGTGGATGTGGGTGGCACATAGTTTCCTCCATATTAATGTCTATGGATGTAGATGAGGACAGTGAAGCCCCCGGAGGTGGATGTGGGGGGCACATACTTTCCTCCAAATTAATGTCTATGGATGTAGATGAGGACAGTGAAGCCCCCCGGAGGTGGATGTGGGGGGCACATACTTTCCTCCATATTAATGTCTATGGATGTAGATGAGGATAGTGAAGCCCCCGGAGGTGGATGTGGGGGGCACATACTTTCTCCATATTAATGTCTATGCATGTAGATGAGGACAGTGAAGCCCCCGGAGGTGGATGTGGGGGGCACATACTTTCCTCCAAATTAATGTCTATGGATGTAGATGAGGACAGTGAAGCCCCCCGGAGGTGGATGTGGGGGGCACATAGTTTCCTCCATATTAATGTCTATGGATGTAGATGAGGACAGTGAAGCCCCCTGGAGGTGGATGTGGGGGGCGCATACTTTCCTCCATATTAATGTCTATGGATGTAGATGAGGACAGAGAAGCCCCCGGAGGTGGATGTGGGGGGCACATACTTTCCCCCATATTAATGTCTATGGATGTAGATGAGGACAGAGAAGCCCCCGGAGGTGGATGTGGGGGGAACATACTTTCCTCCATATTAATGTCTATGGATGTAGATGAGGACAGTGAAGCCCCCCGGAGGTGGATGTGGGGGGCACATACTTTCCTCCATATTAATGTCTATGGATGTAGATGAGGACAGAGAAGCCCCCGCAGGTGGATGTGGGTGGCACATACTTTCTCCATATTAATGTCTATGGATGTAGATGAGGACAGAGAAGCCCCCGCAGGTGGATGTGGGTGGCACATACTTTCTCCATATTAATGTCTATGGATGTAGATGAGGGCAGTGAAGCCCCCGGAGGTGGATGTGGGGGGCACATAGTTTCCTCCATATTAATGTCTATGGATGTAGATGAGGATAGTGAAGCCCCCGGAGGTGGATGTGGGGGGCACATACTTTCTCCATATTAATGTCTATGGATGTAGATGAGGACAGTGAAGCCCCCGGAGGTGGATGTGGGGGGCACATACTTTCCTCCATATTAATGTCTATGGATGTAGATGAGGACAGTGAAGCCCCCCGGAGGTGGAGGTGGGGGGCACATAGTTTCCTCCATATTAATGTCTATGGATGTAGATGAGGACAGTGAAGCCCCCCGGAGGTGGATGTGGGGGGCACATAGTTTCCTCCATATTAATGTCTATGGATGTAGATGAGGACAGTGAAGCCCCCCGGAGGTGGATGTGGGGGGCGCATACTTTCCTCCATATTAATGTCTATGGATGTAGATGAGGACAGAGAAGCCCCCGGAGGTGGATGTGGGGGGCACATACTTTCCTCCATATTAATGTCTATGGATGTAGATGAGGACAGAGAAGCCCCCGGAGGTGGATGTGGGGGGCACATACTTTCCTCCATATTAATGTCTATGGATGTTGATGAGGACAGTGAAGCCCCCCGGAGGTGGATGTGTGGGGCACATACTTTCCTCCATATTAATGTCTATGGATGTAGATGAGGACAGAGAAGCCCCCGCAGGTGGATGTGGGTGGCACATACTTTCTCCATATTAATGTCTATGGATGTAGATGAGGACAGAGAAGCCCCCGCAGGTGGATGTGGGTGGCACATACTTTCTCCATATTAATGTCTATGGATGTAGATGAGGACAGTGAAGCCCCCGGATGTGGATGTGGGGGGCACATACTTTCCTCCATATTAATGTCTATGGATGTAGATGAGGATAGTGAAGCCCCCGGAGGTGGATGTGAGGGGCACATACTTTCTCAATATTAATATCTATGGATGTAGATGAGGACAGTGAAGCCCCCGGAGGTGGATGTGGGGGGCACATACTTTACTCCATATTAATGTCTATGGATGTAGATGAGGACAGTGAAGCCCCCCGGAGGTGGATGTGGGGGGCACATACTTTCCTCCATATTAATGTCTATGGATGTAGATGAGGACGGAGAAGCCCCCGGAGGTGGATGTGGGGGGCACATGCTTTCCTCCATATTAATGTCTATGGATGTAGATGAGGACGGAGAAGCCCCCGGAGGTGGATGTGGGGGGCACATGCTTTCCTCCATATTAATGTCTATGGATGTAGATGAGGACGGAGAAGCCCCCGGAGGTGGATGTCGGGGGCACATGCTTTCCTCCATATTAATGTCTATGGATGTAGATGAGGACGGAGAAGCCCCCGGAGGTGGATGTGGGTGGCACATACTTTCTCCATATTAATGTCTATGGATGTAGATGAGGACAGAGAAGCCCCCGGAGGTGGATGTGGGGGGCACATACTTTCTCCATATTAATGTCTATGGATGTAGATGAGGACAGAGAAGCCCCCGCAGGTGGATGTGGGTGGCACATACTTTCTCCATATTAATGTCTATGGATGTAGATGAGGACAGAGAAGCCCCCGCAGGTGGATGTGGGTGGCACATACTTTCTCCATATTAATGTCTATGGATGTAGATGAGGACAGTGAAGCCCCCGGAGGTGGATGTGGGGGGCACATACTTTCCTCCATATTAATGTCTATGGATGTAGATGAGGATAGTGAAGCCCCCGGAGGTGGATGTGAGGGGCACATACTTTCTCAATATTAATGTCTATGGATGTAGATGAGGACAGTGAAGCCCCCGGAGGTGGATGTGGGGGGCACATACTTTCCTCCATATTAATGTCTATGGATGTAGATGAGGACAGTGAAGCCCCCCGGAGGTGGATGTGGGGGGCACATAGTTTCCTCCATATTAATGTCTATGGATGTAGATGAGGACGGAGAAGCCCCCGGAGGTGGATGTGGGGGGCACATGCTTTCCTCCATATTAGTGTCTATGGATGTAGATGAGGACGGAGAAGCCCCCGGAGGTGGATGTGGGGGGCACATGCTTTCCTCCATATTAATGTCTATGGATGTAGATGAGGACGGAGAAGCCCCCGGAGGTGGATGTCGGGGGCACATGCTTTCCTCCATATTAATGTCTATGGATGTAGATGAGGATGGAGAAGCCCCCGGAGGTGGATGTGGGTGGCACATACTTTCTCCATATTAATGTCTATGGATGTAGATGAGGACAGAGAAGCCCCCGGAGGTGGATGTGGGGGGCACATACTTTCTCCATATTAATGTCTATGGATGTAGATGAGGACAGAGAAGCCCCCGGAGGTGGATGTGGGTGGCACATACTTTCTCCATATTAATGTCTATGGATGTAGATGAGGACAGTGAAGCCCCCGGAGGTGGATGTGGGGGGCACATACTTTCCTCCATATTAATGTCTATGGATGTAGATGAGGACAGTGAAGCCCCCGGAGGTGGATGTGGGGGGCACATACTTTCCTCCATATTAATGTCTATGGATGTAGATGAGGACGGAGAAGCCCCCGGAGGTGGATGTGGGGGGCACATGCTTTCCTCCATATTAATGTCTATGGATGTAGATGAGGACGGAGAAGCCCCCGGAGGTGGATGTGGGGGGCACATGCTTTCCTCCATATTAATGTCTATGGATGTAGATGAGGACAGAGAAGCCCCCGGAGGTGGATGTGGGGGGCACATACTTTCTCCATATTAATGTCTATGGATGTAGATGAGGACAGAGAAGCCCCCGGAGGTGGATGTGGGGGGCACATACTTTCTCCATATTAATGTCTATGGATGTAGATGAGGACAGTGAAGCCCCCGGAGGTGGATGTGGGGGGCACATACTTTCCTCCATATTAATGTCTATGGATGTAGATGAGGACGGAGAAGCCCCCGGAGGTGGATGTGGGGGGCACATGCTTTCCTCCATATTAATGTCTATGGATGTAGATGAGGACGGAGAAGCCCCCGGAGGTGGATGTGGGGGGCACATGCTTTCCTCCATATTAATGTCTATGGATGTAGATGAGGACAGAGAAGCCCCCGGAGGTGGATGTGGGGGGCACATACTTTCTCCATATTAATGTCTATGGATGTAGATGAGGACAGTGAAGCCCCCTGGAGGTGGATCTGGGGGGCACATACTTTCCTCCATATTAATGTCTATGGATGTAGATGAGGACGGAGAAGCCCCCGGAGGTGGATGTGGGGGGCACATACTTTCTCCATATTAATGTCTATGGATGTAGATGAGGACGGAGAAGCCCCCGGAGGTGGATGTGGGGGGCACATGCTTTCCTCCATATTAATGTCTATGGATGTAGATGAGGACGGAGAAGCCCACGGAGGTGGATGTGGGGGGCACATTCTTTCCTCCATATTAATGTCTATGGATGTAGATGAGGATGGAGAAGCCCCCGGAGGTGGATGTGGGGGGCACATACTTTCTCCATATTAATGTCTATGGATGTAGATGAGGACGGAGAAGCCCCCAGAGGTGGATGTGGGGGGAACATACTTTCTCCATATTAATGTCTATGGATGTAGATGAGAACAGAGAAGCCCCCGGAGGTGGATGTGGGGGGCACATACTTACTCCATATTAATGTCTATGGATGTAGATGAGGACAGAGAAGCCCCCGGAGGTGGATGTGGGGGGCACATACTTTCTCCATATTAATGTCTATGGATGTAGATGAGGACAGAGAAGCCCCCTGAGGTGGATGTGGGTGGCACATACTTTCTCCATATTAATGTCTATGGATGTAGATGAGGACAGTGAAGCCCCCGGAGGTGGATGTGGGGGGCACATACTTTCCTCCATATTAATGTCTATGGATGTAGATGAGGATGGAGAAGTCCCCGGAGGTGGATGTGGGGGGCACATACTTTCTCCATATTAATGTCTATGGATGTAGATGAGGACAGAGAAGCCCCCAGAGGTGGATGTGGGGGGAACATACTTTCTCCATATTAATGTCTATGGATGTAGATGAGGACAGTGAAGCCCCCGGAGGTGGATGTGGGGGGCACATACTTTCTCTATATTAATGTCTATGGATGTAGATGAGGACAGTGAAGCCCCCGGAGGTGGATGTGGGGGGCACATACTTTCTCCATATTAATGTCTATGGATGTAGATGAGGATGGAGAAGCCCCCGGAGGTGGATGTGGGGGGCACATACTTTCTCCATATTAATGTCTATGGATGTAGATGAGGACAGAGAAGCCCCCGGAGGTGGATGTGGGGGGAACATACTTTCTCCATATTAATGTCTATGGATGTAGATGAGGACAGAGAAGCCCCCGGAGGTGGATGTGGGGGGCATATACTTTCCTCCATATTAATGTCTATGCATGTAGATGAGGACAGAGAAGCCCCCGGAGGTGGATGTGGGGGGCACATACTTTCTCCATATTAATGTCTATGGATGTAGATGAGGACAGTGAAGCCCCCCGGAGGTGGATGTGGGGGGCACATACTTTCTCCATATTAATGTCTATGGATGTAGATGAGGACAGAGAAGCCCCCGGAGGTGGATGTGGGGGGCACATACTTTCTCCATATTAATGTCTATGGATGTAGATGAGGACAGAGAAGCCCCCGGAGGTGGATGTGGGGGGCACAGTAGTTTGACAATAAATGGCTTCACCCGACCACTAACCATGAGTGGAGAAAAAGTTTTGTGTTATCATTCATATTCTCTGAAAATAGGCCAAGAAAGCAAAAATTCTGCTGGGGTATGTAAACTTTTGAGCACAACTGTGTATATTGTGACTGTAACTGGCACAGTGTATGAAGGGAGCTACGTGCTACTGCATATTCTACAGTCAGTCATGTAGAACCAGATTGTTTTTGCCTCCAGCACGCTAAGTGCTGAGAGGGTTAATGTTACAATGGGCTGGTTTTATGTGAGGACCCACAGAGTGGGAGGGAGGGTGTTCACTGTATCCCTTCTTGCAGAGCCAACACCAACGTGTACTAGCAGGACCTGCGGTGATGTCACGATCATGTGATCATCACATGGTCCTGGTTAAATACATCGACATGAGAGACAGTCTGTGGTGTGTGTTGGGAGGTGGAACATTCCCACGTGGCTCCAGGAGGAGCAGAGGACAATGCCAGGTGTCTGACGGTGGAAACTGCAGAGAAAAGGACTCTGTTGCACTTTGTTTTGTCTTCCGTTAAGCCAGGAAGACTCTGCTTTTGTTTTTTGAAACCTGCCTTGGTCTGTGCTGACTTTAATAAACACTGCTGTTTCACGATGAAAGTGTTCCTGTGTCTACCTGAAGAAGCAGCTAAGTGTGTCAAACTCTCACACGTGGTGTTTTGAGTGTGGGCAGCGTTCCAGGAACACGCATAGAGGCTGAGAACAACTGCATGTCCTGGGTGAAATCCATTCAGAGCGAGACGTCGGACAGCATGGAAGAGCTTGTGAAGCATCTCGTCCATGTACAGCAGCAACATCAGCTCACCAGTCAACAGCAGCATGCGGCGCAGCAGGAGACGAATAAGCTGTTAGCACAGCAGCTTCAACAGCAGCAGCGACAGCAGCAGGAGGCGCTAATGCGGCAAATGGAGCTCCTCGCAGAGGCGGTTCGTGTAAGGCCGGCGGTCTCCTCTCCGTCTTCAGGTGATGATGCACACGTCTGGAAAACTGTAAGACGAGCCATACAAAAAATGATCCTGGGGATGTTGTCGAAGCCTCTTTGACTGTGTTCGAGCGGGTAGTGGAGCGTGACAAGCGACCTCCAGAGCAGTGGCCAGAGGTGCTAGCCCCCTATTTGACTTGTGAACTCCAAAAGACATATTACGACTTAGCCGTCCAGGATGCCAAAGAGTATAGCAAATTAAAAACTGAAATTCTGACGCTGCTGGAAATGACAATGTCTGTAAGGGCTCAGCGAGTCCACCGCTGGGTGTATGCTGGTGACAAACCTCCACGCTCCCAGATGTTTGATCTGTTGCACCTGGTTCAAAAGTGGCTGCAGCCAGAGACTTCCACTCCAGCCCAGATGGTTGAGCGTGTGGTGATGGACAGATTAGGCCTCTCCCTCCCCAGGCCAATACAGACCTGTTTTGCCCAGGGCGACCCCTAGAATGCAGATGACTTGGTCGGCCTGGTTGAGAGATACCAGGTTGTGGAGAAATCCCTGGGGAGACAAGACATCGCTACTTCCCCGTACTGGGACACCCAAAAGTGGGCGGGCTCACCATGGAGGGTGGCTGGACCCACAACTGGGGGGCGTCCCAATTCTGCTGAGTGGTCCCCTAAGGCTGTTGTGAAGGATGTGGTCTGTTGGCAGTGTCACAATCCTGGACACATAGTCGCCCGGTGTCATATGTCCCCTGAACCTATGGACTGCAGCCTAGGCAGGCGCTGTTCCTATTATGCCTATCTGGCCTGCAGTGTGAACAGCCAACCCAGCGAGGTTGACAGTCCACATTACCCGTAATGGAGTAATGGTTCTGGAACTATTGCACTCTGGAAGTCTGGTGACCCTAATCAGCGCTACACTCTCCCACTATTTAATCATTAACAAGTTTGTGGGTGTCCGCTGCACACACGGAGATGCCAAGGACTGCCCTGTAGCCCACGTAACCATGTGAACAGACTGTGACGATAAGTCCCATGAGGTTGGGATAGTAAAAGACTTAATCCATCCTGTCATCCTGAGGCTGGGATTTTGCTCTGCTTTGGAACTTGTGGGGAAAAAAAGGGCTGTACAGAATGTCCGGGTCAAAAGACAGGCCTCTCTGAAGCCGACTCCTTCAAAATCAGGGTGAAAGTTTCCCATATGCGTCCTCGCTGGAAAGGAGGACAAGACTGTAACATAGGTGCCCAAAGAGATCTTTGGGACTGCACAACTTCGGGATCTTACATTGAAGGGGGCATTTGAGAATGTGTCTGTATGTAACGGAGTTGCTCAAGAGCCGGGGGCTGACACCAGGTTCCCTCATTTTGCAGTACATGACGAGTTATTGCATCGGGTGACCAAACTGAGGGGAGGAGTGATAGTGGAGCAGTTGTTAGTTCCAGCACCCTACCGACGGAGGGTTTTAGACATGGCCCATTTGCATGTTTTGGGTGGACATATGGGAGTGGAGAAAACTCAGGAAAGAGTGTTACAGAGGTTCTGTTGGCCAGGGTGTTACCAAGAGATCCTGATTTATTGTAGGTCCTGCCCCATCTGTAAAATAACTGCTCCTACTTCTCACTTCCGAAGCCCCTTAGTTCCCTTACCTGTGATAGAGATCCCCTTTGATAGGATTGCTATGGACCTGGTGGGTCCCCTCGTTAAATCAGCACGCAGCTATCAGTATATCTTAGTGGTCATGGACTACGTGACCCTGTACCCAGAAGCAATGCCACTGAGTAACACTTCAGCTAAAGGTACTGTCACACTTGGCGATGTACCAGCGATCCCGACCAACGATATGACGCGGTCAGGATCGCTGGTACATCGCTAAGTGGTCGCTAGTGAGCTGCCACACAGGCAGATCTCACCAGTGTCATCGCTGGGGACGGGGGTTGCTACTTACCTGTCACACTAGGCGATCCTGCGTCCTCCCGCCCGGCTCCACGCTCGTCTCTCCACAGGAAGCGCCGCAGGAAGCTGACGACGAGAAACAGTCCTGGACGTTCTCGCGCGATCAGCGATAACCAGCGGGGGAGCGGGTCGTAGGTAAGTATCAGACACAGCGATATTGCTAGCAATATCGCTATAACGTCACAAGTTATAGCGATATTGCTAGCGATATCGCTTAGTGTTACAGTACCTTTAGAGTATCGCCCAAGAGCTTGTCCATATATTTTCCGAGGACCTGTTTGCCCAAGGAGATTTTGACAGACCAGGGGACCCCGTTCATGAGCAAAGTGATGCGAGAGCTGTGTAGAGTCCACCAGATCGCACAGCTACGAACCTCCGTTTACCATCCGCAGATCGATGGGCTGGAGGAGCGGTTCAACAAGACCTTGAAGGCCATGCTCAAGAGGGTTGAGGAGAAGGATGGTTGGAACTGGGACTATCTGCTCCCATTCTTGCTCTTTTCTATCAGAGAAGTCCCACAGACCTCCACTGGCTATTCGCTGTTCGAGTCCCTGTACGGCCGACATCCGCGAGGGCTACTGGACATCGCCAAGGAAACCTGGGAAGCTAAGGTCACGTCGAACCGGAGTGTCATTGAGCATGTCGCCCAACTGCAAGAAAGGATGGCACACGTATTGCTTATTGTAAGGGAACATCTTTTCCAGGCACAGAAGGCCCAAGGGAGGGTATACAAACGATCAGTGAGGCTAAGGCAATTCCAGCACGGCGACTGCGTGCTAGTACTTATCTCTAAAGTGGAGAGAAAATTCTTGGCAAAGTGACAAGGCCCGTATGAGATCGTGGAAAAACTTGAGGATGGAAATTACAAGGTACATGTCACGGCTCCCAGGTGTAACTGCTGCGGGGAGTACCCCCCTCTTAAAGAGGGGCCACTGAACCCCCAGGCTTCTCAGGGTATCTGGCATGAAAGGCCGGGACCAGTTGTTTAGCATGCACAGAACTGGCCAGAACCCATGACCGATCCTCAAGGGAATATCCCTTCCTCCAATGTATTAGGTACTGAAGCCTCCGGCGCACCCACCGGGAGTCAATAATGCTCCCTACCTCGTACTCCAGCTGACCATCTACCAACACTGGCAGAACATCGGATGAGGAATCTTCCCTAACCATCCCCACAGACTTTAATAGAGACCTGTGGAAGACATTAGATATTTTGAAGGAGGTGAGCAACTGTAATCTGTAGGCCACTGGGTTGATCACCTTCACAATTTTGTACGGACCAATAAACCTCTGGCCCAGCTTCATAGAGGGTATCTTAAGCTTGATATTACGGGTGGACAACCACACCTTCTCCCCTACTGCCAACATCGGAGCTGGCCCCCTCCTCCTGTTCCCAAATTGTTTGTACCTTATCTGGGCTTTAGATATGTTCCCCTGAACCTCCCTCCAAAGAGTTCTCAAATGTTGTATCATGCCCTTGGCACCAGGACAACCTGAATCCATACGGGAAAACTCCCCAAACTGTGAGTTAAATCCATAGTTGACCTGAAGGGTGACTTTCCAGTAGACTGTTTTCATACGACAGTTGAACGCAAATTCTGCCATGGGCAATACCTCACACCAGTCCTCCTGTCTGGAAGAGGCCAGGCATCTCAGAATTTGCTTCATTGACTGGTTCGTGCGTTCAGACTCCGGGTGATAAGCAGAGGAAAATGATAACGTGATCCCCAACTTCTTACAAATCGCTCTCCAAAACCTGGCCACAAATTGCACACCCCTGTCCGACAGCACATTCACAGGCACTCCATGCAACCAAACTATGTGCTGTATAAATAAGTGGGGCAGGGTTTAAGCACACGGTAATGCGGGCAATGGTACAAAGTGGGCTTGTTTGGAGAACCTATCCAACAACACCCATACTACAGAGTTGCCCCTGAAAGGGGGAAGATTAGAGATAAAATCCATGGACAGATGTGTCCTTGGTCTATCCGGAATTGGCAAAGGCACCAATTCCCCGGCCGGGCCTGAGAGTAGTTAGAGTGGGCGCACACCCCACATGTATTCACAAACCTTTTAATATCAGTAACCACAGACGGCCACCAAAATCCCCTAGCCACTGCCTCCCAGGTAGCTGCCATCCCAGGGTGAGCACTTAACACAGAATCATGAAATTCCTGCAGGAGTGTGAGACGGAAATGTTTGGGTACAAACAATTTATCTGGGGGTTTACTCCTGGGAGCCTGTACTTGTGCTTCCAGAATCCCTCTCTGTAACTCAGATGAGACTTCTGCAACCACCACTCCCGTTTGAAGAATAGAGGAAGGAGGTTCTGGAGGCGACACAGAATCAAAGCTTCGGGATAAGGCATCCGCCTTTACATTTTTAGAACCCGGATAGTGAGGGTGATCAATGAGTGGAACAGGCTGCCACGAGAGGTTGGGAGTTCTCCTTCAATGGAAGTCTTCAAACAAAGGCTGGACAGACATCTGTCTGGGATGATTTAGTGAATTCTGCTTTGAGCAGGGGGTTGGACCAGATGGCCCTGGAGGTCCCTTCCTACTCTAACATTCAAGGTTTCTAAGCCATTTCCACTTCCTGCAGACTTCAACTCAAAAATATTTACTGAATCTGCACATTCCTTAATCAAGAATCTGCAAAAACCCTAGTGTGTGCCCTCATCATCTCCCGCAATGACTACTGCAGCATCCTGTTTTGTGGATACCCCTCTTAAGCCCCCGTTACACACTGCGATATCGCTAGCAATATCGCTGTAAAGTCACCGATTTTGTGACGTTATAGCGATATTGCTGCATGTGATACTTACCTCCGACCGGCTCCCCCGCTGGTTATCGCTGATCACGCGAGAAGCTGCTGGACCATTCCTCGTCGGCCACTTCCTGCGGCGCTTCCTGTGGCGCCGACGAGCGACGCGTGGAGCCGGGCGGGAGGAAGCAGGATCGCCTAGTGTGACAGGTAAGTAACGACCCCCGTCCACAGCGATGTCGCTGGTGAGATCTGCCTGTGTGGCAGCCCACTAGCGACCACCTAGCGATTCACCAGCGATCCTGACCGCGTCATATCACTGGTCGGGATCGCTGGTGAGTCGCTAGGTGTAACGGTACCCTAACACTCTCGCACCTCTTCAGTCTATTTTAACTCTGCTGCCTGACTAATCCATTTATACCTCCGCTATTCCCCGGCCTCACATCTCTGTCAATCCCTGCACTGGCTGCGCATTACACAGAGACTCCAGTTCAAAACCCTAACCATGGCATACAAAGCCATTCATAACCTGTCTCCTCAACACATCTGTGACATAAGGCCCCGTCTCACTAAGCGATCTCGGTAGAGAGATCGCTGCTGAGTCACAACTTTTGTGACGTAACAGCGATCTCACCAGCGAGATCGCTATGTGTGACAGTGATCCGCGAGCGGCCCCGCTGCCGGTATCACTGATCGCTGGAAGAAACCTCTGGACATTTCTTTGGTCGCTGGTCTCCCGCTGGCCAGCACGCATCGCTGTGTGTGACAGGCGGGAGACCAGCGATCAGGTGTAAAAAATAATAAAAAAAAATATAGTTATTCTCACCTTCCGACGTCCTGTTCAGCCATCCGGCCTCTCTCCACGCTCCGGTCCCAGTGATCCTTTGCATGAATGACCGCGAGATGTCACGGTCTCGAGGGATAACAAAGTCTCGCGGTCATTCATGCAAAGGATCACTGGGACCGGAGCGTGGAGAGAGGCCGGATGGCTGAACGGACGTCGGAAGGTGAGAATAACTATATTTTTTATTTTTTTTATTATTTTTTACAGCGATGGCCAGCGATGCCGCACGCTCGGCATCGCTGTGCTGATCGCTGGTGAAGCTGTCTGTGTGACAGCTCACCAGCGATCACATAGCGACTTACTAGCGATCCTGACACCTTGATATCGGTGTCGGGATCGCTGGTAAGTCGCTTAGTGTGACGGGGCCTTTAGTCTTCTAGTACTTACCTGCACGCAGCCTCTAATCCTCATAAGATCATCTTCTCTACTCCCTTTTATCTCCTCACAATCACATACAAGATTTCTCCTGTGCATCACCCATACTCTGGAACGCTGTACTCCAACATGTCAGACTCTCATCGACCCTGGAAACCTTCAGAAGGAACCTGAAGACTGACCTCTTCTGGCAAGCCTTCAAGCTAGAGTATCCATCGTTCCACTGTACCAACTCTCCCCTCACCTACTGTATCCCATCCCCTGTAGACTGGGAGCCCTTGCGGGCAGGGTCCTCTCTCCTCTTGTACCAGTTGTGAATTGTATTGTTTAAGATTATTGTACTTTTATATTATGTATACCCCTCCTCACATGTAAAGCGCCATGGAATAAATGGTGGTATAATAATACAGATCCCGGCCGGTGATGGGTTGCGCATATATGGATCGTGGCCAGTGACGGGGCCGCACATATACGGGTCCCGGCCGTTGACTGGCCAAGCACATACGGATGCGCTCCTTTTGTAACTGCTGAACGATATGTTACTCTATGATGTCTCCATCGTTTGTACCTGTCCGCGTTTATTGTACAGCGAGACGGAATATGTTGGCGCTCTACAGTAGATATAACAGTATTATGACTACTTCTACCAGGCATGATTTTACACCATGGGATAACTGGGCTGCCTTTGCCTTGTTGCAGGTGAGCTTCTCCTGGGTTTTCTTCGCTGGTGCTCTTCCGGTTTTCATCTCTTTTTTCATTGTGACTCTCCTGTGTCATTATAATAACTGGGATCCCGTCATGGTGGCCGTACGCAGGATCTTTGCCATTCTATGCAGGAAGCATCGGACGCTGAGGTACGTTCCGAACACAGCGCCATTGTATCATGGTAGTGGATGAATTTATGCCATTGCAGGAGAAATTAGCCGTGAAGCTGTTGGCTAATCACAAAGTAATCACCTTCCTCTATTCCAGGACTTCAGAGGACGAGGAGCAGAGTGAAAGTCTGATCTCTCTGCACAACCTCTGCCCGGACGAGGGATCCACTAGCTGCTCCTCACCTGGGGTATATACATAGGGAATCTACTGTACAGTCACCCTACAGTGATCATATGTAGTCCTCTGACCATAACCTACCTCACACACATAATCTCTCCTCTCCATACATCTCTGTCCTAATCTCCTGATACCCCCCACACATAATCTCCAGAATATAACCTGTCCTCTCCATACATCTCTGCCCTAATCTCCTGATACCCCCACACATAATCTCCAGTATATAACCTGTCCTCTCCATACATCTCTGCCCTAATCTCCTGATACCCCCCACACATAATCTCCAGTATATAACCTGTCCTCTCCATACATCTCTGCCCTAATCTCCTGATACCCCCACACATAATCTCCAGTATATAACCTGTCCTCTCCATACATCTCTGCCCTAATCTCCTGATACCCCCCACACATAATCTCCAGAATATAACCTGTCCTCTCCATACATCTCTGCCCTAATCTCCTGATACCCCCCACACATAATCTCCGGTATATAACCTGTCCTCTCCATACATCTCTGCCCTAATCTCCTGATACCCCCCACACATAATCTCCAGAATATAACCTGTCCTCTCCATACATCTCTGCCCTAATCTCCTGATACCCCCACACATAATCTCCAGTATATAACTTGTCCTCTCCATACATCGCTGTCCTAATCTCTTGATACCTCCCACACATAATCTCCAGTATATAACCTGTCCTCTCCATACATCTCTGCCCTAATCTCTTGATACCCCCACACATAATCCCCAGTATATAACTTGTCCTCTCCATACATCTCTGCCCTAATCTCTTGATACCCCCACACATAATCCCCAGTATATTACCTGTCCTCTCCATACATCTCTGCCCTAATCTCTTGATACCCCCACACATAATCTCCAGTATATAACTTGTCCTCTCCATACATCTCTGCCCTAATCTCTTGATACCCCCACACATAATCCCCAGTATATTACCTGTCCTCTCCATACATCTCTGCCCTAATCTCTTGATACCCCCACACATAATCCCCAGTATATTACCTGTCCTCTCCATACATCTCTGCCCTAATCTCTTGATACCCCCACACATAATCCCCAGTATATTACCTGTCCTCTCCATACATCTCTGCCCTAATCTCTTGATACCTCCCCACACATAATCTCCAGTATATAACCTGTCCTCTCCATACATCGCTGTCCTAATCTCCTGATACCCCCCACACATAAACCCCAGTATATAACCTGTCCTCTCCATACATCTTTGCTCTAATCTCCTGATACCCCCCCACACATAATCTCCAGTATATAACCTGTCCTCTCCATACATCTCTGCCCTGATACCTCCTCACACATAATCTCCAGTATATAACCTGTCCTCTCCATACATCTCTGTTCTAATCTCCTGATACCTCCCCACCCATAATCTCCAGTATATAACCTGTCCCCTCCATACAGCTCTCCCCTAATCTCCTGATACCCCCCCACACATAATCTCCAGTATATAACCTGTCCTCTCCATACATCTCTGCCCTAATCTCCTGATACCGCAACACATAATCTCCAGTATTTAACCTGTCCCCTCCATACCTCTCTACCCTAATCTCCTGATACCCCCCACACACAATCTCCACTATATAACCTGTCCTCTCCATACATCTCTGCCCTAATCTCCTGATACCTCCTCACACACAATCTCCAGTATATAACCTGTCCTCTCCATACATCTCTGCCCTAATCTCCTGATACCACCACACATAATCCCCAGTATATAACCTGCCCTCTCCATACATCTCTGCCCTAATCTCCTGATACCCCTCCACACATAATCCCAGTATATAACCTGTCCTCTCCATACATCTCTGCCCTAATCTCCTGATACCTCCTCACACATAATCCCCAGTATATAACCTGTCCTCTCCATACATCTCTGCCCTAATCTCCTGATACCACCACACATAATCCCCAGTATATAACCTGTCCTCTCCATACATCTCTGCCCTAATCTCCTGATACCCCTCCACACATAATCCCCAGTATATAACCTGTCCTCTCCATACATCTCTGCCCTAATCTCCTGATACCACCACACATAATCCCCAGTATATAACCTGTCCTCTCCATACATCTCTGCCCTAATCTCTTGATACCCCCACACATAATCCCCAGTATATAACCTGTCCTCTCCATACATCTCTGCCCTAATCTCTTGATACCCCCACACATAATCTCCAGTATATAACTTGTCCTCTCCATACATCGCTGTCCTAATCTCCTGATACCCCCCACACATAAACCCCAGTATATAACCTGTCCTCTCCATACATCTTTGCTCTAATCTCCTGATACCCCCCACACATAATCTCCAGTATATAACCTGTCCTCTCCATACATCTCTGTTCTAATCTGATACCGCTCCACACATAATCTCCAGTATATAACCTGTCCTCTCCATACATCTCTGTCCTAATCTCCTGATACCCCCCACATAATCTCCAGTATATAACCTGTCCTCTCCATACAGCTCTCCCCTAATTTCCTGATACCCCCCACACATAATCTCCAGTATATAACCCGTCCTCTACATACATCTCTGCCCTAATCTCCTGGTACCCCCTCACACATAATCTCCAGTATATAACCTGTCCTCTCCATACATCTCTGCCCTAATCTCCTGATACCCCTCCACACATAATCTCCAGTATATAACCTGTCCTCTCCATACATCCCTGCCCTAATCTCCTGATACCTCTCACACAATCTCCAGTATATAACCTGTCCTCTCCATACATCTCTGTCCTAATTTCCTGATACCCCCCACACTTAATCTCCAGTATATAACCTGTCCTCTCCATACATCTCTGTCCTAATCTCCTGATACCCCTCCACACACAATCTCCAGTACATAACCTGTCCTCTCCATACATCTCTGTCCTAATCTCCTGATACCTCCTCACACATAATCTCCAGTATATAACCTGTCCTCTCCATACATCTCTGCCCTATTCTCCTGATACCTCCTCACACACAATCTCCAGTATATAACCTGTCCTCTCCATACATCTCTGCCCTAATCTCCTGATACCTCCTCACACACAATCTCCAGTATATAACCTGTCCTCTCCATACATCTCTGCCCTAATCTCCTGATACCTCCTCACACATAATCTCCAGTATATAACCTGTCCTCTCCATACATCTCTGCCCTAATCTCCTGATACCTCCTCACACACAATCTCCAGTATATAACCTGTCCGCTCCATACATCTCTGTCCTAATCTCCTGATACCCCTCCACACATAATCTCTAGTATATAACCTGTCCTCTCCATACATCTCTGCCCTAATCTCCTGATACCCCTCCACACATAATCTCCAGTATATAACCTGTCCTCTCCATACATCTCTGTCCTAATCTTCTGATACCTCCTCACACACAATCTCCAGTACATAACCTGTCCTCTCCATACATCTGTCCTAATCTCCTGATACCTCCTCACACACAATCTCCAGTATATAACCTGTCCGCTCCATACATCTCTGTCCTAATCTCCTGATACCCCTCCACACATAATCTCTAGTATATAACCTGTCCTCTCCATACATCTCTGCCCTAATCTCCTGATACCTCCCACACATAATCTCCAGTATATAACCTGTCCTCTCCATACATCTCTGTCCTAATCTCCTGATACCCCTCCACACATAATCTCCAGTATATAACCTGTCCTCTCCATACATCTCTGCCGTAATCTCCTGATACCCTTCACACATAATCCCCAGTATATAACCTGTCCTCTCCATACATCTCTGCCCTAATCTCCTGATACCCTTCACACATAATCTCCAGTATATAACCTGTCCTCTCCATACATCTCTGCCCTAATCTCCTGATACCTCCTCACACACAATCTCCAGTATATAACCTGTCCTCTCCATACATCTCTGCCCTAATCTCCTGATACCCCTCCACACATAATCTCCAGTATATAACCTGTCCTCTCCATACATCTCTGCCCTAATCTCCTGATACCTCCTCACACACAATCTCCAGTACATAACCTGTCCCCTCCATACATCTCTGCCCTTATCTCCTGATACCTCCTCACATAATCTCCAGTATATAACCTGTCCTCTCCATACATCTCTGCCCTAATCTCCTGATACCCCTCCACACATAATCTCCAGTATATAACCTGTCCTCTCCATACATCTCTGTCCTAATCTCCTGATACCCCTCCACACATAATCTCCAGTATATAACCTGTCCTCTCCATACATCTCTGCCGTAATCTCCTGATACCCTTCACACATAATCCCCAGTATATAACCTGTCCTCTCCATACATCTCTGCCCTAATCTCCTGATACCTCCTCACACACAATCTCCAGTATATAACCTGTCCGCTCCATACATCTCTGTCCTAATCTCCTGATACCCCTCCACACATAATCTCTAGTATATAACCTGTCCTCTCCATACATCTCTGCCCTAATCTCCTGATACCCCTCCACACATAATCTCCAGTATATAACCTGTCCTCTCCATACATCTCTGTCCTAATCTTCTGATACCTCCTCACACACAATCTCCAGTACATAACCTGTCCTCTCCATACATCTGTCCTAATCTCCTGATACCTCCTCACACACAATCTCCAGTATATAACCTGTCCGCTCCATACATCTCTGTCCTAATCTCCTGATACCCCTCCACACATAATCTCTAGTATATAACCTGTCCTCTCCATACATCTCTGCCCTAATCTCCTGATACCTCCCACACATAATCTCCAGTATATAACCTGTCCTCTCCATACATCTCTGTCCTAATCTCCTGATACCCCTCCACACATAATCTCCAGTATATAACCTGTCCTCTCCATACATCTCTGCCGTAATCTCCTGATACCCTTCACACATAATCCCCAGTATATAACCTGTCCTCTCCATACATCTCTGCCCTAATCTCCTGATACCCTTCACACATAATCTCCAGTATATAACCTGTCCTCTCCATACATCTCTGCCCTAATCTCCTGATACCTCCTCACACACAATCTCCAGTATATAACCTGTCCTCTCCATACATCTCTGCCCTAATCTCCTGATACCCCTCCACACATAATCTCCAGTATATAACCTGTCCTCTCCATACATCTCTGCCCTAATCTCCTGATACCTCCTCACACACAATCTCCAGTACATAACCTGTCCCCTCCATACATCTCTGCCCTTATCTCCTGATACCTCCTCACATAATCTCCAGTATATAACCTGTCCTCTCCATACATCTCTGCCCTAATCTCCTGATACCCCTCCACACATAATCTCCAGTATATAACCTGTCCTCTCCATACATCTCTGTCCTAATCTCCTGATACCCCTCCACACATAATCTCCAGTATATAACCTGTCCTCTCCATACATCTCTGCCGTAATCTCCTGATACCCTTCACACATAATCCCCAGTATATAACCTGTCCTCTCCATACATCTCTGCCCTAATCTCCTGATACCCTTCACACATAATCTCCAGTATATAACCTGTCCTCTCCATACATCTCTGCCCTAATCTCCTGATACCTCCTCACACACAATCTCCAGTATATAACCTGTCCTCTCCATACATCTCTGCCCTAATCTCCTGATACCCCTCCACACATAATCTCCAGTACATAACCTGTCCCCTCCATACATCTCTGCCCTTATCTCCTGATACCTCCTCACATAATCTCCAGTATATAACCTGTCCTCTCCATACATCTCTGCCCTAATCTCCTGATACCCCTCCACACATAATCTCCAGTATATAACCTGTCCTCTCCATACATCCCTGCCCTAATCTCCTGATACCTCTCACACAATCTCCAGTATATAACCTGTCCTCTCCATACATCTCTGCCCTAATCTCCTGATACCACCACACATAATCTCCAGTATATAACCTGTCCCCTCCATACATCTCTGTCCTAATCTCCTGATACCTCCTCACATAATCTCCAGTATATAACCTGTCCTCTCCATACATCTCTGCCCTTATCTCCTGATACCTCCTCACATAATCTCCAGTACATAACCTGTCCTCTCCATACATCTCTGCCCTAATCTGATACCCCTCCACACATAATCTCCAGTATATAACCTGTCCTCTCCATACATCTCTGCCCTAATCTCCTGATACCCTTCACACATAATCCCCAGTATATAACCTGTCCTCTCCATACATCTCTGCCCTAATCTCCTGATACCCCTCCACACATAATCTCTAGTATATAACCTGTCCTCTCCATACATCTCTGTCCTAATCTCCTGATACCCCTCCACACATAATCTCCAGTATATAACCTGTCCTCTCCATACATCTCTGTCCTAATCTCCTGATACCTCCTCACACATAATCTCCAGTATATAACCTGTCCTCTCCATACATCTCTGCCCTAATCTCCTGATACCTCCTCACACACAATCTCCAGTATATAACCTGTCCTCTCCATACATCTCTGTCCTAATCTCCTGATACCCCTCCACACATAATCTCTAGTATATAACCTGTCCTCTCCATACATCTCTGCCCTAATCTCCTGATACCTCCTCACACATAATCTCCAGTATATAACCTGTCCTCTCCATACATCTCTGTCCTAATCTCCTGATACCCCCCCACACATAATCTCCAGTATGTAACCTGTCCTCTCCATACAGCTCTCCCCTAATCTCCTTATACCCCCCCACACATAATCTCCAGTATATAACCTGTCCTCTCCATACATCTCTGCCCTAATCTCCTGATACCCCCCACACATAATCTCCGGTATATAACCTGTCCTCTCCATACATCTCTGCCCTAATCTCCTGATATCACCACACATAATCTCCAGTATATAACCTGTCCTCTCCATACATCTCTGCCCTAATCTCCTGATACCCCTCACAACTAAATCTCCACTATATAAAGGCCCTTTTACATTTAGCGATCCGACCAGCGATCCGACCTGGTCAGGATCGCTGGTGCATCGCTAAATGATCGCTAGTGAGCTTTCATACAGAAAGATCTCACAGCGATGCAGCAGCGACGCAGCGGACGATACTCACCTTTCTCCTTCGTCTCATTGGGGGACACAGAGACTGTGGGTGTGTGCTTCTGCCGTCTGGAGGCTGACACTAAGTATACAAAAAAAGAGTTAGCTCCTCCTCCGCCGCATACACCCTCGCCCCCAGACCGGGCGTAACTCAGTTTTTTGCTTAGTGTCTGATGGAGGCACACGCAGTCTGGAGCTCCAGACTAGATTTTTTTTTTTTTTTTTTTTTTTTTCTATGAAGATAAGACAGGGGCGACGGATCCTATAGAGAGGGTCCGATCTCCCCAAATCATCAACGGGCGACCACGTGTGAGTAACCCTCCACGTGTTTCTCTCCCGCACCGAGGGACACATCTGGGACTTTTCCCCAGACAACCATTTTTCTTCTTTATTTTGTAAAGAGGCGGCAACGCATCCTGATAAGAGGATTGCGGTTTCCCCATCGTCCCCAACGGGCGAGCACGTGTGAGTGATCCTCCACGTTGTTCTCTCCTGCAACGTGGAAATGCCCCTACCACCCCTAGGTAGTGAGTCCAGGGGTGGAGTTGGAGGCGCAGGTAAGCCAGGGATTGAAGCGGAGAGGTCCGGAGTCCTCCCTGCCCAGGGGAGCGGAGAGCGGTACAGTAGCCTCCCCCTCCCTGCCCAGGGATGGGGTTGAGAAGCACCTCTAGAGAGCCCCCTCGGCGGCCCGGCTCACCTTTTGTTAATAGGCCGGGACCAGGTAGTCCGCCTCTCACCCGGCGCTGCCCCCGGCGGGTAACGCCGATTACCGGTGGGTAAGTGCGGGCGGCCGCGGCTCCCGCTGTATGGGGAGATCCGTGAGCGCGCGCCCGCCGACTTCCGGGGATAGCCGGAAGCCCCGCCCACTAACTTCCGGGGGCGGAGAGCGGCGGGCGCGCACAGTGATCGGGGAGCTCCCGCCCCCCTCCCTCGAACGCCGCACGTGGAGTGCGGCCAGAGCCCCGCGGGCGGCCACGGTCCCCGCTGTATGGGGAGGTCCGGAGTCCGCGCGCCCGCCCGCCGACTTCCGGGAGTAGCGGAAGCCCCGCCCACTAACTTCCGGGGGCGGAGAGCGGCGGGCGCGCACAGTTACCGGGGACCTCCCGCCCCCCTCCTTGCATTTCCTCGCCGAAGTGGGGCCGGAAGCCGCCCCCTATCTCCCGGAGTGCGAGTGCCCCGGCGACTAACGCCGCACGCCCCGTGGAAGAGACGCAAGGTGGGACATTACCGGTGGGTAAGTGCAACCCCGTTGCGAGTGCCGCACTAGTAGTCAAGGAAGGGGTTATCCTCCTCCTCCTACCCTACCTTGCAATATGTCTGGCAAAGGGAAAGCTCACTCTTTCCTATACGCTGTTTGCGTTTCCTGTGGGGTCAGGCTGCCTAAAGCACAGCCGGGTAAATTTTGTGAAGCCTGCGAGTCGGAGCGAGCCCAGGAGCCCCCCATTATTGCAGAGCCCAGAGGTCAGGACCCTCCAGAATGGGCGGTGTCTTTATCACACTCTATGATGTCCCTTACAAGGGCAATTGAGTCTCTCCAAGGCCCAGGCAGGGACAAGGATGGTGGTCTGCCAGCGGAAGACAGCTCGTCCACGTCTCAGGACCCTCCGACCGTTAGAGGCCGCTCCAGCACCAGACAAGCTCATAGCAAGAGAGCTCGTTCCCCGTCGGCCGGACCCTCTGGGGCTTCGGTGGCGGGTATTAGGGTATCTCGTTCCCCGTCGCCGAGCTCAGGAAGCGAGCAGGATGAGGGCGAGGAGGAGGAGGAGGAGGCCTGGAATCCAGAAAGCCTGGGATACCAAGACTCGGTGGACAGCCTCATTGAGGCAGTCAACCAGACATTAGAGATCGAGGACGATGTGTCCACGGCCTCAGGTCACAAGGTCTCCTTCAAAAAGACCAGGCGACCGCATAGAAGGTTTGCCACGCATCCGGAGTTCGAGGAGCTAGTTCAGAAACATAGGGAACACCCGGATAAGCGTTTTGCAATGCAAAAAGCGCTGCAAGCTAAGTATCCGTTTCCTCCTGAACTCCATAAGGGATGGGTGGAGTCGCCAGTAGTGGACCCACCGGTATCACGTTTAGCGTCAAGATCGCTATTGTCGATACCCAGCGGTTCTTCTATCAAGGACCCAACTGATCGCCTTATAGAGGGGCTTGCCCGCTCGGTGTATGAGGCAGCGGGGTCGGCCCTAGCCCCCTCCTTTGCGGCTACTTGGGTGGCTAAGGCCATGGTTTCATGGGCGGACGCTCTGCAGAATGCTCTCCAAAACAGAGACCTGCCTGCGGAGGTCTTGGAGGTGACAAATCAGATCTTAGGGGCAAGTGATTTTCTCGTCAGCGCCTCTCTGGACGCGGCCGAGTGTTCTGCGGTGGCAGCAGCAAATGCGATCGCCATTAGGCGAGCATTATGGCTGAGATTGTGGAAAGCGGATTCTATCTCCAAAAAGTCCTTGACCTCATTGCCTTTTCAGGGCAATCGGTTGTTCGGTGAGAAGCTTGATAAGCTTATCTCAGAAGCCACAGGGGGGAGGAGTAGTTTCCTCCCGCAGCAGAGGACTTGGCCAGCATTCAGGCAGACACAGAGGCGTTTTCGGCCCTTTCGTAACCCCTGGAGGGGGACTTCGGCCAGAGCATCCACCTCCGCAAATGATGGTCAGATTAGGGAAAGGCAAATCTCTTACAGAGCCAATCCGCTGGGTAGAGGCCGAGGCCGTTTGCCCAGAACAAGGGGGGCCAGATCCCAAAATCCTCCAGCAA
Organism: Dendrobates tinctorius; assembly: GCF_039654945.1. Classification (NCBI taxonomy): domain Eukaryota; kingdom Metazoa; phylum Chordata; class Amphibia; order Anura; family Dendrobatidae; genus Dendrobates; species Dendrobates tinctorius. The sequence goes on along the minus strand of NW_027362068.1, from coordinate 390,086 downwards.
AATGACTCGAGGCGCTTCGTACCTACGGACGACAGAGTGGGCGGACGCCTACTAAGGTTCAGCCACGTTTGGGTCGCAGTGGCACGCGACGCTTGGGTGGCAGAATTGATATCGTCCGGGTACAAGATAGAGTTTCTCGGACTCCCGCCACGGCGATTCTTCCGTTCCCGGCTTTCCGGAACAGAATCGCAGGCGGAGAGTTTGTTACAGGCCATAATGACGCTACAGCGCAACGGGGTCATTGTCCCAGTACCGAAAAGCGAAGAGACACAAGGTTTTTACTCCAACCTGTTTTCGGTCCCCAAAAAGGACGGGACAGTAAGGCCAGTATTAGATCTAAAAATCCTGAACAAATTCATCAGAGTCAGGCGGTTCCGGATGGAATCCCTCCGTTCGGTCATTGCAGCCATGGATCCAGGGGAGTTCCTGGCCTCGATCGACGTGCAGGATGCATATCTGCACATTCCGATTTTTCCTCCACACCAGAGGTTCCTGCGTTTTGCGATCGGAGGGCGACATTTTCAATTTGTTGCTCTGCCCTTCGGTCTGGCCACTGCTCCCAGAGTCTTTACGAAGATAATGGCGGTGGTTATGGCCATCCTGCATGCTCGGGGCATAACGGTACTACCTTACCTGGACGACCTTTTGGTAAAGGGGCCGTCGTTTCAGGCGTGCCAGGAGAATGTCAGTATTACGCTGGATACCCTGGCGCGTCTAGGCTGGTTGATCAATCGGAACAAGTCGTCCTTGGTTCCAGCCCAGAGAATCGTATTCCTAGGCATGGTTTTCAACACCTCCCGGGGGCTGGTGATCCTCCCTCAGGACAAGGCGCGGAAGATCAAACAGGGGGTACGGAACCTTCTACAGCCAGGCTCCAGATCCATCCGGTACGGCATGAGTATGTTGGGCAGAATGGTGGCGGCGATGGAGGCAATCCCGTTTGCCCAGTTCCATCTCCGTCCGCTTCAGCATGCGCTCTTGTCAGCATGGGACAGAAGGCTGCTATCCCTCAGTCATCGGTGCAATTTGTCTCCGCTGGTCCGACGATCACTCCGATGGTGGACTCGCGACTCGTCTCTGGTCCAGGGGAAACCCTTTCCCCCGGAACAGTGGTTGGTGGTGACGACCGATGCAAGCCTGCAAGGTTGGGGAGCAGTTTTCCAGAGTCACACAGCCCAGGGGCGGTGGTCCATTCAGGAGATAATTCTCCCGATCAACATTCTGGAGATACGGGCAATACGATTGGCCCTGCAACATTTTCAGTGTTTCCTGAGACACCGGCCGGTGCGCATTCAGTCGGACAATGCTACAGCAGTAGCATATGTCAACCATCAGGGGGGCACGCGCAGCCAAACAGCCATGCGCGAGGTTGGACTGGTACTGCGTTGGGCCGAAAAGAACCACGTGGTAATTTCAGCGGTGCACATTCCGGGAGTCGAAAACTGGGCGGCAGATTTTCTCAGCCGACAGGGGGTCGCGGCAGGGGAATGGTCCCTGCACCCCGAGGTTTTTCAACAGATCTGCCAACGGTGGGGGACACCAGACGTGGACCTTATGGCATCCAGAGAGAACGCCAAAGTGCAAAGGTTCGTCGCTCGATCCCTCGACCCGCAGGCGATCGCAGCAGACGCTCTGGTGCTTCCATGGAGCCAGTTTCGTCTCCCGTACTTGTTCCCCCCGCTACCTCTGCTTCCAAGGGTCATCAGAAAGTTAAGGAGAGAGAAGGTTCCAGCAATTCTGCTAGCTCCAGACTGGCCTCGGAGGGCCTGGTATGCAGATCTGGTTCAGCTAGTGGTGGACGTACCCTGGCGTCTACCAGATCGGCCGGACTTGCTGTCCCAGGGGCCGATCTACCATCCGAACTTAGGGGCCCTGTGTTTGACGGCGTGGCCATTGAATCTTGGCTGTTAACACAGGCAGGATTCAGGCGCGATGTGGTGGCCACGATGGTGAGTGCCCGAAAGCCTTCCTCGGCGAAGGTATATCATCGGACTTGGGAAGTTTTTTTCCGTTGGTGTAGGGATCGCGGAGTGGCTCCTCTGGTTTTTTCGATCCCCAACGTACTGGCTTTTCTGCAGGCAGGGCTGGACGCAGGATTGGCTCCGAGTTCGCTCAGGACGCAAATCTCGGCCCTGTCGGCCCTTTTTCAACGAAAGGTCGCTTCGGTCTGGCAGGTTAAAACGTTTATGCAGGGGGTCGCACATTTAGTACCCCCCTATAAGGCGCCGACGGAATCATGGGACCTGAACTTGGTGCTCAGGGCCCTTCAGGAGCCCCCCTTCGAACCCTTACAAGAAGTCTCCTTACCTTACCTGTCCAGGAAGGTCGTTTTTCTGGTAGCGATTACGTCTATTAGGCGGGTTTCGGAATTGGCGGCTTTATCTTGTAAACCGCCGTTCTTGACTTTTTATAAGGATAAGGTAGTTTTAAGGCCAGCTCCTCCCTTCTTGCCGAAGGTTGTCTCTGCATTCCATATCAACGAAGACATTGTCTTACCCTCGTTTTGCCCGGCACCGGTGCACAGGGTAGAAAAGGCTTTGCACACACTGGATCTGGTAAGAGCTCTTAGGAGGTATGTGACAAGGACAGCATCTTTCCGCCAGACAGACTCTCTATTCGTGATCCCAGAAGGGCGGCGGAAGGGGCTTGCTGCGTCCAAAGCGACTTTGGCCAGATGGGTTCGCCTGACGATTCAAGAATCTTATGAAATCAGTGGCACGCCGGTTCCGGCAGGGATCAAGGCACACTCGGCTCGAGCAGTGGGTGCCTCATGGGCACTGCGACACCAAGCTTCAGCGGAACAGGTGTGCAAAGCAGCTACCTGGTCCAGTTTGCATACGTTTGTCAAACATTATAACGTACATACCCAGGCATCCTCGGATGCAAGCCTGGGAAGAAAGATTCTCCAGGCAGCAGTTGCGCACCTCTAATCAGGGGCGCAAAATAGCATGGATTGGGTGAGCTAAGATCCCGCCCAGGGACTGCTTTAGAACGTCCCACAGTCTCTGTGTCCCCCAATGAGACGAAGGAGAAACATGGATTTTTGTGAGTACTCACCGTAAAATCCTTTTCTCCGAGACGCTCATTGGGGGACACAGCACCCACCCTACTAGCCAGTTGGCTTTTGCTTATTTTAAGTTATACAAATCCTTATGTAAGGATCAGGGTGGTCCCTTTTCCAGACGTATAATTTCTTGCCTGAGTTTAAGGCGCGTTCTCCTACTGCTTATGCACTAAACTGAGTTACGCCCGGTCTGGGGGCGAGGGTGTATGCGGCGGAGGAGGAGCTAACTCTTTTTTTGTATACTTAGTGTCAGCCTCCAGACGGCAGAAGCACACACCCACAGTCTCTGTGTCCCCCAATGAGCGTCTCGGAGAAAAGGATTTTACGGTGAGTACTCACAAAAATCCATGTTTCACACACAGCGATCCTGGCGTCCTCCTGCCCGCCTCCACGCGTCACTCGTCGTCACAGCAGGAAGCCCAGCAGGAAGCAGACGACGAGAAATGGAGCCGCCCAATCTCGCGCGATCAGCGATGGAGCCGGTCGGAGGTAAGTATCACACATAGCGATATCGCTAGCAATATCGCTATAACGTCACAAAACCAGTGACGTTTTAGCGATATTGTTAGCGATATCGCTATGTGTAAAACCCCCTTAACCTGTCCTCTCCATACATCTCTGCCCTAATCTCCTGATACGCCCCACACATAATCCCAAGTATATAACCTGTCCTCTCCATACATCTCTGCCCTAATCTCCTGATACCACCACACATAATCTCCAATATATAACCTGTCCTCTCCATACATCCCTGCCCTTATCTCCTGATACCACCACACATAATCTCCAGTATATAACCTGTCCCCTCCATTCATCTCTGCCCTAAACTCCTGATACCCCCCACACATAATCCCCAGTATATAACCTGTCCTCTCCATACATCTCTGCCCTAATCTCCTGATACCTCCTCACATAATCCCCAGTATATAACCTGTCCTCTCCATACATCTCTGCCCTAATCTCCTGATACGCCCCACACATAATCCCAAGTATATAACCTGTCCTCTCCATACATCTCTGCCCTAATCTCCTGATACCTCCTCACATAATCCCCAGTATATAACCTGTCCCCTCCATTCATCTCTGCCCTAATCTCCTGATACGCCCCACACATAATCCCAAGTATATAACCTGTCCTCTCCATACATCTCTGCCCTAATCTCCTGATACCTCCTCACATAATCCCCAGTATATAACCTGTCCTCTCCATACATCTCTGCCCTAATCTCCTGATACCACCACACATAATCTCCAGTATATAACCTGTCCTCTCCATACATCCCTGCCCTTATCTCCTGATACCACCACACATAATCTCCAGTATATAACCTGTCCCTTCCATTCATCTCTGCCCTAAACTCCTGATACCCCCCACACATAATCCCCAGTATATAACCTGTCCTCTCCATACATCTCTGCCCTAATCTCCTGATACCCCCCCACACATAATCTCCAGTATATAACCTGTCCTCTCCATTCATCTCTGCCCTTATCTCCTGATACCTCCTCACATAATCTCCAGTATATAACCTGTCCTCTCCATTCATCTCTGCCCTAATCTCCTGATACCACCACACATAATCTCCAGTATATAACCTGTCCCCTCCATACATCTCTGTACATCTCTGTCCTAATCTCCTGATACCTCCCCACACATAATCCCCAGTATATAACCTGTCCTCTCCATACATCTCTGCCCTAATCTCCTGATACCTCCTCACATAATCCCCAGTATATAACCTGTCCTCTCCATACATCTCTGCCCTAATCTCCTGATACCACCACACATAATCTCCAGTATATAACCTGTCCCCTCCATACATCTGTCCTAATCTCCTGATACCCCCCACACATAATCCCCAGTATATAACCTGTTCTCTCCATACATCTCTGCCCTAATCTCCTGATACCTCTCACACACAATCTCCAGTATATAACCTGTCCTCTCCATACATCTCTGCTCTAATCTCCTGATACCACCACACATAATCCCCAGTATATAGCCTGTCCTCTCCATACATCTCTGTCCTAATCTCCTGATACCCCCCACACATAATCTCCAGTATATAACCTGTCCTCTCCATACATCTCTGTCCTATTCTCCTGATACCCCCCCACATAATCCCCAGTATATAACCTGTCCTCTCCATACATCTCTGCCCTAATCTCCTGATACCACCACACATAATCTCCAGTATATAACCTGTCCCCTCCATACATCTCTGTCCTAATCTCCTGATACCCCCTCACACATAATCTCCAGTATATAACCTGTCCTCTCCATACATCTCTGCCCTAATCTCCTGATACCTCTCACACACAATCTCCAGTATATAACCTGTCCTCTCCATACATCTCTGCTCTAATCTCCTGATACCACCACACATAATCCCCAGTATATAGCCTGTCCTCTCCATACATCTCTGTCCTAATCTCCTGATACCCCCCACACATAATCTCCAGTATATAACCTGTCCTCTCCATACATCTCTGTCCTATTCTCCTGATACCCCCCCCCCACATAATCCCCAGTATATAACCTGTCCTCTCCATACATCTCTGCCCTAATCTCCTGATATCACCACACATAATCTCCAGTATATAACCTGTCCCCTCCATACATCTCTGCCCTTATCTCCTGATACCTCCTCACATAATCTCCAGTATATAACCTGTCCTCTCCATACATCTCTGCCCTAATCTCCTGATACCTCCCCACACATAATCTCCAGTATATAACCTGTCCTCTCCATACATCTCTGCCCTTATCTCCTGATATACACACTCATAATCTCCAGTATATAACCTGTCCTCTCCATACATCTCTGCCCTTATCTCCTGATATACACACTCATAATCTCCAGTATATAACCCGTCCTCTCCATACATCTCTACCCTAATCTCCTGATACCCCCCACACATAATCTCCAGTATATAACATGTCCTCTCCATACATCTCTACCCTAATCTCCTGATACCTCTCACACACAATCTCCAGTATATAACCCGTCCTCTCCATACATCTCTACCCTAATCTTCTGATACCTCTCACACATAATCTCCAGTATATAATCTGTCCTCTGCATTCATCTCTGCCCTTATCTCCTGATACCTCCTCACATAATCTCCAGTATATAACCTGTCCTCTCCATACATCTCTGCCCTAATCTCCTGATATACACACTCATAATCTCCAGTATATAACCTGTCCTCTCCATACATCTCTACCCTAATCTCCTGATACCTCTCACACACAATCTCCAGTATATAACCCATCCTCTCCATACATCTCTACCCTAATCTCCTGATACCCCCCACACATAATCTCCAGTATATAACCTGTCCTCTCCATACATCTCTACCCTAATCTCCTGATACCTCTCACACACAATCTCCAGTATATAACCTGTCCTCTCCATACATCTCTACCCTAATCTCCTGATACCCCTCCACACATAATCTCCAGTATATAACCTGTCCTCTCCATACATCTCTACCCTAATCTCCTGATACCTCTCACACACAATCTCCAGTATATAACCCTTCCTCTCCATACTTCTCTGCCCTAATCTCCTGATACCACCACACAATCTCCAGTATATAACCTGTCCTCTCCATACTTCTCTGCCCTAATCTCCTGATACCACATATAATCTCCAGTATATAACCCGTCCTCTCCATACATCTCTGTCCTAATCTCCTGATACCTCGCCACACATAATCTCCAGTATATAACCTGTCCTCTCCATACATCTCTGCCCTAACCTCCTGATACCCCCACACATAATCTCCAGTATATAACCTGTCCTCTCCATACATCTCTGCCCTAATCTCCTGATACCACCACACATAATCCCCAGTATATAACCTGCCCTCTCCATACATCTCTGCCCTAATCTCCTGATACCTCCACATAATCCCCAGTATATACAGTAACCTGTCCTCTCCATACATCTCTGCCCTAATCTCCTGATACCTCCTCACACATAATCTCCAGTATATAACCTGTCCTCTCCATACATCTCTGCCCTAATCTCCTGATACCACCACACATAATCCCCAGTATATAGCCTGTCTTTTCCATACATCTCTGCCCTAATCTCCTGAAACCTCCACACATAATCCCCAGTATATAGCCTGTCCTCTCCATACATCTCTGCCCTAATCTCCTGATACCTCCTCACATAATCCCCAGTATATAATCTGTCCTCTCCATTCATCTCTGCCCTTATCTCCTGATACCTCCTCACATAATCCCCTGTTATGAATGAGTCACCGCAGGAGGCAAAAACAGAAATACAAGCTAAGTCCAGAAAACCAGAGAAGTTGGCAACTATCAGATTGCAGACCCCTGAACCTATCAACACAACTAGCAGTAGCCGTGGGGGGTTCCTACGATGCCCTAGACCTCTCGAACACAGCCGGAGAATTAAATAGGCCTAAAGAAAGAAAGGAGAAATCTAAACTGCCCCAGAGCAGACCCCAAAGCAATAGGCAGCCCCCAACAAATAATGACGGTGAAGCAAGATGAAAACACTAACACAGACAGAAAGATAGACTGAGCAAAGCCGGGGCCCAAAAACTACCTAGATAGGAAAGGACAGGAAGGCTGCTGTCTGCAATCTGCCAAAACCCTATCAAAGACATAAGCCAACAAGCTGATATGAAAAAGACCCTGAAGCAGCTAGGCTTCAAAAACTAAATCAGCACTCAGGTATTTTCAGAAGACCGAGCTAAAGGAATTCAGCACACCCCAGCAGGGAATGGCAGAAATCCAGAAAAACAAAGCAAACAAAGTCAAAGCGCAAATGCAAAAAGCCGAGCAGCAAACTTAGCTTTAGAGGAGCAGGAATTCAGACTGGTCTCCAAGGATCCCACAGAGAAATCACCCGCAGGGCAGAAGGGCGTCGGCAGCCTTATATCCAGTCAGTAACTCCACTCAGCCAGTCATCATCATCAGCCTCAGGTGTTTGATAATCAGGCTCACTACCTTTCTTTACCAGAAGAGGGAGTTCCTCGGGCCTCAGTATTGAAGGGGAAAATGAACTCACAACATCCCCAGTATATAACCTGTCCTCTACATACATCTCTGCCCTAATCTCCTGAAATCTCCACACATAATCCCCAGTTTATAACATGTCCCCTCCATACATCTCTACCCTAATCTCCTGATACCACCACACAATCTCCAGTATATAACCTGTCCTCTCCATACTTCTCTGCCCTAATCTCCTGATACCTCCCCACACATAATCTCCAGTATATAACCTGTCCTCTCCATATATCTCTGGCCTAATCTCCTGATACCTCCCCACACATAATCTCCAGTATATAACCTGTCCTCTCCATACTTCTCTGGCCTAATCTCCTGATACCTCCCCACACATAATCTCCAGTGTATAACCTGTCCTCTCCCTACATCTCTGCCCTAATCCACTGGTGTCTTTCACATAATCTGTAGTATATTTCCTTACCCTTCTGTTTGTTTCCATGTCTCGGGGAGATTGTGACGTTCTTGATGATGACATAGTCTGCTTATTCTTTTCTCTCGTTTAGGTTTCCATGTGAGTTACCGTTGGTGCCGCTTACATGGGACTTCCTCCTCCTGTGTCTCCTGCCCTTGCAGCTGTGGGTATCCTTAACATGTGGTGTGTGGACCCGCCTGGATAATCTGTCAGTGGCTTGTGTATCATCTTGTGAAGAGTATTGGATTTGGTCTTCTTTCTGCCTTTTGAGATTAAGTCAAAGTGTAAATCTACTAGTAGGGACATAAATGTGGGCAAGAGAATGCTAGTGGTTATTACTGGGACGGGTACATGTGGTCGACCCTCTTTGGATAGGTCCTGCTGAGCCCTTGAGGGGTTTCTAGTGGCTGCAAATATTTGTTTCGGCCTCAAATAGGAACAAAAGGGTAAAGTCATGTTAATTAAGGAAGGAAGAGACTGGGTAAAATAAAGCTCAATAGGGTCTCATTCGATGACAATGGGGTGTCAGGAAAAGGGGAGATACTCACCTTGCTAGGGTGCTGAATGCCAGCACATCACGGGCACATAAAACAGCTGCTGCACAGATCCCGGTCAAGAGGACGACCATAGGTACAGAGAGGAAGACGGCGTTATTACTCATGCGCTGCTGATATCCAAATATCCGTGAAATTAAAACATATATTTAGACAGGATTAAAAGTCAACGCGTTTCGAGGTCATGCAGGACCTCTTCATCAGGTCAAATCCTGGGAGATTTTATCCTGATGACGAGGTCCTGCATGACCTCGAAACGCGTTGACTTTTAAACCTGTCTCAATAAATGTTTAATTTCACTGATATTTGGATATCAGCAGCGCATGAGTGATACTTCCATCTTCCCAAAGTCATGTAAAATTGCTTCATGTTCCGGATCCGCAGTTCTACACCGACCTCCGCAGCAGTGACTTCAGTCCAAGGGTCCTGAATGTGAGGGGGCATGATTGATTTAGGAGCAGCCAATGGACATGTAGGAGTGGCTGTGTGCCGGCTGACGAACGTTTATAGGGGAGTGTGGGCCGGCTGACTGATGGGTGTGGGCTGGGTGATTGATGTGTATGGGCGGGTGTGGGCCAGCTGACTGACGTGTATGGGTGGGTGTGAGACGGCTGACTGATGTGTATGGGGGTGTGTGAGACGGCTGACTGATGTGTGTGGGTGTGGGCCAGCTGACTGATGTGTATGGGTGGGTGTGGGCCAGCTGACTGATGTGTATGGGTGGGTGTGGGCCAGCTGACTGATGTGTATGGGTGGGTGTGGGCCAGCTGACTGATGTGTATGGGTGGGTGTGGGCCAGCTGACTGATGTGTATGGGTGGGTGTAAGACGGCTGACTGATGTGTATGGGTGGGTGTGGGCCAGCTGACTGATGTGTAAGGGTGGGCGTAAGACGGCTGACTGATGTGTATGGGTGGGTGTAAGACTGCTGACTGATGTGTATGGGTGGGTGTAAGACGGCTGACTGATGTGTATGGGTGGGTGTGGACCAGCTGACTGATGTGTATGGGTGATTGTGAGACGGCTGACTGATGTGTATGGGTGGGCGTAAGACGGCTGACTGATGTATATGGGTGGGTGTGAGCTGGCTGACTGATGTGTATGGGTGGGGGTGAGCCGGCTGACTGATGTGTATGGGTGGGTGTGAGCTGGCTGACTGATGTGTATGGGTGGGTGTGAGCTGGCTGACTGATGTGTATGGGTGGGTGTGAGCTGGCTGACTGATGTGTATGGGTGGGTGTGAGCTGGCTGACTGATGTGTATGGGTGGGGGTGGGCCGGCTGACTGATGTGTATGGGTGCGGGTGGGCCGGCTGACTGATGTGTATGGGTGGGTGTGAGACGGCTCACTGATGTGTATGGGTGGGGGTGGGCCGGCTGACTTATGTGTATGGGTGCGGGTGGGCCGGCTGACTGATGTGTATGGGTGCGGGTGGGCCGGCTGACTGATGTGTATGGGTGGGTGTGAGACGGCTAACTGATGTGTATGGGTGGGTGTGGGCCGGCTGACTGATGTGTGTGGGTTGGTGTGAGACGGCTGACTGATCTGTATGGGTGGGTGTGGCCCGGCTGACTGATGTGTATGGGTGAGAGTGGGTCAGCTGACTGATGTGTATGGGCGGGTGTGAGACGGCTGACTGACGTGTATGGGGGGTGTGAGCCGGCTGATGTGTATGGGTGGGTGTGAGACGGCTGACTGAGATGGCTGACTGATGTGTATGGGTGGGTGTGAGCCGGCTAACTGATGTGTATGGGTGGCCATGGGCCAGGTGACTGACGTGTATGGGTGGGCGTGAGCTGGCTGACTGATGTGTATGGGTGAGAGTGGGTCAGCTGACTGATGTGTATGGACGGGTGTGAGACGGCTGACTGATGTGTATGGGGATGTGTGAGCCGGCTGATGTGTATGGGTGGGTGTGAGACGGCTGACTGAGATGGCTGACTGATGTGTATGGGTGGGTGTGAGACAGCTGACTGATGTGTATGGGGGGGTGTGGGCCGGCTGACTGATGTGTATGGGTGTGGGCCGGCTGACTGTGTATGGGTGGGTGTGAGCCGGTTGACTGGCGTGTGGGTGTGAGATGGCTGACTGATGTGTATGGGTGGGGGTGAGCCGGCTGACTGATGTGTATGAGTGGGGGTGAGCCGGCTGACTGATGTGTATGGGTGGGTGTGAGACGGCTTACTGATGTGTATGGGTGGGGGTGAGCTGGCTGACTGATGTGTATAGGTGGGTGTCAGACGACTGACTGATGTGTATGGGTGGGTGTGAGCCGGCTGACTGATGTGTATGGGTGGGTGTGAGCCGGCTGACTGATGTGTATGGTTGGGGGTGAGCCGGCTGACTGATGTGTATGGGTGGGGGTGAGCCGGCTGACTGATGTGTATGGGTGGGGGTGAGCCGGCTGACTATGTGTATGGGTGGGTGTGAGACGGCTGACTGATGTGTATGGGTGGCTATGGGCCAGGTGACTGACGTGTATGGGTGGGTGTGGGCTGGCTGACTGATGTGTGTGGATGACCATGGGCCAGGTGACTGTGTATGGGGGTGTGTGGACCGGCTGACTGATGTGTGTGGGCGGGTGTGGGTCAGCTGACTGACGTGTATGGGTGGGTGTGGGCCGGCTGACTGATGTGTATGGGTGCGTGTGGGCCGGCTGACTGAGACGGCTGACTGATGTGTATGGGTGGGTGTGAGACGGCTGACTGATGTGTATGGGTGGGTGTGAGACGGCTGACTGATGTGTATGGGTGGGTGTGAGATGGCTGACTGATGTGTATGGGTGGGTGTGAGACGGCTGACTGATGTGTATGGGTGGGTGTGAGACGGCTGACTGATGTGTATGGGTGGGTGTGAGACGGCTGACTGATGTGTATGGGTGGGTGTGGGCCGGCTGACTGATGTGTATGGGTGGGTGTGAGACGGCTGACTGATGTGTATGGGTGGGTGTGGACCGGCTGACTGATGTGTGTGGGCGGGTGTGGGTCAGCTGACTGACGTGTATGGGTGGGTGTGGGCCGGCTGACTGATGTGTATGGGTGGGTGTGGGCTGGCTGAATGAGACGGCTGACTGATGTGTATGGGTGGGTGTGAGACGGCTGACTGATGTGTATGGGTGGGTGTGGCCCGGCTGACTGATGTGTATGGGTGGGTGTGAGACGGCTGACTGATGTGTATGGGTGGGTGTGGGCCGGCTGACTGATGTGTATGGATGGGTGTGAGACGGCTGACTGATGTGTATGGATGGGTGTGAGACGGCTGACTGATGTGTATGGGGGTGTGTGAGCCGGCTGATGTGTATGGGTGGGTGTGAGACGGCTGACTGATGTGTATTAGTGGGTGTGAGCTGGCTGACTGATGTATTAGGGTGGCCCTGGCCTGATGTGTATGGGTGTGGGCCGGCTGACTGTGTATGGGTGGGTGTGAGCCGGCTGACTGGTGTATGGGTGTGAGATGGCTGACTGATGTGTATGGGTGGGGGTGAGCCGGCTGACTGATGTGTATGAGTGGGGGTGAGCCGGCTGACTGATGTGTATGGGTGGGTGTGAGACGGCTGACTGATGTGTATGGGTGGGGGTGAGCCGGCTGACTGATGTGTATGGGTGGGTGTGAGACGGCTGACTGATGTGTATGGGTGGGGGTGAGCTGGCTGACTGATGTGTATAGGTGGGTGTCAGACGACTGACTGATGTGTATGGGTGGGTGTGAGCCGGCTGACTGATGTGTATGGGTGGGTGTGAGCCGGCTGACTGATGTGTATGGGTGGGTGTGACGGCTGACTGATGTGTATGGGTGGGGGTGAGCCAGCTGACTGATGTGTATGGGTGGGGGTGAGCCGGCTGACTGATGTGTATGGGTGGGGGTGAGCCGGCTGACTGATGTGTATGGGTGGGCTGGCTGACTATGTGTATGGGTGGGGGTGGGCCGGCTGACTATGTGTATGGGTGTGTGTGAGACGGCTGACTGATGTGTATGGGTGGCTATGGGCCAGGTGACTGACGTGTATGGGTGGGTGTGGGCTGGCTGACTGATGTGTATGGATGACCATGGGCCAGGTGACTGATGTGTATGGGGGTGTGTGGACCGGCTGACTGATGTGTGTGGGCGGGTGTGGGTCAGCTGACTGACGTGTATGGGTGGGTGTGGGCCGGCTGACTGATGTGTATGGGTGGGTGTGGGCCGGCTGACTGATGTGTATGGGTGGGTGTGAGACGGCTGACTGATGTGTATGGGTGGGTGTGAGACGGCTGACTGATGTGTATGGGTGGGTGTGAGACGGCTGACTGATGTGTATGGGTGGGTGTGGGCCGGCTGACTGATGTGTATGGGTGGGTGTGAGACGGCTGACTGATGTGTATGGGTGGGTGTGGACCGGCTGAATGAGACGGCTGACTGATGTGTATGGGTGGGTGTGGACCGGCTGAATGAGACGGCTGACTGATGTGTATGGGTGGGTGTGAGACGGCTGACTGATGTGTATGGGTGGGTGTGGGCCGGCTGAATGAGACGGCTGACTGATGTGTATGGGTGGGTGTGAGACGGCTGACTGATGTGTATGGGTGGGTGTGGGCCGGCTGACTGATGTGTATGGGTGGGTGTGAGACGGCTGACTGATGTGTATGGGTGGGTGTGGACCGGCTGAATGAGACGGCTGACTGATGTGTATGGGTGGGTGTGAGACGGCTGACTGATGTGTATGGGTGGGTGTGGGCCGGCTGACTGAGACGGCTGACTGATGTGTATGGGTGGGTGTGAGACGGCTGACTGATGTGTATGGGTGGGTGTGAGACGGCTGACTGATGTGTATGGGTGGGTGTGAGACGGCTGACTGATGTGTATGGGTGGGTGTGAGACGGCTGACTGATGTGTGTGGGCGGGTGTGGGTCAGCTGACTGACGTGTATGGGTGGGTGTGGGCCGGCTGACTGATGTGTATGGGTGGGTGTGGGCCGGCTGACTGATGTGTATGGGTGGGTGTGGGCCGGCTGAATGAGACGGCTGACTGATGTGTATGGGTGGGTGTGAGACGGCTGACTGATGTGTATGGGTGGGTGTGAGACGGCTGACTATGTGTATGGGTGGGTGTGAGACGGCTGACTGATGTGTATGGGTGGCTATGGGCCAGGTGACTGACGTGTATGGATGGGTGTGAGGCGGCTGACTGATGTGTATGGGGGGGTGTGAGCCGGCTGACTGATGTGTATGGGGGGGTGTGAGCCGGCTGATGTGTATGGGTGGGTGTGAGACGGCTGACTGATGTGTATGGGTGGGTGTGAGCTGGCTGACTGATGTTTATGGATGGGTGTGAGACGGCTGACTGATGTGTATAGATGGGTGTGAGACGGCTGACTGATGTGTATGGGGGTGTGTGAGCCGGCTGATGTGTATGGGTGGGTGTGAGACGGCTGACTGATGTGTATGAGTGGGTGTGAGCTGGCTGACTGATGTATTAGGGTGGCCCTGGCTGACATCTATGGGTGGCCGTTGGCCAGGTGACTGATGTGTATGGGTGGCCCTGGTCTGGCTGACGGATGTGTATGGGTGGCCATGGGCCAGGTGACTGATATGTGGGGGCAGTCTGGACATGTACCAGTGGATTGCCTATACTTTCTGCGTTCGGCCTGTGTTCAGACTCAGGCAGGCTTTTCTCCTCTTTATTGTCAGCTGTGCAGCTTTCTCCTTGGAGACTGTCAGCAGGCAGCTATCACGTTTGCAGCGATGGCCTGAGGTCACCTTGCTGCCTGCAATCTATTGTTTTAAAAAAAAGGGAATTAAGGCCCTATTACACACAACGATGTCCCAGCGATCCCACCAACGATCCGATGTGGATGGGATAGCTGGGACATCGTTAGGCTGATGATCACTGGTGACCTGTCACACAAACAGACTCACCAGCGATCAGGACCAGCGAGCAAGCTGGTATCTAGGGTAAACAGTGGGTAACTAAGAGCCGCGCAGGTCTTTGCTGCGGATTGTGTGTGCCGTGCAGGTCTTTGCTGCGGATTGTGTGTGCCGTGCAGGTCTTTGCTGCGGATTGTGTGTGCCGTGCAGGTCTTTGCTGCGGATTGTGTGTGCCGTGCAGGTCTTTGCTGCGGATTGTGTGTGCCGTGCAGGTCTTTGCTGCGGATTGTGTGTGCCGTGCAGGTCTTTGCTGCGGATTGTGTGTGCCGTGCAGGTCTTTGCTGCGGATTGTTTTTGCTGTGCAGGTCTTAAAATGTTATGGAATAAAATTGCATATCAAGAAGGATCTGGGTGATTGCTCCACTTCTTTCAATTTCTTACAATCTATTATTTTAATTTGCACTAAGTATTCTGCATGTTAATGGATTTCAGTGAAGGCTGGAAACCGAGGAAATTGGTGAGATCCAGAGTGCTGGACATAATGGTGACGGGGGGGGGGGACGCTGCTGAGATGGGGGGATGCTGCAGGGTGGTCACTGCTGGGTAGGGAGGGGGATGCTGCTGCTGGGGCAGGTTTCCATTGCTGGATGTGTGGGAATGGGGCAAATACGTCTGCTGATCAGGCTTTCCTGGAGAGGTGGGGGACAGGGTGATTGCTTCTATACTTCTGAGCCAGCCGCACATTGCTGGCCATGTTACTGGACTCTAGCCATAGTCCCTCCTCCTTACTGATTGCCCCCTTACTTGCTGCAGGGGCCACACACAAGCCAACTTTTAATCTCAGGTTCATTTCTTTGTTTCGATGTTTCAGAAAATGTAGATTTATTTAAATAAAAATAAATTTTTTTGTTTATGGAAATTACTGAAAGGTTTCATTTTCTATTGTTAAATATAAGAAAAAAGTTAATCTTTGTGTGCCGTGCCGTTCTTTGCTGCGAATTGTGTGTGTTGTGCCGTTCTTTGCTGCAGTTTGTTTCATAGAATCATAGAATCGTAGAGTTGGAAGGGACCTCCTGGGCCATCTGGTCCAACCCCCTGCTCAAAAGCAGGATTCGCTAAATCATCCCAGACAGATGTCTGCCCATCCTCTGAAGACTTCCATTGAAAGAGAACTCACCACCTCTCGTGGCCGCCTGTTCCACTCATTGATCACCCTGTCAGCCTTCTGATATCTAATGTGTCTTCTCCCATTCAGTTTCATCCCATTGCTTCTAGTCTTTCCTTGTGCAAATGAGAATAAAGTTGATCCTTCTACAATGTGACAGCCCTTGAGATATTTGTAGACAGCTATTAAGTCTCCTCTCAGTCTTCTCTTCTGCAGCTAAACATTCCCAAATCCTGCAACCTTTCCTCATAAGACAGGGTTTGCAGACCGGTCACCATTCTGGTTGCTCTTTTCTGAACTTGCTCGTTTGTTGATGTCTTTTTTAAAATGTGGAGTAAAGGAGTAGAGGGCAATAATGACTTCACGTGATCTAGACTGTATGCTTCTGTTAATACATCCTAGAATTGCATTTGCCTTTTTTGCTGCTGTGCCAGTCTTTGCTGCGGATTGTGTGGGCCGTGCAGGTCTTTGCTGTGGATTGTGTGCGCCGTGCAGGTCTTTGCGGATTGTGTGGGCCGTGCAGGTCTTTGCTGCGGATTGTGTGCGCCGTGCAGGTCTCTGCTGCGGATTGTGTGCGCCGTGCAGGTCTCTGCTGCGGGTTGTGTGGGCCGTGCAGGTCTCTGCTGCGGGTTGTGTGGGCCGTGCAGGTCTCTGCTGCGGGTTGTGTGGGCCGTGCAGGTCTCTGCTGCGGGTTGTGTGGGCCGTGCAGGTCTCTGCTGCGGGTTGTGTGGGCCGTGCAGGTCTCTGCTGCGGGTTGTGTGGGCCGTGCAGGTCTCTGCTGCGGGTTGTGTGGACCGTGCAGGTCTCTGCTGCGGGTTGTGTGGGCCGTGCAGGTCTCTGCTGCGGGTTGTGTGGGCCGTGCAGGTCTCTGCTGCGGATTGTGTGTGCCGTGCAGGTCTCTGCTGCGGCTTGTGGGCAGTGGTCGTGGTGTGTGCTACAGCTGTTTGAGGTGCAGGTGTGTGCAGTGTATGTGTGGATATACTGAGCATTGCGCATGGTGTGTGCAGGTACAGGTGAGAACACAGGCAGATCTTGGAGTTGGTGGGAGTCGATTAGCAGGACAGTTTCTCTGCGTCGTCCGTAATCTGTAGCCATGGACAGGAGAATTGAGCAGCACCTCGGACTGGATTCACAGCGCCTCTGCCACTGACTGGAGTCACAGCATCTCTGACTGGATCCACAGCGCCTCTGACACTGACAGGAGTCACAGCGCCACTGACAGGAATCACAGCGCCTCTGACACTGGCTGGAGTCACAGCGCCTCTGACACTGGCTGGAGTCACAGCGCCTCTGACACTGGCTGGAGTCACAGCGCCTCTGACACTGGCTGGAGTCACAGCGCCTCTGACACTGGCTGGAGTCACAGCGCCTCTGACACTGGCTGGAGTCACAGCGCCTCTGACACTGGCTGGAGTCACAGCGCCTCTGACACTGGCTGGAGTCACAGCGCCTCTGACACTGGCTGGAGTCACAGCGCCTCTGACACTGACAGGAGTCACAGCACCTCTGGCACTGACAGGAATCACAGCGCCTCTGACACTGGCTGGAGTCACAGCGCCTCTGGCACTGACAGGAGTCTGTTGTGAGTTCATTCTCCCCTTCACCTTTGATGTCTGATGAACTCCCTCTGCTGGTGAAGAGAGGTAGTGAAATTGATTGGGATGGGAAGAACCTGTCATCTGAACAGGCGGAGTGTGATTGGACATCTGGAATTTCTGAGTGGATATAAGGCAGCCGACGCCCTGCAGGGCTGCTGGTGATCCTTTCTGCTCTGAGCTCTTGCATCCAGTTTAGTTCCTGTCTACTAAAAGCTAAGTTTTTGCCCTGCTATTATTCCATGAGATTTTGTCTGTTTACTTAGTGTTTGTGTTCAGCCTTCCCTGGTTGGGACTGGCTGAATTCCATTTTTGTCTCTGATCAGTTGATCTCTTTGCTTTGTTTTCAGAATATACCTGAGTGCTGATATAATGATTTTGAAGTCCAGTGACTTCAGGGCCTTTTTCCCTATCAGACGGTTGGGACAGTTTTGGTAGGGTTTTTTGCGGATTGCAGCCAGCGTCTTTCTGTCCTGTCCTATCTAGTTAGTTGGGCCCCATCGTTTGCTCAGCCTGTCTTTCTGTCTGTGTTTTCATCTGTTTTTCACCGACAATACATGTTGGGGGCTGTCTATTGCTTTGGGGTCTGCTCTGGGGCAGTTTAGATTTCCCCTTTCCTTCTTTAGGCTTATGTAGTTCTCCGACTGTGACGAGGGGTCTAGGGCACCGTAGGAACCCCCCACGGCTACTGTTAATTGTGGTGTATAGGATCAGGGGTCTGCAATCCGATAGCTACCAACCTCTCCGGTTTTCTGGACTTAGCTTGTATTTTTGTTTTCTCCTCCTCCGGTGACTCATTCATAACAGGAGTCACAGCGCCTCTGGCACTGACAGGAGTCACAGCGCCTCTGGCACTGACAGGAGTCACAGCGCCTCTGACACTGACAGGAGTCACAGCGCCTCTGGCTGGAATCACAGTGTCTAGCTGGAGTCACAGCGTCTGACAGGATCCACAGCGCCTCTGGCTCTGACAGGATCCACAGCGCCTCTGGCTCTGACAGGATCCACAGCGCCTCTGGCTCTGACAGGATCCACAGCGCCTCTGGCTCTGACAGGATCCACAGCGCCTCTGGCTCTGACAGGATCCACAGCGCCTCTGGCTCTGACAGAAGTCACAGCGCCTCTGGCTGGAGTCACAGCGTCTGACAGGATCCACAGCGCCTCCGACACTGACTGGAGTCACAGCTAGTGTTGAGCGATACCACCCGATACTGAAAAATATTGTATCGGAATGGATCGGCCGATCTAAAAAGAGTATCAGTTATCGCCGATTCCGATCCCGGAAGTCCCATTCAAGTCAATGGAACAGAAATATCGGAATTAAAAAAAAAACCATTCTTTCCCTGTTGGTTAATTCTACATGGAGAAAAACAACTAATAATAATGTAGAATGTATTGTGGGAGGTGGAGGAGACATTAAAGCCATAGAGCTTTAGCCCAATCAAATGGAATAGCAGGATTTTTATTTTTTTTTTTTAAAGCCGTTCGCAGTTACAAAGATATTGACTATGTTAAGGTCTTTAATTTTTTGTCAGATATGTATGTTTCACTACTTCCATGCTCTTCACCTTCTTTTTTACTTCTACACTTTCTCCTTCATCATCTTCAGCAGCAGCAGCAGTAGTATCTTCGTCTTCTTCGTTTCTTCTTCTTTTCATCTTCTTCATATTCTACTTCTTCATCTTCTTCCTATTCTTCATCATATTCTTATTTGTGTCAGGCATTCCTGTAGTTATCTATAAAAGTTTGAAGATTACACCTTCTGTTCAGCCTGTCCCAAAAGATTTACAACAGGATTTGTCCGCGTTCAGTTTGGCCTGCAGCAGCAGGCCTTTTCCAGGGGCACCACGAGGAGGAACGGACTCACCCCCATACACTGCTTAGTCTTCTTCTGCTTATAAATTAGATAATATCATTTGCTCTGATTTTTAGTCTTATGCTTCATGTTCTTCAGCTTTTGGTTTTTATGCTTCTTGGTCTTCTGTCTCTTGTTGTTCTGCATCTTGGTGGTTGTCTTCCTGTTCTTTGTTCTCTTGGTCATCTTCTTAGAATTCTTCTGTGTGGTCTTCAGGGTCGTCATCTTCAGGGTCATTGTCAGGGAGATCCAGAGTGAGAATCAAAAACCATTTCCACAAGCTTGAACTTGGAAAAGTAGCAGAAGGTACAAGAAGGCTGAGGAACTGCCGAGAACCAGCTGACGGTACTGGAACCTGGAGGGGCAGCAGAATGAACAAGAGCCAATGGCACAACTGTGGACCAGCTGACGGTGCTGGAACACGGTTACTAAGCAGGAGGTACCTGTGCTCCAAAGCACTACCAAGGACCAGCAGACATTGCTGGAACTCGGATACCAAGAAGGAGGCACCTAGGCCAACGGCACTGCCGAGAACCAGCTGACGGTGCAGGAACCCGGATGGGTAGCAGAAGCTGCAAGAGCAAATGACACTAGCGAGGACCAGCTGACGGTGCTGGAACCCGGTGGGGCAGCAGAAGGAACAGGAGCCAATGGGAGAACCGTGGACCAGCTGACGGTGCTGTAACACGGTTTCTAAGGAGGTACCTGTGCTACAAAGCACTACCAAGGACCAGGAGACGTTGCTGGAACTCTGATACCAAGAAGGAGGCACCTAGGCCAAAGGCACTGCCGAGAAACAGCTGACGGTGCTGGAACCCGGATGGGTAGCAGAAGGTACCCAGGAAAAAAACAAAGTTGCAAGGCCGTGAGCCGGCCGCAGTTACCGAAACCCACAGTCCTACAGGGGGTGCTTGTTGCTTGTCTTATTGGCACTACGGAACCAGCCTTTATTACCAGAACCCGCAGCCCACATATGAAGCACCGAAACTGCAGGCACCATAGACTCGGCTAACCCGACCGCAACACGACAGGACAACGTATCAGTCGCAAAGTGACGTTGACACTACCCGGAAACAGCAGGCGTGCTGTAACCAGGCTGGGCAGGAGGGAGTACCCGTGCCAAAGACACTGCCGAGAACCAGCTGACGGTGCTGGAACCCGGAGGGGCAGCAAAAGGAACAAGAGCCAATGGCACAACCGTGGACCAGCTGACTGTGCTGGAACATGGTTTCTAAGCAGGAGGTACCTGTGCTAAAAAGCACTACCAAGGACCAGCAGACATTGCTGGAACTCGGATACCAAGAAGGAGGCACCTAGGCCAAAGGCTCTGCCGAGAAACAGCTGACGGTGCTGGAACCCGGCTGGGCAGGAGGGAGTACCCATGGCAAACACACTTCTGAGCAGCAACATGCGATGTTGAAGCCCAGGGGTCAATCATGCAGCAGGCTGAGGCCAACTTGGAGCGAGTTTTATATTGGTTGTACACAACTACTGATTGTAACCGTGATCCACTTTGGCCTCTGGCTCTACTGTCTCTAGCATTTCCCCTGGCCTCCAACCACGGCAGTTGCTGCTCTGCAGAGTTGTCTGCACAATCCACACTTGTTCCTGAGTTACTGGGACTCAGTCACGTCAGTTGATCCCCTGATGTGTGTCCGGCAAGGTGTCCTGCTCTGTCCACATTCCCACAACTATTAATGGGAATGGGGACAGAGCAGGAGACATCGCCGGACACACATCAGGGGATCAACTGACGTGACTGAGCTCCAGTAACAAGTGTGGATTGTGCATACGGCACATCAGAGCAGCGACTGGCGGGGTTGGAGGCCAGGGGAAATACTAGAGACAGTACAGCCAGAGGCCTAAGTGGACCACGGTTAAAAGTCAGTAGTAGTGTGATGTTGGAGGCAGCAGGACACTTTGCCGTCTACAAAGCAGGGGAACAGCTGGCATTACTGAATCCCACTGACACAGGAGCGTGTTTTTCTCTGTGAAGACGGCACTTCTGAACACCAACTGGCGTTGTTGGAGCCCTGGATGAGCATGGAGCAGGCTGAGGCCTGATGGTGTTGGCATGTGGAGGCAGCAGGAGACTTTGCCGTCTACACAGCAGGGGAATAGCTGGCATTACTGAACCCCACAGACACAGGAGCGAGTGTGTTTTCCTCTGTGAAGATGGCACTTCTGAACATCAACTGACGTTGTTGGAGCCCAGGATGAGGCATGGAGCTGACTGAGGCCAACTTGCAGCATGTTTTATAGAGGTAGTAGACTACAACTGATTGTAACCGTGCTCCACTATGGCCTCCGGCTCCACTGTCTCTAGTATTTCCCCTGGCCTCCAACCCCGCCAGTGACAGCTCTGAAGTGGCGTCAGCACAATCCACACTTGTTCCTGTGTAACTGTGGCTCAGTCCCGTCTGTTGATCCCCTGATGTGTGTCCGGCAAGGTCTCCTGCTCTGTCCTCATTCATACTACTAGTAATGGGAATGTGGACAGAGCAGGAGACCTTGCCGGACACACATCAGGGGATCAACTGACGTGACTGAGGCCTAGTAACACTGGAACAAGTGTGGATTATGCAGACGCCACTTAAGAGCTGTCACTGGCGGGGTTGGAGGCCAGGGGAAATACTAGAGACAGTGGAGCCACAGGCCTAAGTGGAGCAGGGTTAAAAATCAGTAGTAGTTTGAATGTGGATGGAGCAGGAGACTTTGCCGTCCACACAGCAGGGGAGCAGCTGGCGTTACTGAACCCCACTAACACAGGAGCTAGTGTTTTTCTCTGTGCAGACGACACATCTGAGCGACAACTGGCTGTGTTGAAGCCCAGGGATTATAGTTCAGGTGGTAGAAACATGCACACAACAGGAGCCCTGGATACAGTTGCCAACCAGTTATTTAGTCGGGAAGAGGACTGGCAAATTCTGGGGAGATCCAGGCCTTGTTCATTTTCAGAAAAGTAAGCCGGTCAACGTTATTGGAAGATAGTCGCGTGCGACGGTCTGTTAGTACACCACCTGCGGCACTAAAGACGCGTTCCTATAATACACTGGCAGCAGGGCAAGCCAGCACCTCCAATGCATACTGGCTAAGCTCTGGCCATGTATCCAGCTTAGAGACCCAAAACTTGAAGGGGGAAGAGCCATCTGGGAGTACACTCACAGGGCAAGACATGTAGTCTGTTACCATCTGATGGAAACGTTGCCTCCTACTGACTGGAGCCGTCAGTGATGGTGTAGACAATTGTGGCAGACACACAAAACTTTTCCATATTTGGGCCATAGTGGTCTTGCCTTGTGCTGAGGCGCTGCCTCTGCTCCCTCTTTGTGCCGAGTTTCCTCCACTGGCTCGACGCACAGAGGTGCTTTGTAAAGCACTAGCACCACTGCTGTTAGGTGGAATGGAAAACATGATGGACTGCACCAGTGTGTCATGGTACTCCCACAGTTTATGCTCCCGGTTCAACGTTCAGGGTTTGCAAGTTGTCCCTCAGAAAGCTCTGCACGACCAAGTTGAGCACATGTGCCAGACATGGGATGTGAGTGAGGTTGCCTAGGCCAAGAGCTGCCACCAGACTTCGGCCATTGTCACACACTACCAAGCCCGGCTGGAGATTCGCTGGCACAAACCACACGTCGCTCTCCTGCTTGATGGCATTCCAGAGCTCCTGCGCTGTGTGGCTTTGATTCCCCAATGAAATTAATTTCAGTACGGCCTGTTGACGTTTGGTCACGGCTGTGCTCATATCGGTCGTAACAGGCTCCTGCTGCGCTGTTTCAGAGAAACTGGAGTAGGATCAATATGTACAGACTGGATTCCTGCAATCCGTGGAGTTGGCAGAACACGTAGAGCACCAATCTCCAGATCTGTACCTGGCTCAACAACATTGACCCAATGGGCAGTGAGGGAAAGGTATCGTCCCTGTCCATGGTTACTGGTCCACGCATCGGTGGTCAGGTGGACCTTGCTACTGACGGCGTTTAGTAGCGCATGTTTTATGTTTGCCTCCACGTTTCTGCAGGGCAGGGACGGCTCGCTTGCTGAAATAAAAGCGGCTGGGCACGGTGTATTGTGGGACTGCCAATGCCATGAAGTCCCAGAAGGTGTCAGTCTCCACCAGCCTGAATGACAGCATTTCAAGGGCCAGTAGTTTGGCAATGCCAGCATTCAGAGCCTGTGCTCGGGGATGGTTGCCGAGTATGGCGGCCTTTTCTCCCATGCCTGTGCTACCGAGTGGCCTGGGAGTGTGAGGATGACTTTGAACGTGGTGCTGTGGGTGGAATGTCACAGGGTCTCCGGGCAACAGTGCCAGAGGTTCTTCCTTGGCGATCTTGTGAGGAAGCCGAACAGCTGTGTGTGAGCTGGAGGAAGAGGCCCCAATACGAGCTGAAGAGGTGGTAGGTGGTCCTGTACGTTGGCCTACGTCTTCAGTGTGTCTGTGTAACTAAAGCTCGTGCTTGGTCCGCACGTTTCCACATATTAGTGGTATTGAGGTTGCTGACATTTTTCCCTCTTTTGACTCTGATGACACAGCTTGCATTTGACAAAGCAAATGTCATCTGCAACTGTGTCAAAAAAGGACCACGCACTGCAAGTCTTAGGAGCGCCCATTTTGCCTTTTGAAAGTGGAATGCTCCTAACGGGTGCCGAAGTGGAGGCTACAGGCAACCAAATCTGCCCCCTCCCTCTGGTTTTGGCCGTTCAGGGAATCTCTTCCTCAGAGCTGCTCCCACCACCTTCCTGTTCCTCACACCATGATGGGTCAAGGACCTCATCATCTACACTCCCCTCTTCAAACACCTGCTTTTCCTGGGTTGTCTCGCCAGCACCGTGCGCACCAGAAAGTGGTAACTGAGTCTCGTCATCATCTGATGCGTACTGAGGTGTGCTGACCATAGGCACTGGCCCACCCGCCTCTTCAGATTCAGAGGGACAAAGAAGTTGGCATCACTGCATACTCCCTCTTCTTCACATTCTGGAATGCTGCTTGGCTGGCCCCCTCTTTCCAAACCAACAGATTCCGAGAACAGAAGTAGAGACTGTGATGGCTCCTGTCCAGAGGTCTCTGACTGCCTGGGCACTTTGGCAGGTGGTGAAGAGACAGATGGGTGCTCTGGCCCTGAGAGGATGTGGAAGTAATTGAAGTTGATGCGTTAGCTGCCATCCATCCGACAACGGCTTCAATTTGTTCCTCCCGCAGCAGTGGGGTACGGTGAGGTCCTACAAAGCTGCGCATAAAGGACTGTTGCCTGCTAAAACTGGGGGATGCTGACTCACTGGTGCCAACAGCAGGCACAGAATCCCCACGTCCTCTCCCTGCAGAATCCCCACATCCTCTCCCTGCAGAATCCCCACGTCCTCTCCCTGCTGAAACTCCACGCCCACGGCCACGTGCCTTACTCCCTGCCTTCTTCATCTTGCTAGACTGAGAAAGATAGGCAGAAAAGTACAAAGGGGGGCCTTAGTGTGCCTATTCCTGAACAGCTGGTTACAGGTATAAGAAACACTAATTTTATGAAGTGTGTGTGTCGACTACACTTTAATGGGAGATAATGTGGCCTGCACAACTTTCAAATGTAGTGTTTGGTGAACTTTGTTGTTTTTTTGGGGGGAAAAAAACTAAAAGGATGTGACCAAAGATTTGAAAGTCAGAGTATCACCAACTTTCTGGAGCTATTACAATGCAGGCAGGTTACCTACAATGCAAAAGATGAGGCTCCAAAAAAATTGGGTAATACTAATCTGGCTGCAGCTGAAGGGCACAAGCCAGAAAAAAGGCTCCTCTATCTACTCCTATATAGTGTTTGCAACCAACCAATGTAGATGGATACGGATGGATGCACACTAATAGAAGAAAAAATGAGCTGCAATAAAAGAAATATACGTGTGAGGCAGTGACGCACGCTGAGCAGCCTACAACCAGACGTAGCTGCAGGACACCCTACTCAGCGTGAGCTGCACTCACACACAGAGACCTCTCAGACAGCCGTGAACAGTGCAGCTAAGTGGGCACTAGCACTGACAGGCTGCAGAAAGGCTCCGCTGTCTACTACTAGTGTTTGCAACCAACGTATATGGATACGGATGGAAGCACACTAGATAGAATTTTTTAAAAATAAGCAGCTCAAAATGAAAAATATGTATGAGGCAGCAGTGAGGCACGCTGGGCGGCCTACAACCAGACGTGGCTGCAGGACCCACTCCCCAGCGTGAGCTGCACCCTTACAGACAGCTGTAAACACTGCTGCTAGGGAAAAGAAAGCTACAGTGGTGGTTTATGTAGCCTGGGTAAAGCACAATGTTTTGAGAATCGCTATTTCTAACTGTCCCTCACAGTCTTCAACAGCAGCCTGTCCCTAACTGAATTCACAGCAGAGTGACCAGAAATGACAGCGGCAGTGGCTTTTATAGTGCATCATGACATCATTTCAGCAGCCAATCACAGCCATGCCAATAGTTAACATGCCTACATGCCTAACAGGATGTGCCCACACTTCTGAGGATTCCCATTGGCTGAATCAAAGCGAGCGGGCTGATAGCATTATGGGAACTTCCGATTCTGATACGAAAAAAGTATCGGAAGTCAGTATCGGAATTCCAATACAGCGAATATCGGCCGATACCCAATACTTGCGGTATTGGAAAGCTCAACACGAGTCACAGCGCCTCTGACGAGTCACAGCGCCTCTGCCACCGACACGAGTCACAGCGCCTCTGCCACGAGTCACAGCGCCTCTGCCACTGCCACGAGTCACAGCGCCTCTGCCACTGCCACGAGTCACAGCGCCACTGCCACAGCGCCTCTGCCACTGCCACGAGTCACAGCGCCACTGCCACGAGTCACAGCGCCACTGCCACGAGTCACAGCGCCACTGCCACGAGTCACAGCGCCACTGCCACGAGTCACAGCGCCACTGCCACGAGTCACAGCGCCTCTGCCACGAGTCACAGCGCCTCTGCCACGAGTCACAGCGCCTCTGCCACGAGTCACAGCGCCTCTGCCACGAGTCACAGCGCCTCTGCCACTGACACGAGTCACAGCGCCTCTGCCACTGACACGAGTCACAGCGCCTCTGCCACTGACACGAGTCACAGCGCCTCTGCCACTGACACGAGTCACAGCGCCTCTGCCACTGACACGAGTCACAGCGCCTCTGCCACTGACACGAGTCACAGCGCCTCTGCCACTGACACGAGTCACAGCGCCTCTGCCACTGACACGAGTCACAGCGCCTCTGCCACTGACACGAGTCACAGCGCCTCTGCCACTGACACGAGTCACAGCGCCTCTGCCACTGACACGAGTCACAGCGCCACTGACACGAGTCACAGCGCCTCTGACACTGACA
The DNA here is from genome assembly GCF_039654945.1 of Dendrobates tinctorius. Classification (NCBI taxonomy): domain Eukaryota; kingdom Metazoa; phylum Chordata; class Amphibia; order Anura; family Dendrobatidae; genus Dendrobates; species Dendrobates tinctorius. The sequence goes on along the minus strand of NW_027362068.1, from coordinate 363,197 downwards.
GGATCCACAGCGCCTCTGCCACTGACACGAGTCACAGCGCCTCTGCCACTGACACGAGTTACAGCGCCTCTGCCACGAGTCACAGCGCCTCTGCCACTGCCACGAGTCACAGCGCCACTGCCACGAGTCACAGCGCCACTGCCACTGCCACGAGTCACAGCGCCACCGCCACGAGTCACAGCGCCTCCGCCACGAGTCACAGCGCCTCCGCCATGAGTCACAGCGCCTCCGCCACTGACACGAGTCACAGCGCCTCCGCCACTGACACGAGTCACAGCGCCTCCGCCACGAGTCACAGCGCCTCCGCCACGAGTCACAGCGCCTCCGCCACGAGTCACAGCGCCTCCGACACGAGTCACAGCGCCTCCGACACGAGTCACAGCGCCTCCGACACGAGTCACAGCGCCTCCGACACGAGTCACAGCGCCTCCGACACGAGTCACAGCGCCTCTGACACGAGTCACAGCGCCTCTGACACTGCCACGAGTCACAGCGCCTCTGACACTGCCACGAGTCACAGCGCCTCTGCCACTGACAGGATCCACAGCGCCTCTGCCACTGACAGGATCCACAGCGCCTCTGCCACTGACAGGATCCACAGCGCCTCTGCCACTGACACGAGTCACAGCGCCACTGACACGAGTCACAGCGCCTCTGACACTGACAGGATCCACAGCGCCACTGACACGAGTCACAGCGCCACTGACACGAGTCACAGCGCCTCTGCCACTGACACGAGTCACAGCGCCACTGACACGAGTCACAGCGCCTCTGCCACGAGTCACAGCGCCTCTGCCACGAGTCACAGCGCCTCTGCCACGAGTCACAGCGCCTCTGCCACGAGTCACAGCGCCTCTGCCACGAGTCACAGCGCCTCTGCCACTGACACGAGTCACAGCGCCTCTGCCACTGACACGAGTCACAGCGCCTCTGCCACTGACACGAGTCACAGCGCCTCTGCCACTGACACGAGTCACAGCGCCTCTGCCACTGACACGAGTCACAGCGCCACTGACACGAGTCACAGCGCCTCTGACACTGACAGGATCCACAGCGCCTCTGCCACTGCCACGAGTCACAGCGCCTCTGCCACTGCCACGAGTCACAGCGCCACTGCCACTGCCACGAGTCACAGCGCCACTGCCACGAGTCACAGCGCCACTGCCACGAGTCACAGCGCCACTGCCACGAGTCACAGCGCCACTGACACGAGTCACAGCGCCACTGACACGAGTCACAGCGCCACTGACACGAGTCACAGCGCCTCTGCCACGAGTCACAGCGCCTCTGACACGAGTCACAGCGCCTCTGCCACTGACACGAGTCACAGCGCCTCCGCCACCGACACGAGTCACAGCGCCACCGACACGAGTCACAGCGCCTCCGCCACTGACACGAGTCACAGCGCCTCTGCCACTGACAGGATCCACAGCGCCTCTGCCACTGACACGAGTCACAGCGCCTCTTCCACTGACACGAGTCACAGCGCCTCTGCCACTGACACGAGTCACAGCGCCACTGCCACTGACACGAGTCACAGCGCCACTGACAGGATCCACAGCGCCACTGACACGAGTCACAGCGCCTCTGCCACTGACACGAGTCACAGCGCCTCTTCCACTGACACGAGTCACAGCGCCTCTGCCACTGACAGGATCCACAGCGCCTCTGCCACTGACACGAGTCACAGCGCCACTGACACGAGTCACAGCGCCACTGACACGAGTCACAGCGCCACTGACACGAGTCACAGCGCCTCTGCCACCGACACGAGTCACAGCGCCTCTGCCACCGACACGAGTCACAGCGCCTCTGCCACCGACACGAGTCACAGCGCCTCTGCCACCGACACGAGTCACAGCGCCTCTGCCACCGACACGAGTCACAGCGCCTCTGCCACCGCGCCTCTGCCACCGACACGAGTCACCGCGCCTCTGCCACCGACACGAGTCACAGCGCCTCTGCCACCGACACGAGTCACAGCGCCTCTGCCACCGACACGAGCCACAGCGCCTCTGCCACCGACACGAGTCACAGCGCCTCTGCCACCGACACGAGTCACAGCGCCTCTGCCACCGACACGAGTCACAGCGCCTCTGCCACCGACACGAGTCACAGCGCCTCTGCCACCGACACGAGTCACAGCGCCTCTGCCACCGACACGAGTCACAGCGCCTCTGCCACCGACACGAGTCACAGCGCCTCTGCCACCGACACGAGTCACAGCGCCTCTGCCACCGACACGAGTCACAGCGCCTCTGCCACCGACACGAGTCACAGCGCCTCTGACACCGACACGAGTCACAGCGCCTCTGACACCGACACGAGTCACAGCGCCTCTGACACCGACACGAGTCACAGCGCCTCTGACACCGACACGAGTCACAGCGCCTCTGACACCGACACGAGTCACAGCGCCTCCGACACTGACAGGAATCACAGCGCCACTGCCACCGACACGAGTCACAGCGCCCTCTTGATGAGCCTGGCCCCCGCGGTTCTCTGGGCTCCCGCGGTTCTCTGGGCCCCCGCGGTTCTCTGGGCCCCCGCGGTTCTCTGGGCCCCCGCGGTTCTCTGGGCCCCCGCGGTTCTCTGGGCTCCCGCGGTTCTCTGGGCCCCCGCGGTTCTCTGGGCTCCCGCGGTTCTCTGGGCCCCCGCGGTTCTCTGGGCCCCCGCGGTTCTCTGGGCTCCCGCGGTTCTCAGGGCCCCCGCGGTTCTCTGGGCCCCCGGTCTCTCGGCCGCTTTCCTGGCTGATGGCCCGGGCATGGGGTACAGGCTACACAGGGAGGAGATGGTTTCCCTCCTCGGAGTACATGCGGCTGAGTTACTATCGGGAGTGTCGGGCTCAGCCCCGTCCTTGTCCCCGCACGGTCCTCCGGTGATGGAGCCGGCAGCAGTCACCTGTGCACACCGGAGGAGCGCGGCATCCTGCCGAGACCAGGACCCCGCCATGCGGCCCTGGGTGGGGCACCGCTCCCGGCCTCCCGCCTCCTCAGGGCCTCGTCCTCCCCTCCCGGAGTTAATGGGTGACGCTGGAGGAGACGCCCCGGGCGTGCCCCGCACATTTCCCCCGGCCGCTCGGACACCTGCCCGGACCGGTGGGCGCCTTCCCCCAGCATGGAGCTCCCGGCCGGAGCGCAGTCCTCCTGCGGGCGGCTCATCGACCACTCCCACGTCCCGGACTTCGAGGTGCGGCTGGCCGTGAAGGTGGCGCTGACGGTCGTCTACGCGCTGATCCTCGTGGCCGGCGTCGTGGGGAACAGCGTCACCGTCCAGACCACCCGCGTGCTGCGGGCCAAGGGCTACCTGCAGAAGGGCGTGGCGGCCCACATGGTCAGCCTGGCCTGCTCCGACCTGCTGGTGCTCCTGCTGGGCATGCCCGTGGAGCTGCTGGCCGTCATCTGGTTCCCCTTCTCGTCCCGCTACGGCCAGGTGAGCTGCAAGGTGTACTGCTTCCTGCTCGAGGCCTGCAGCTACGCCACCATCTTCCACGTAGCCACGCTGACCCTGGAGCGCTACCTGGCCATCTGCCACCCCTTCCGCTTCAAGGCCGTCTCGGGCACTCGGATGGTGACGCTGATGATCGCCTTCGCGTGGCTGACGGCTGTCGGTGTGGGGCTGCCCTTGATCTTCGCCATGGGGGCAGAATACCCTCTGAGCCCTGTGTCTGGCCGGCGCCCCCATTGCAATACTTCCAGCCCCTCTCATGGCAGCGGTAACTTCACCCTGTGCACCAACCTCCACACCAAGTGGACGGCGTTCCAGGCCAGCATCTTCACGGCGTTCGCCGCCTACGTCGTGGTGCTGACCTCTGTGGCCTTCATGTGTCGGAAGATGATGCTGATCCTGATGGTGACAAAGAAGCGGACACTCCCCGTGAAGAGTGAGCCAGGGGCAGAAGTGGCCGACGAAATGACCAAGACGAGCAGCTCGGAGGCCAGGTCCGCTCGGAAGCAGACCATTGTGTTCTTAGGTAAGACCATCCATGTGGCCTAGGTGTGCCGAGACGGGGGGAATCTGCACTTATCCCAGTACATACTGGTTCCTAGTGGTAAGTGTACCTTCCGATACTGGTGTTCACCCTCTAACCTGTCACTACACGGACTAAGGATGACTATAATATACTATGTACACACAGCCAGGACTATCCCGCAGGAGACACGAGTCCTCCACCACCGGCTATCCTCCAGATCCCTGGATACAGTAATATACTATATACACACAGCCAGGACTATCCTGCAGGAGACACAAGTCCTCCACCACCGGCTATCCTCCAGATCCCTGTATACAGTAATATACTATATACACACAGCCAGGACTATCCCGCAGGAGACACAAGTCCTCTACCACCGGCTATCCTCCAGATCCCTGCATACAGTAATATACTATATACACACAGCCAGGACTATCCTGCAGGAGACACAAGTCCTCCACCACCGGCTATCCTCCAGATCCCTGTATACAGTAATATACTATATACACACAGCCAGGACTATCCTGTAGGAGACACAAGTCCTCTACCACCGGCTATCCTCCAGATCCCTGTATACAGTAATATACTATATACACACAGCCAGGACTATCCTGCAGGAGACACAAGTCCTCTACCACCGGCTATCCTCCAGATCCCTGCATACAGTAATATACTATATACACACAGCCAGGACTATCCTGCAGGAGACACGAGTCCTCTACCACCGGCTATCCTCCAGATCCCTGTATACAGTAATATACTATATACACACAGCCAGGACTATCCTGCAGGAGACACAAGTCCTCTACCACCGGCTATCCTCCAGATCCCTGTATACAGTAATATACTATATACACACAGCCAGGACTATCCTGCAGGAGACACAAGTCCTCTACCACCGGCTATCCTCCAGATCCCTGTATACAGTAATATACTATATACACACAGCCAGGACTATCCTGCAGGAGACACGAGTCCTCCACCACCAGCTATCCTCCAGATCCCTGTATATAGTAATATACTATATACACACAGCCAGGACTATCCTGCAGGAGACACAAGTCCTCCACCACCGGCTATCCTCCAGATCCCTGCATACAGTAATATACTATATACACACAGCCAGGACTATCCTGCAGGAGACACGAGTCCTCTACCACCGGCTATCCTCCAGATCCCTGTATATAGTAATATACTATATACACACAGCCAGGACTATCCTGCAGGAGACACGAGTCCTCCACCACCAGCTATCCTCCAGATCCCTGTATACAGTAATATACTATATACACACAGCCAAGACTATCCTACAAGAGACACAAGTCCTCTACCACCGGCTATCCTCCAGATCCCTGTATACAGTAATATACTATATACACACAGCCAGGACTATCCTGCAGGAGACACAAGTCCTCTACCACCGGCTATCCTCCAGATCCCTGTATACAGTAATGTACTATATACACACAGCCAGGACTATCCTGCAGGAGACACAAGTCCTCTACCACCGGCTATCCTCCAGATCCCTGTATATAGTAATATACTATATACACACAGCCAGGACTATCCTGCAGGAGACACGAGTCCTCCACCACCGGATATCCTCCAGATCCCTGTATACAGTAATATACTATATACACACAGCCAGGACTATCCCACAAGAGACACGAGTCCTCCACCACCGGCTATCCTCCAGATCCCTGTATACAGTAATATACTATATACACACAGCCAGGACTATCCTGCAGGAGACACGAGTCCTCCACCACCGGCTATCCTCCAGATCCCTGCATACAGTAATATACTATATACACACAGCCAGGACTATCCTGCAGGAGACACAAGTCCTCTACCACCGGCTATCCTCCAGATCCCTGCATACAGTAATATACTATATACACACAGCCAGGACTATCCCGCAGGAGACACAAGTCCTCCACCACCAGCTATCCTCCAGATCCCTGTATACAGTAATATACTATATACACACAGCCAGGACTATCCTGCAGGAGACACGAGTCCTCCACCACCGGCTATCCTCCAGGTCCCTGCATACAGTAATATACTATATACACACAGCCAGGACTATCCTGCAGGAGACACAAGTCCTCCACCACCAGCTATCCTCCAGGTCCCTGCATACAGTAATATACTATATACACACAGCCAGGACTATCCCGCAGGAGACACAAGTCCTCTACCACCGGCTATCCTCCAGATCCCTGCATACAGTAATATACTATATACACAAAGCCAGGACTATCCTGCAGGAGACACGAGTCCTCCACCACCGGCTATCCTCCAGATCCCTGCATACAGTAATATACTATATACACACAGCCAGGACTATCCTGCAGGAGACACAAGTCCTCCACCACCGGCTATCCTCCAGATCCCTGCATACAGTAATATACTATATACACACAGCCAGGACTATCCTGCAGGAGACACGAGTCCTCCACCACCGGCTATCCTCCAGATCCCTGCATACAGTAATATACTATATACACACAGCCAGGACTATCCTGCAGGAGACACGAGTCCTCCACCACCGGCTATCCTCCAGATCCCTGCATACAGTAATATACTATATACACACAGCCAGGACTATCCTGCAGGAGACACGAGTCCTCCACCACCGGCTATCCTCCAGATCCCTGCATACAGTAATATACTATATACACACAGCCAGGACTATCCTGCAGGAGACACAAGTCCTCCACCACCGGCTATCCTCCAGATCCCTGTATACAGTAATATACTATATACACACAGCCAGGACTATCCTGCAGGAGACACAAGTCCTCCACCACCGGCTATCCTCCAGATCCCTGCATACAGTAATATGCTATATACACACAGCCAGGACTATCCTGCAGGAGACACAAGTCCTCCACCACCGGCTATCCTCCAGATCCCTGTATACAGTAATATGCTATATACACACAGCCAGGACTATCCCGCAGGAGACACAAGTCCTCTACCACCGGCTATCCTCCAGATCCCTGCATACAGTAATATACTATATACACACAGCCAGGACTATCCTGCAGGAGACACGAGTCCACCACCGGCTATCCTCCAGATCCCTGCATACAGTAATATACTATATACACACAGCCAGGACTATCCTGCAGGAGACACGAGTCCTCTACCACCGGCTATCCTCCAGATCCCTGTATACAGTAATATACTATATACACACAGCCAGGACTATCCCGCAGGAGACACAAGTCCTCTACCACCGGCTATCCTCCAGATCCCTGCATACAGTAATATACTATATACACACAGCCAGGACTATCCTGCAGGAGACACGAGTCCTCCACCACCGGCTATCCTCCAGATCCCTGCATACAGTAATATACTATATACACACAGCCAGGACTATCCTGCAGGAGACACGAGTCCTCCACCACCGGCTATCCTCCAGATCCCTGCATACAGTAATATACTATATACACACAGCCAGGACGATCCTGCAGGAGACACAAGTCCTCTACCACGAGCTATCCTCCAGATCCCTGTATACAGTAATATACTATATACACACAGCCAGGACTATCCTGCAGGAGACACAAGTCCTCTACCACCGGCTATCCTCCAGATCCCTGCATACAGTAATATACTATATACACACAGCCAGGACTATCCCACAAGAGACACGAGTCCTCCACCACCGGCTATCCTCCAGATCCCTGTATACAGTAATATACTATATACACACAGCCAGGACTATCCTGCAGGAGACACGAGTCCTCTACCACCGGCTATCCTCCAGATCCCTGCATACAGTAATATACTATATACACAAAGCCAGGACTATCCCACAAGAGACACGAGTCCTCCACCACCGGCTATCCTCCAGATCCCTGCATACAGTAATATACTATATACACACAGCCAGGACTATCCCACAAGAGACACGAGTCCTCCACCACCGGCTATCCTCCAGATCCCTGTATACAGTAATATACTATATACACACAGCCAGGACTATCCTGCAGGAGACACGAGTCCTCTACCACCGGCTATCCTCCAGATCCCTGCATACAGTAATATACTATATACACAAAGCCAGGACTATCCCACAAGAGACACGAGTCCTCTACCACCGGCTATCCTCCAGATCCCTGCATACAGTAATATACTATATACACACAGCCAGGACTATCCCACAAGAGACACGAGTCCTCCACCACCGGCTATCCTCCAGATCCCTGTATACAGTAATATACTATATACACACAGCCAGGACTATCCTGCAGGAGACACAAGTCCTCTACCACGAGCTATCCTCCAGATCCCTGCATACAGTAATATACTATATACACACAGCCAGGACTATCCCACAAGAGACACGAGTCCTCCACCACCGGCTATCCTCCAGATCCCTGTATACAGTAATATACTATATACACACAGCCAGGACTATCCTGCAGGAGACACAAGTCCTCCACCACCGGCTATCCTCCAGATCCCTGTATACAGTAATATACTATATACACACAGCCAGGACTATCCCGCAGGAGACACAAGTCCTCTACCACCGGCTATCCTCCAGATCCCTGTATACAGTAATATACTATATACACACAGCCAGGACTATCCTGCAGGAGACACAAGTCCTCTACCACCGGCTATCCTCCAGATCCCTGTATACAGTAATATACTATATACACACAGCCAGGACTATCCCGCAGGAGACACAAGTCCTCTACCACCGGCTATCCTCCAGATCCCTGTATACAGTAATATACTATATACACACAGCCAGGACTATCCTGCAGGAGACACAAGTCCTCTACCACCGGCTATCCTCCAGATCCCTGTATACAGTAATATACTATATACACACAGCCAGGACTATCCTGCAGGAGACACAAGTCCTCTACCACCGGCTATCCTCCAGATCCCTGTATACAGTAATATACTATATACACACAGCCAGGACTATCCCACAAGAGACACAAGTCCTCTACTACCGGCTATCCTCCAGATCCCTGCATACAGTAATATACTATATACACACAGCCAGGACTATCCCACAAGAGACACAAGTCCTCTACCACCGGCTATCCTCCAGATCCCTGCATACAGTAATATACTATATACACACAGCCAGGACTATCCCACAAGAGACACAAGTCCTCTACTACCGGCTATCCTCCAGATCCCTGCATACAGTAATATACTATATACACACAGCCAGGACTATCCTGCAGGAGACACAAGTCCTCTACCACCAGCTATCCTCCAGATCCCTGTATACAGTAATATACTATATACACACAGCCAGGACTATCCCGCAGGAGACACAAGTCCTCTACCACCGGCTATCCTCCAGATCCCTGTATATAGTAATATACTATATACACACAGCCAGGACTATCCTGCAGGAGACACAAGTCCTCTACCACCAGCTATCCTCCAGATCCCTGTATACAGTAATATACTATATACACACAGCCAGGACTATCCCACAAGAGACACGAGTCCTCTACCACCAGCTATCCTCCAGATCCCTGTATACAGTAATATACTATATACACACAGCCAGGACTATCCTGCAGGAGACACAAGTCCTCTACCACCAGCTATCCTCCAGATCCCTGTATACAGTAATATACTATATACACACAGCCAGGACTATCCCGCAGGAGACACAAGTCCTCCACCACCGGCTATCCTCCAGATCCCTGTATACAGTAATATACTATATACACACAGCCAGGACTATCCTGCAGGAGACACAAGTCCTCTACCACCGGCTATCCTCCAGATCCCTGTATACAGTAATATACTATATACACACAGCCAGGACTATCCTACAAGAGACACAAGTCCTCTACCACCAGCTATCCTCCAGATCCCTGCATACAGTAATATACTATATACACACAGCCAGGACTATCCCACAGGAGACACAAGTCCTCTACCACCAGCTATCCTCCAGATCCCTGTATACAGTAATATACTATATACACACAGCCAGGACTATCCCACAGGAGACACAAGTCCTCTACCACCAGCTATCCTCCAGATCCCTGCATACAGTAATATACTATATACACACAGCCAGGACTATCCTGCAGGAGACACAAGTCCTCTACCACCAGCTATCCTCCAGATCCCTGTATACAGTAATATACTATATACACACAGCCAGGACTATCCTGCAGGAGACACAAGTCCTCTACCACCGGCTATCCTCCAGATCCCTGTATACAGTAATATACTATATACACACAGCCAGGACTATCCTACAAGAGACACGAGTCCTCTACCACCGGCTATCCTCCAGATCCCTGTATACAGTAATATACTATATACACACAGCCAGGACTATCCCACAGGAGACACAAGTCCTCTACCACCAGCTATCCTCCAGATCCCTGTATACAGTAATATACTATATACACACAGCCAGGACTATCCCACAGGAGACACAAGTCCTCTACCACCAGCTATCCTCCAGATCCCTGCATACAGTAATATACTATATACACACAGCCAGGACTATCCCACAGGAGACACAAGTCCTCCACCACCGGCTATCCTCCAGATCCCTGTATACAGTAATATACTATATACACACAGCCAGGACTATCCCACAGGAGACACAAGTCCTCTACCACCGGCTATCCTCCAGATCCCTGTATACAGTAATATACTATATACACACAGCCAGGACTATCCCACAGGAGACACAAGTCCTCTACCACCAGCTATCCTCCAGATCCCTGCATACAGTAATATACTATATACACACAGCCAGGACTATCCCACAGGAGACACAAGTCCTCCACCACCGGCTATCCTCCAGATCCCTGTATACAGTAATATACTATATACACACAGCCAGGACTATCCCACAGGAGACACAAGTCCTCTACCACCGGCTATCCTCCAGATCCCTGTATACAGTAATATACTATATACACACAGCCAGGACTATCCCACAGGAGACACAAGTCCTCTACCACCGGCTATCCTCCAGATCCCTGTATACAGTAATATACTATATACACACAGCCAGGACTATCCCACAGGAGACACAAGTCCTCTACCACCAGCTATCCTCCAGATCCCTGTATACAGTAATATACTATATACACACAGCCAGGACTATCCCACAGGAGACACGAGTCCTCCACCACCGGCTATCCTCCAGATCCCTGTATACAGTAATATACTATATACACACAGCCAGGACTATCCCACAGGAGACACGAGTCCTCCACCACCGGCTATCCTCCAGATCCCTGCATACAGTAATATACTATATACACACAGCCAGGACTATCCCACAGGAGACACAAGTCCTCCACCACCGGCTATCCTCCAGATCCCTGTATACAGTAATATACTATATACACACAGCCAGGACTATCCCACAGGAGACACAAGTCCTCTACCACCGGCTATCCTCCAGATCCCTGTATACAGTAATATACTATATACACACAGCCAGGACTATCCCACAGGAGACACAAGTCCTCTACCACCGGCTATCCTCCAGATCCCTGTATACAGTAATATACTATATACACACAGCCAGGACTATCCCACAGGAGACACAAGTCCTCTACCACCAGCTATCCTCCAGATCCCTGTATACAGTAATATACTATATACACACAGCCAGGACTATCCCACAGGAGACACAAGTACTCTACCACCGGCTATCCTCCAGATCCCTGTATACAGTAATATACTATATACACACAGCCAGGACTATCCCACAGGAGACACAAGTCCTCCACCACCGGCTATCCTCCAGATCCCTGCATACAGTAATATACTATATACACACAGCCAGGACTATCCTGCAGGAGACACAAGTCCTCTACCACCAGCTATCCTCCAGATCCCTGCATACAGTAATATACTATATACACACAGCCAGGACTATCCCACAAGAGACACAAGTCCTCCACCACCGACTATCCTCCAGATCCCTGTATACAGTAATATACTATATACACACAGCCAGGACTATCCCACAAGAGACACGAGTCCTCTACCACCGGCTATCCTCCAGATCCCTGCATACAGTTATATACTATATACACACAGCCAGGACTATCCCGCAGGAGACACAAGTCCTCTACCACCGGCTATCCTCCAGATCCCTGTATACAGTAATATGCTATATACACACAGCCAGGACTATCCCACAAGAGACACGAGTCCTCTACCACCGGCTATCCTCCAGATCCTTGCATACAATTATATACTATATACACACAGCCAGGACTATCCCGCAGGAGACACAAGTCCTCTACCACCGGCTATCCTCGAGATCCCTGTATACAGTAATATACTATATACACACAGCCAGGACTATCCTGCAGGAGACACAAGTCCTCCACCACCGGCTATCCTCCAGATCCCTGTATACAGTAATATACTATATACACACAGCCAGGACTATCCCACAAGAGACACGAGTCCTCTACCACCGGCTATCCTCCAGATCCCTGCATACAGTTATATACTATATACACACAGCCAGGACTATCCCGCAGGAGACACAAGTCCTCCACCACCGGCTATCCTCCAGATCCCTGCATACAGTTATATACTATATACACACAGCCAGGACTATCCCGCAGGAGACACGAGTCCTCCACCACCGGCTATCCTCCAGATCCCTGTATACAGTAATATACTATATACACACAGCCAGGACTATCCTGCAGGAGACACAAGTCCTCTACCACCGGCTATCCTCCAGATCCCTGTATATAGTAATATACTATATACACACAGCCAGGACTATCCTGCAGGAGACACAAGTCCTCTACTACCGGCTATCCTCCAGATCCCTGCATACAGTAATATACTATATACACACAGCCAGGACTATCCCGCAGGAGACACAAGTCCTCCACCACCGGCTATCCTCCAGATCCCTGCATACAGTAATATACTATATACACACAGCCAGGACTATCCTGCAATAGACACAAGTCCTCTACCACCGGCTATCCTCCAAATCCCTGTATACAGTAATATACTATATACACACAGCCAGGACTATCCTGCAGGAGACACAAGTCCTCTACCACCGGCTATCCTCCAGATCCCTGCATACAGTAATATACTATATACACACAGCCAGGACTATCCTGCAGGAGACACAAGTCCTCCACCACCGGCTATCCTCCAGATCCCTGTATATAGTAATATACTATATACACACAGCCAGGACTATCCTGCAGGAGACACAAGTCCTCCACCACCGGCTATCCTCCAGATCCCTGCATACAGTAATATACTATATACACACAGCCAGGACTATCCTGCAGGAGACACAAGTCCTCCACCACCGGATATCCTCCAGATCCCTGTATACAGTAATATACTATATACACACAGCCAGGACTATCCCGCAAGAGACACAAGTCCTCTACCACCGGCTATCCTCCAGATCCCTGTATACAGTAATATACTATATACACACAGCCAGGACTATCCCGCAAGAGACACAAGTCCTCTACCACCGGCTATCCTCCAGATCCCTGCATACAGTAATATACTATATACACACAGCCAGGACTATCCCGCAGGAGACACAAGTCCTCCACCACCGGCTATCCTCCAGATCCCTGTATACAGTAATATACTATATACACACAGCCAGGACTATCCTGCAGGAGACACAAGTCCTCCACCACCGGCTATCCTCCAGATCCCTGTATACAGTAATATACTATATACACACAGCCAGGACTATCCCGCAAGAGACACAAGTCCTCTACCACCGGCTATCCTCCAGATCCCTGCATACAGTAATATACTATATACACACAGCCAGGACTATCCTGTAGGAGACACAAGTCCTCTACCACCGGCTATCGTCCAGATCCCTGCATACAGTAATATACTATATACACACAGCCAGGACTATCCCGCAGGAGACACAAGTCCTCCACCACCGGCTATCCTCCAGATCCCTGCATACAGTAATATACTATATACACACAGCCAGGACTATCCCGCAAGAGACACAAGTCCTCTACCACCGGCTATCCTCCAGATCCCTGCATACAGTAATATACTATATACACACAGCCAGGACTATCCTGCAGGAGACACAAGTCCTCCACCACCGGCTATCCTCCAGATCCCTGTATACAGTAATATACTATATACACACAGCCAGGACTATCCTGCAGGAGACACAAGTCCTCTACCACCGGCTATCCTCCAGATCCCTGCATACAGTAATATACTATATACACACAGCCAGGACTATCCTGCAGGAGACACAAGTCCTCTACCACCGGCTATCCTCCAGATCCCTGTATACAGTAATATACTATATACACACAGCCAGGACTATCCCGCAAGAGACACAAGTCCTCTACCACCGGCTATCCTCCACATCCCTGCATACAGTAATATACTATATACACACAGCCAGGACTATCCTGCAGGAGACACAAGTCCTCCACCACCGGCTATCCTCCAGATCCCTGTATACAGTAATATACTATATACACACAGCCAGGACTATCCCGCAGGAGACACAAGTCCTCCACCACCGGCTATCCTCCAGATCCCTGTATACAGTAATATACTATATACACACAGCCAGGACTATCCTGCAGGAGACACAAGTCCTCCACCACCCGCTATCCTCCAGATCCCTGTATACAGTAATATACTATATACACACAGCCAGGACTATCCCGCAGGAGACACAAGTCCTCCACCACCGGCTATCCTCCAGATCCCTGTATACAGTAATATACTATATACACACAGCCAGGACTATCCTGCAGGAGACACAAGTCCTCTACCACCGGCTATCCTCCAGATCCCTGTATACAGTAATATACTATATACACACAGCCAGGACTATCCCACAGGAGACACAAGTCCTCCACCACCGGCTATCCTCCAGATCCCTGTATACAGTAATATACTATATACACACAGCCAGGACTATCCTGCAGGAGACACAAGTCCTCCACCACCGGCTATCCTCCAGATCCCTGTATACAGTAATATACTATATACACACAGCCAGGACTATCCTGCAGGAGACACAAGTCCTCTACCACCGGCTATCCTCCAGATCCCTGTATATAGTAATATACTATATACACACAGCCAGGACTATCCTGCAGGAGACACAAGTCCTCCACCACCGGCTATCCTCCAGATCCCTGTATACAGTAATATACTATATACACACAGCCAGGACTATCCCGCAGGAGACACAAGTCCTCCACCACCGGCTATCCTCCAGATCCCTGTATACAGTAATATACTATATACACACAGCCAGGACTATCCTGCAGGAGACACAAGTCCTCTACCACCGGCTATCCTCCAGATCCCTGTATACAGTAATATACTATATACACACAGCCAGGACTATCCCACAGGAGACACAAGTCCTCCACCACCGGCTATCCTCCAGATCCCTGTATACAGTAATATACTATATACACACAGCCAGGACTATCCTGCAGGAGACACAAG
This sequence comes from Dendrobates tinctorius, assembly GCF_039654945.1. NCBI lineage: Eukaryota > Metazoa > Chordata > Amphibia > Anura > Dendrobatidae > Dendrobates > Dendrobates tinctorius. The sequence continues at coordinate 347,725 of NW_027362068.1, read as the reverse complement.
TCCTCCACCACCGGCTATCCTCCAGATCCCTGTATACAGTAATATACTATATACACACAGCCAGGACTATCCTGCAGGAGACACAAGTCCTCTACCACCGGCTATCCTCCAGATCCCTGTATACAGTAATATACTATATACACACAGCCAGGACTATCCTGCAGGAGACACAAGTCCTCCACCACCGGCTATCCTCCAGATCCCTGTATACAGTAATATACTATATACACACAGCCAGGACTATCCCGCAAGAGACACAAGTCCTCCACCACCGGCTATCCTCCAGATCCCTGTATACAGTAATATACTATATACACACAGCCAGGACTATCCTGCAGGAGACACAAGTCCTCTACCACCGGCTATCCTCCAGATCCCTGCATACAGTAATATACTATATACACACAGCCAGGACTATCCCACAAGAGACACAAGTCCTCTACCACCGGCTATCCTCCAGATCCCTGCATACAGTAATATGCTATATACACACAGCCAGGACTATCCCGCAGGAGACACGAGTCCTCTACCACCGGCTATCCTCCAGATCCCTGGATACAGTAATATACTATATACACACAGCCAGGACTATCCTGCAGGAGACACAAGTCCTCTACCACCGGCTATCCTCCAGATCCCTGTATACAGTAATATACTATATACACACAGCCAGGACTATCCTGCAGGAGACACAAGTCCTCTACCACCTGCTATCCTCCAGATCCCTGCATACAGTAATATACTATATACACACAGCCAGGACTATCCTGCAGGAGACACAAGTCCTCTACCACCGGCTATCCTCCAGATCCCTGCATACAGTAATATACTATATACACACAGCCAGGACTATCCCACAAGAGACACGAGTCCTCTACCACCGGATATCCTCCAGATCCCTGCATACAGTAATATACTATATACACACAGCCAGGACTATCCCACAAGAGACACGAGTCCTCTACCACCGGCTATCCTCCAGATCCCTGCATACAGTAATATGCTATATACACACAGCCAGGACTATCCCGCAGGAGACACGAGTCCTCTACCACCGGCTATCCTCCAGATCCCTGGATACAGTAATATACTATATACACACAGCCAGGACTATCCTGCAGGAGACACAAGTCCTCCACCACCGGCTATCCTCCAGATCCCTGTATACAGTAATATACTATATACACACAGCCAGGACTATCCTGCAGGAGACACAAGTCCTCCACCACCGGCTATCCTCCAGATCCCTGTATACAGTAATATACTATATACACACAGCCAGGACTATCCTGCAGGAGACACAAGTCCTCCACCACCGGCTATCCTCCAGATCCCTGCATACAGTAATATACTATATACACACAGCCAGGACTATCCTGCAGAAGACACAAGTCCTCTACCACCGGCTATCCTCCAGATCCCTGCATACAGTAATATACTATATACACACAGCCAGGACTATCCTGCAGGAGACACGAGTCCTCTACCACCGGCTATCCTCCAGATCCCTGCATACAGTAATATACTATATACACACAGCCAGGACTATCCCACAAGAGACACAAGTCCTCTACCACCGGCTATCCTCCAGATCCCTGCATACAGTAATATACTATATACACACAGCCAGGACTATCCTGCAGGAGACACAAGTCCTCCACCACCGGCTATCCTCCAGATCCCTGCATACAGTAATATACTATATACACACAGCCAGGACTATCCTGCAGGAGACACAAGTCCTCTACCACCAGCTATCCTCCAGATCCCTGTATACAGTAATATACTATATACACACAGCCAGGACTATCCTGCAGGAGACACAAGTCCTCTACCACCGGCTATCCTCCAGATCCCTGTATACAGTAATATACTATATACACACAGCCAGGACTATCCTGCAGGAGACACAAGTCCTCTACCACCAGCTATCCTCCAGATCCCTGTATACCGTAATATACTATATACACACAGCCAGGACTATCCTGCAGGAGACACAAGTCCTCCACCACCGGCTATCCTCCAGATCCCTGTATACAGTAATGTACTATATACACACAGCCAGGACTATCCTGCAGGAGACACAAGTCCTCTACCACCGGCTATCCTCCAGATCCCTGCATACAGTAATATACTATATACACACAGCCAGGACTATCCCGCAGGAGACACAAATCCTCTACCACCAGCTATCCTCCAGATCCCTGTATACAGTAATATACTATATACACACAGCCAGGACTATCCTGCAGGAGACACAAGTCCTCTACCACCGGCTATCCTCCAGATCCCTGCATACAGTAATATACTATATACACACAGCCAGGACTATCCCGCAGGAGACACAAGTCCTCCACCACCGGCTATCCTCCAGATCCCTGCATACAGTAATATACTATATACACACAGCCAGGACTATCCCACAAGAGACACAAGTCCTCCACCACCGGCTATCCTCCAGATCCCTGTATACAGTAATATACTATATACACACAGCCAGGACTATCCCGCAGGAGACACAAGTCCTCTACTACCGGCTATCCTCCAGATCCCTGTATACAGTAATATACTATATACACACAGCCAGGACTATCCCGCAGGAGACACAAGTCCTCTACCACCAGCTATCCTCCAGATCCCTGTATACAGTAATATACTATATACACACAGCCAGGACTATCCCGCAGGAGACACAAGTCCTCCACCACCGGCTATCCTCCAGATCCCTGTATACAATAATATACTATATACACACAGCCAGGACTATCCCGCAGGAGACACAAGTCCTCTACCACCAGCTATCCTCCAGATCCCTGCATACAGTAATATACTATATACACACAGCCAGGACTATCCTGCAGGAGACACAAGTCCTCTACCACCGGCTATCCTCCAGATCCCTGCATACAGTAATATACTATATACACACAGCCAGGACTATCCTGCAGGAGACACAAGTCCTCTACCACAGGCTATCCTCCAGATCCCTGCATACAGTAATATACTATATACACACAGCCAGGACTATCCTGCAGGAGACACAAGTCCTCTACCACCGGCTATCCTCCAGATCCCTGTATACAGTAATATACTATATACACACAGCCAGGACTATCCTGCAGGAGACACAAGTCCTCTACCACCGGCTATCCTCCAGATCCCTGCATACAGTAATATACTATATACACACAGCCAGGACTATCCTGCAGGAGACACAAGTCCTCTACCACCGGCTATCCTCCAGATCCCTGCATACAGTAATATACTATATACACACAGCCAGGACTATCCTGCAGGAGACACGAGTCCTCCACCACCGGCTATCCTCCAGATCCCTGTATACAGTAATATACTATATACACACAGCCAGGACTATCCTGCAGGAGACACAAGTCCTCCACCACCGGCTATCCTCCAGATCCCTGCATACAGTAATGTACTATATACACACAGCCAGGACTATCCTGGAGGAGACACAAGTCCTCTACCACCGGCTATCCTCCAGATCCCTGCATACAGTAATATACTATATACACACAGCCAGGACTATCCTGCAGGAGACACAAGTCCTCTACCACCGGCTATCCTCCAGATCCCTGCATACAGTAATGTACTATATACACACAGCCAGGACTATCCTGCAGGAGACACAAGTCCTCCACCACCGGCTATCCTCCAGATCCCTGCATACAGTAATATGCTATATACACACAGCCAGGACTATCCTGCAGGAGACACAAGTCCTCTACTACCGGCTATCCTCCAGATCCCTGCATACAGTAATATGCTATATACACACAGCCAGGACTATCCTGCAGGAGACACAAGTCCTCTACCACCGGCTATCCTCCAGATCCCTGTATACAGTAATATACTATATACACAAAGCCAGGACTATCCTGCAGGAGACACAAGTCCTCTACCACCAGCTATCCTCCAGATCCCTGTATACAGTAATATACTATATACACACAGCCAGGACTATCCTGCAGGAGACACAAGTCCTCTACCACCGGCTATCCTCCAAATCCCTGCATACAGTAATATACTATATACACACAGCCAGGACTATCCTGCAGGAGACACGAGTCCTCTACCACCGGCTATCCTCCAGATCCCTGTATACAGTAATATACTATATACACACAGCCAGGACTATCCTGCAGGAGACACAAGTCCTCTACCACCGGCTATCCTCCAGATCCCTGTATACAGTAATATACTATATACACACAGCCAGGACTATCCTGCAGGAGACACAAGTCCTCTACCACCGGCTATCCTCCAGATCCCTGTATACAGTAATATACTATATACACAAAGCCAGGACTATCCTGCAGGAGACACAAGTCCTCTACCACCAGCTATCCTCCAGATCCCTGTATACAGTAATATACTATATACACACAGCCAGGACTATCCTGCAGGAGACACAAGTCCTCCACCACCGGCTATCCTCCAGATCCCTGCATACAGTAATCTATATATATAAAATTGAATGTATGTGTGTGTATCACCAACCAGTCATGAAACATCTTTCATTTCACCCGAACCATTTAAAAGAAGCTGAGCTGTGATTGGTTGCTATGAGCAACAGTTTTCCCTACTGACAACACCTCAGCAGACTGACCAGGTGGGAGAGATCTAGCATCCCTGGGAACATAAGCTCCCAGCCATTGTCTGCCCCCTGAGAGGAGCAGAGAGCACATGACAGAATTGATTCCCACCCCCCTCCCTGCCTATATACCCATCACACATCCTCCATACCATAGGCATGTCTTCCCTCTTAAAGGGATCTCCGGTATGGAAGTGAGGGCTACTACCCCTAATATCTGCGCTCTGATACTGACCCCAGGCTTCTATTAAAGGGATCATTGATATGGAAGTGAGGGCAAATCCCTCAGCGCTCTGGTTCTGATGCCAGGCCTCTCTTAAAGGGATCCCCGGTATGGAAGTTAGGACCGTTCCACTCAGTGATCTGGTTCTGACCCCAGGCTGACGGGATGATGTGGGATATTAGGGGTAGTAGTCCGGAGGCTCTGGCTGATGGGATGATGTGGGATATTAGGGGTAGTAGTCCGGAGGCTCTGGCTGACGGGATGATGTGGGATATTAGGGGTAGTAGTCCGGAGGCTCTGGCTGACGGGATGATGTGGGATATTAGGGGTAGTAGTCCGGAGGCTCTGGCTGACGGGATGATGTGGGATATTAGGGGTAGTAGTCCGGTGGCTCTGGCTGACGGGATGATGTGGGATATTAGTGGTAGTAGTCCGGTGGCTCTGGCTGACGGGATGATGTGGGATATTAGGGGTAGTAGTCCGGAGGCTCTGGCTGACGGGATGATGTGGGATATTAGTGGTAGTAGTCCGGTGGCTCTGGCTGACGGGATGATGTAGGATATTAGTGGTAGTAGTCCGGTGGCTCTGGCTGACGGGATGATGTGGGATATTAGGGGTAGTAGTCCGGTGGCTCTGGCTGATGGGATGATGTGGGATATTAGGGGTAGTAGTCCGGTGGCTCTGGCTGACGGGATGATGTGGGATATTAGGGGTAGTAGTCCGGTGACTCTGGCTGATGGGATGATGTGGGATATTAGTGGTAGTAGTCCGGTGGCTCTGGCTGACGGGATGATGTGGGATATTAGGGGTAGTAGTCCGGTGGCTCTGGCTGACGGGATGATGTGGGATATTAGAGGTAGTAGTCTGGTGGCTCTGGCTGATGGGATGATGTGGGATATTAGTGGTAGTAGTCCGGTGACTCTGGCTGATGGGATGATGTGGGATATTAGTGGTAGTAGTCCGGTGGCTCTGGCTGACGGGATGATGTGGGATATTAGGGGTAGTAGTCCGGTGGCTCTGGCTGACGGGATGATGTGGGATATTAGTGGTAGTAGTCCGGTGGCTCTGGCTGATGGGATGATGTGGGATATTAGGGGTAGTAGTCCGGTAGCTCTGGCTGATGGGATGATGTGGGATATTAGGGGTAGTAGTCCGGTGGCTCTGGCTGACGGGATGATGTGGGATATTAGTGGTAGTAGTCCTGTAGCTCTGGCTGACGGGATGATGTGGGATATTAGTGGTAGTAGTCCGGTAGCTCTGGCTGACGGGATGATGTGGGATATTAGTGGTAGTAGTCCGGTGGCTCTGGCTGACGGGATGATGTGGGATATTAGGGGTAGTAGTCCGGTGGCTCTGGCTGACGGGATGATGTGGGATATTAGTGGTAGTAGTCCGGTGGCTCTGGCTGACGGGATGATGTGGGATATTAGGGGTAGTAGTCCGGTGGCTCTGGCTGACGGGATGATGTGGGATATTAGGGGTAGTAGTCTGGTGGCTCTGGCTGATGGGATGATGTGGGATATTAGTGGTAGTAGTCCGGTGACTCTGGCTGATGGGATGATGTGGGATATTAGTGGTAGTAGTCCGGTGGCTCTGGCTGACGGGATGATGTGGGATATTAGTGGTAGTAGTCCTGTAGCTCTGGCTGACGGGATGATGTGGGATATTAGTGGTAGTAGTCCGGTGGCTCAGGCTGATGGGATGATGTGGGATATTAGGGGTAGTAGTCAGGTACCTCTGGCTGACGGGATGATGTGGGATATTAGGGGTAGTAGTCCGGTGGCTCTGGCTGATGGGATGATGTGGGATATTAGGGGTAGTAGTCCGGTGGCTCTGGCTGACGGGATGATGTGGGATATTAGGGGTAGTAGTCCGGTGGCTCTGGCTGACGGGATGATGTGGGATATTAGGGGTAGTAGTCTGGTAGCTCTGGCTGATGGGATGATGTGGGATATTAGGGGTAGTAGTCCGGTGGCTCTGGCTGACGGGATGATGTGGGATATTAGTGGTAGTAGTCCTGTAGCTCTGGCTGACGGGATGATGTGGGATATTAGGGGTAGTAGTCCGGTGGCTCTGGCTGACGGGATGATTTGGGATATTAGGGGTAGTAGTCCGGTGGCTCTGGCTGACCGGATGATGATGATGTGGGATATTAGGGGTAGTAGTCCGGTGGCTCTGGCTGACGGGATGATGTGGGATATTAGGGGTAGTAGTCTGGTGGCTCTGGCTGACGGGATGATGTGGGATATTAGGGGTAGTAGTCCGGTGGCCCTGGCTGACGGGATGATGTGGGATATTAGGGGTAGTAGTCCGGTGGCTCTGGCTGACCGGATGATGATGATGTGGGATATTAGGGGTAGTAGTCCGGTGGCTCTGGCTGACGGGATGATGTGGGATATTAGTGGTAGTAGTCCGGTGGCTCTGGCTGACCGGATGATGATGATGTGGGATATTAGGGGTAGTAGTCCGGTGGCTCTGGCTGACGGGATGATGTGGGATATTAGGGGTAGTAGTCCGGTGGCTCTGGCTGACGGGATGATGTGGGATATTAGTGGTAGTAGTCCGGTGGCTCTGGCTGACCGGATGATGATGATGTGGGATATTAGGGGTAGTAGTCCGGTGGCTCTGGCTGACGGGATGATGTGGGATATTAGGGGTAGTAGTCCGGTGGCTCTGGCTGATGGGATGATGTGGGATATTAGGGGTAGTAGTCCGGTGACTCTGGCTGATGGGATGATGTGGGATATTAGTGGTAGTAGTCCGGTGGCTCTGGCTGACGGGATGATGTGGGATATTAGGGGTAGTAGTCCGGTGGCTCTGGCTGACGGGATGATGTGGGATATTAGAGGTAGTAGTCTGGTGGCTCTGGCTGATGGGATGATGTGGGATATTAGTGGTAGTAGTCCGGTGACTCTGGCTGATGGGATGATGTGGGATATTAGTGGTAGTAGTCCGGTGGCTCTGGCTGACGGGATGATGTGGGATATTAGTGGTAGTAGTCCGGTGGCTCTGGCTGATGGGATGATGTGGGATATTAGGGGTAGTAGTCCGGTAGCTCTGGCTGATGGGATGATGTGGGATATTAGGGGTAGTAGTCCGGTGGCTCTGGCTGACGGGATGATGTGGGATATTAGTGGTAGTAGTCCTGTAGCTCTGGCTGACGGGATGATGTGGGATATTAGTGGTAGTAGTCCGGTAGCTCTGGCTGACGGGATGATGTGGGATATTAGTGGTAGTAGTCCGGTGGCTCTGGCTGACGGGATGATGTGGGATATTAGGGGTAGTAGTCCGGTGGCTCTGGCTGACGGGATGATGTGGGATATTAGTGGTAGTAGTCCGGTGGCTCTGGCTGACGGGATGATGTGGGATATTAGGGGTAGTAGTCCGGTGGCTCTGGCTGACGGGATGATGTGGGATATTAGGGGTAGTAGTCTGGTGGCTCTGGCTGATGGGATGATGTGGGATATTAGTGGTAGTAGTCCGGTGACTCTGGCTGATGGGATGATGTGGGATATTAGTGGTAGTAGTCCGGTGGCTCTGGCTGACGGGATGATGTGGGATATTAGTGGTAGTAGTCCTGTAGCTCTGGCTGACGGGATGATGTGGGATATTAGTGGTAGTAGTCCGGTGGCTCAGGCTGATGGGATGATGTGGGATATTAGGGGTAGTAGTCAGGTACCTCTGGCTGACGGGATGATGTGGGATATTAGGGGTAGTAGTCCGGTGGCTCTGGCTGATGGGATGATGTGGGATATTAGGGGTAGTAGTCCGGTGGCTCTGGCTGACGGGATGATGTGGGATATTAGGGGTAGTAGTCCGGTGGCTCTGGCTGACGGGATGATGTGGGATATTAGGGGTAGTAGTCTGGTAGCTCTGGCTGATGGGATGATGTGGGATATTAGGGGTAGTAGTCCGGTGGCTCTGGCTGACGGGATGATGTGGGATATTAGTGGTAGTAGTCCTGTAGCTCTGGCTGACGGGATGATGTGGGATATTAGGGGTAGTAGTCCGGTGGCTCTGGCTGACGGGATGATTTGGGATATTAGGGGTAGTAGTCCGGTGGCTCTGGCTGACCGGATGATGATGATGTGGGATATTAGGGGTAGTAGTCCGGTGGCTCTGGCTGACGGGATGATGTGGGATATTAGGGGTAGTAGTCTGGTGGCTCTGGCTGACGGGATGATGTGGGATATTAGGGGTAGTAGTCCGGTGGCCCTGGCTGACGGGATGATGTGGGATATTAGGGGTAGTAGTCCGGTGACTCTGGCTGACGGGATGATGTGGGATATTAGTGGTAGTAGTCCGGTGGCTCTGGCTGACCGGATGATGATGATGTGGGATATTAGGGGTAGTAGTCCGGTGGCTCTGGCTGACGGGATGATGTGGGATATTAGGGGTAGTAGTCCGGTGGCTCTGGCTGACGGGATGATGTGGGATATTAGTGGTAGTAGTCCGGTGGCTCTGGCTGACCGGATGATGATGATGTGGGATATTAGGGGTAGTAGTCCGGTGGCTCTGGCTGACGGGATGATGTGGGATATTAGGGGTAGTAGTCTGGTGGCTCTGGCTGACGGGATGATGTGGGATATTAGGGGTAGTAGTCCGGTGGCCCTGGCTGACGGGATGATGTGGGATATTAGGGGTAGTAGTCCGGTGACTCTGGCTGACGGGATGATGTGGGATATTAGGGGTAGTAGTCCGGTGGCTCAGGCTGATGGGATGATGTGGGATATTAGGGGTAGTAGTCCGGTGGCTCTGGCTGATGGGATGATGTGGGATATTAGTGGTAGTAGTCCGGTGGCTCTGGCTGACGGGATGATGTGGGATATTAGGGGTTGTAGTCCGGTGGCTCTGGCTGACGGGATGATGTGGGATATTAGGGGTAGTAGTCCGGTGGCTCTGGCTGACGGGATGATGTGGGATATTAGTGGTAGTAGTCCGGTGGCTCTGGCTGACGGGATGATGTGGGATATTAGGGGTAGTAGTCCGGTGACTCTGGCTGACGGGATGATGTGGGATATTAGGGGTAGTAGTCCGGTGGCTCAGGCTGATGGGATGATGTGGGATATTAGGGGTAGTAGTCCGGTGGCTCTGGCTGACGGGATGATGTGGGATATTAGGGGTAGTAGTCCGGTGACTCTGGCTGACGGGATGATGTGGGATATTAGGGGTAGTAGTCCGGTGGCTCAGGCTGATGGGATGATGTGGGATATTAGGGGTAGTAGTCCGGTGACTCTGGCTGACGGGATGATGTGGGATATTAGGGGTAGTAGTCCGGTGGCTCTGGCTGACGGGATGATGTGGGATATTAGTGGTAGTAGTCCGGTGGCTCTGGCTGACGGGATGATGTGGGATATTAGGGGTAGTAGTCCGGTGACTCTGGCTGACGGGATCATGTGGGATATTAGGGGTAGTAGTCCGGTGGCTCAGGCTGATGGGATGATGTGGGATATTAGGGGTAGTAGTCCGGTGACTCTGGCTGACTGGATGATGTGGGATATTAGTGGTAGTAGTCCGGTGGCTCTGGCTGACGGGATGATGATGATGTGGGATATTAGGGGTAGTAGTCCTGTGGCTCTGGCTGACGGGATGATGTGGGATATTAGGGGTAGTAGTCCGGTGGCTCTGGCTGACGGGATGATGATGATGTGGGATATTAGGGGTAGTAGTCCGGTGGCTCTGGCTGACGGGATGATGTGGGATATTAGGGGTAGTAGTCCGGTGGCTCTGGCTGATGGGATGATGTGGGATATTAGTGGTAGTAGTCCGGTGGCTCTGGCTGAGGGGATGATGTGGGATATTAGGGGTAGTAGTCCGGTGACTCTGGCTGATGGGATGATGTGGGATATTAGTGGTAGTAGTCCGGTGGCTCTGGCTGATGGGATGATGTGGGATATTAGGGGTAGTAGTCCGGTGGCTCTGGCTGACGGGATGATGTGGGATATTAGGGGTAGTAGTCCGGTGGCTCTGGCTGATGGGATGATGTGGGATATTAGGGGTAGTAGTCCGGTGGCTCTGGCTGATGGGATGATGTGGGATATTAGTGGTAGTAGTCCGGTGGCTCTGGCTGACGGGATGATGTGGGATATTAGGGGTAGTAGTCCGGTGACTCTGGCTGACGGGATGATGTGGGATATTAGGGGTAGTAGTCCGGTGGCTCTGGCTGATGGGATGATGTGGGATATTAGTGGTAGTAGTCCGGTGGCTCTGGCTGATGGGATGATGTGGGATATTAGGGGTAGTAGTCCGGTGGCTCTGGCTGATGGGATGATGTTGGATATTAGTGGTAGTAGTCCGGTGGCTCTGGCTGACGGGATGATGTGGGATATTAGTGGTAGTAGTCCGGTGACTCTGGCTGACGGGATGATGTGGGATATTAGGGGTAGTAGTCCGGAGGCTCTGGCTGATGGGATGATGTGGGATATTAGTGGTAGTAGTCCGGTGGCTCTGGCTGACGGGATGATGTGGGATATTAGGGGTAGTAGTCCGGTGACTCTGGCTGACGGGATGATGTGGGATATTAGGGGTAGTAGTCCGGTAGCTCTGGCTGATGGGTTGATGTGGGATATTAGGGGTAGTAGTCCGGTGGCTCTGGCTGATGGGATGATGTGGGATATTAGTGGTAGTTGTCCGGTGGCTCTGGCTGATGGGATGATGTGGGATATTAGGGGTAGTAGTCCGGTGGCTCTGGGTGACGGGATGATGTGGGATATTAGGGGTAGTAGTCCGGTGGCTCTGGCTGACGGGATGATGTGGGATATTAGGGGTAGTAGTCCGGTGACTCTGGCTGACGGGATGATGTGGGATATTAGTGGTAGTAGTCCGGTGGCTCTGGCTGACGGGATGATGATGATGTGGGATATTAGGGGTAGTAGTCCGGTGACTCTGGCTGACGGGATGATGTGGGATATTAGGGGTAGTAGTCCGGTGGCTCTGGCTGACGGGATGATGTGGGATATTAGGGGTAGTAGTCCGGTGGCTCTGGGTGACGGGATGATGTGGGATATTAGGGGTAGTAGTCCGGTGGCTCTGGCTGACGGGATGATGTGGGATATTAGGGGTAGTAGTCCGGTGGCTCTGGCTGACGGGATGATGTGGGATATTAGGGGTAGTAGTCCGGTGGCTCTGGCTGGCGGGATGATGTGGGATATTAGGGGCAGTAGTCCGGTGGCTCTGGCTGATGGGATGATGTGGGATATTAGGGTTAGTAGTCCAGTGGCTCTGGCTGATGGGTTGATGTGGGATATTAGGGGTAGTAGTCCGGTAGCTCTGGCTGATGGGATGATGTGGGATTTAAGGGGTAGTAGTCCGGTGGCTCTGGCTGACGGGATGATGTGGGATATTAGTGGTAGTAGTCCTGTAGCTCTGGCTGACGGGATGATGTGGGATATTAGTGGTAGTAGTCCGGTGGCTCTGGCTGACGGGATGATGTGGGATATTAGGGGTAGTAGTCCGGTGGCTCTGGCTGACGGGATGATGTGGGATATTAGGGGTAGTAGTCTGGTGGCTCTGGCTGACGGGATGATGTGGGATATTAGGTGTAGTAGTCCGGTGGCTCTGGCTGACGGGATGATGTGGGATATTAGGGGTAGTAGTCCGGTGACTCTGGCTGACGGGATGATGTGGGATATTAGGGGTAGTAGTCCGGTGGCTCTGGCTGATGGGTTGATGTGGGATATTAGGGGTAGTAGTCCGGTAGCTCTGGCTGATGGGATGATGTGGGATATTAGGGGTAGTAGTCCGGTGGCTCTGGCTGACGGGATGATGTGGGATATTAGTGGTAGTAGTCCTGTAGCTCTGGCTGACGGGATGATGTGGGATATTAGTGGTAGTAGTCCGGTGGCTCTGGCTGACGGGATGATGTGGGATATTAGGGGTAGTAGTCCGGTGACTCTGGCTGACGGGATGATGTGGGATATTAGGGGTAGTAGTCCGGTGGCTCTGGCTGATGGGTTGATGTGGGATATTAGGGGTAGTAGTCCGGTAGCTCTGGCTGATGGGATGATGTGGGATATTAGGGGTAGTAGTCCGGTGGCTCTGGCTGACGGGATGATGTGGGATATTAGTGGTAGTAGTCCTGTAGCTCTGGCTGACGGGATGATGTGGGATATTAGTGGTAGTAGTCCGGTGGCTCTGGCTGACGGGATGATGTGGGATATTAGGGGTAGTAGTCCGGTGGCTCTGGCTGACGGGATGATGTGGGATATTAGGGGTAGTAGTCTGGTGGCTCTGGCTGACGGGATGATGTGGGATATTAGGGGTAGTAGTCCGGTGGCCCTGGCTGACGGGATGATGTGTGATATTAGGGGTAGTAGTCTGGTGGCTCTGGCTGACGGGATGATGTGGGATATTAGGGGTAGTAGTCCGGTGACTGGCTGACGGGATGATGTGGGATATTAGGGGTAGTAGTCCGGTGGCTCAGGCTGATGGGATGATGTGGGATATTAGTGGTAGTAGTCTGGTGGCTCTGGCTGACGGGATGATGTGGGATATTAGGGGTAGTAGTCCGGTGGCTCTGGCTGATGGGATGATGTGGGATATTAGGGGTAGTAGTCCGGTGACTCTGGCTGACTGGATGATGTGGGATATTAGTGGTAGTAGTCCGGTGGCTCTGGCTGACGGGATGATGATGATGTGGGATATTAGGGGTAGTAGTCCGGTGGCTCTGGCTGACGGGATGATGTGGGATATTAGGGGTAGTAGTCTGGTGGCTCTGGCTGACGGGATGATGTGGGATATTAGGGGTAGTAGTCCGGTGGCCCTGGCTGACGGGATGATGTGGGATATTAGGGGTAGTAGTCCGGTGACTCTGGCTGACGGGATGATGTGGGATATTAGGGGTAGTAGTCCGGTGGCTCAGGCTGATGGGATGATGTGGGATATTAGGGGTAGTAGTCTGGTGGCTCTGGCTGATGGGATGATGTGGGATATTAGTGGTAGTAGTCCGGTGGCTCTGGCTGACGGGATGATGTGGGATATTAGGGGTAGTAGTCCGGTGGCTCAGGCTGATGGGATGATGTGGGATATTAGGGGTAGTAGTCCGGTGACTCTGGCTGACTGGATGATGTGGGATATTAGGGGTAGTAGTCCGGTGGCTCTGGCTGATGGGATGATGTGGGATATTAGGGGTAGTAGTCCGGTGGCTCTGGCTGATGGGATGATGTGAGATATTAGTGGTAGTAGTTCGGTGGCTCTGGCTGACGGGATCATGTGGGATATTAGGGGTAGTAGTCCGGTGGCTCTGGCTGACGGGATGATGTGGGATATTAGGGGTAGTAGTCCGGTGACTCTGGCTGACGGGATGATGTGGGATATTAGGGGTAGTAGTCCGGTGGCTCTGGCTGACGGGATGATGTGGGATATTAGGGGTAGTAGTCCGGTGACTCTGGCTGACGGGATGATGTGGGATATTAGGGGTAGTAGTCCGGTAGCTCTGGCTGACGGGATGATGTGGGATATTAGTGGTAGTAGTCCGGTGGCTCTGGCTGATGGGATGATGTGGGATATTAGTGGTAGTAGTCCGGTGGCTCTGGCTGACGGGATGATGTGGGATATTAGGGGTAGTAGTCCGGTGGCTCTGGCTGACGGGATGATGTGGGATATTAGTGGTAGTAGTCCGGTGGCTCTGGCTGACGGGATGATGTGGGATATTAGGGGTAGTAGTCCGGTGGCTCTGGCTGATGGGATGATGTGGGATATTAGGGGTAGTAGTCCGGTGACTCTGGCTGACGGGATGATGTGGGATATTAGTGGTAGTAGTCCGGTGGCTCTGGCTGATGGGATGATGTGGGATATTAGGGGTAGTAGTCCGGTGACTCTGGCTGACGGGATGATGTGGGATATTAGTGGTAGTAGTCCGGTGGCTCTGGCTGACGGGATGATGTGGGATATTAGGGGTAGTAGTCCGGTGGCTCTGGTTGACGGGATGATGTGGGATATTAGGGGTAGTAGTCCGGAGGCTCTGGCTGATGGGATGATGTGGGATATTAGTGGTAGTAGTCCGGTGGCTCTGGCTGACGGGATGATGTGAGATATTAGGGGTAGTAGTCCGGTGACTCTGGTTGACGGGATGATGTGGGATATTAGTGGTAGTAGTCCGGTGGCTCTGGCTGACGGGATGATGTGAGATATTAGGGGTAGTAGTCCGGTGACTCTGGTTGACGGGATGATGTGGGATATTAGGGGTAGTAGTCCGGAGGCTCTGGCTGATGGGATGATGTGGGATATTAGTGGTAGTAGTCCGGTGGCTCTGGCTGACGGGATGATGTGGGATATTAGGGGTAGTAGTCCGGTGGCTCTGGCTGACGGGATGATGTGGGATATTAGGGGTAGTAGTCCGGTAGCTCTGGCTGACGGGATGATGTGGGATATTAGTGGTAGTAGTCCGGTGGCTCTGGCTGACGGGATGATGTGGGATATTAGGGGTAGTAGTCCGGTGGCTCTGGCTGACGGGATGATGTGGGATATTAGGGGTAGTAGTCCGGTGACTCTGGCTGACGGGATGATGTGGGATATTAGTGGTAGTAGTCCGGTGGCTCTGGCTGATGGGATGATGTGGGATATTAGTGGTAGTAGTCCGGTGGCTCTGGCTGACGGGATGATGTGAGATATTAGGGGTAGTAGTCCGGTGACTCTGGTTGACGGGATGATGTGGGATATTAGTGGTAGTAGTCCGGTGGCTCTGGCTGACGGGATGATGTGAGATATTAGGGGTAGTAGTCCGGTGACTCTGGTTGACGGGATGATGTGGGATATTAGGGGTAGTAGTCCGGAGGCTCTGGCTGATGGGATGATGTGGGATATTAGTGGTAGTAGTCCGGTGGCTCTGGCTGACGGGATGATGTGGGATATTAGGGGTAGTAGTCCGGTGGCTCTGGCTGACGGGATGATGTGGGATATTAGGGGTAGTAGTCCGGTAGCTCTGGCTGACGGGATGATGTGGGATATTAGTGGTAGTAGTCCGGTGGCTCTGGCTGACGGGATGATGTGGGATATTAGGGGTAGTAGTCCGGTGGCTCTGGCTGACGGGATGATGTGGGATATTAGGGGTAGTAGTCCGGTGGCTCTGGGTGACGGGATGATGTGGGATATTAGTGGTAGTAGTCCGGTGGCTCTGGCTGACGGGATGATGTGGGATATTAGTGGTAGTAGTCCGGTGGCTCTGGCTGACGGGATGATGTGGGATATTAGGGGTAGTAGTCCGGTAGCTCTGGCTGATGGGTTGATGTGGGATATTAGGGGTAGTAGTCCGGTAGCTCTGGCTGATGGGTTGATGTGGGATATTAGGGGTAGTAGTCCGGTGGCTCTGGGTGACGGGATGATGTGGGATATTAGTGGTAGTAGTCCGGTGGCTCTGGCTGACGGGATGATGTGGGATATTAGTGGTAGTAGTCCGGTGGCTCTGGCTGACGGGATGATGTGGGATATTAGGGGTAGTAGTCCGGTAGCTCTGGCTGATGGGTTGATGTGGGATATTAGGGGTAGTAGTCCGGTGGCTCTGGCTGATGGGATGATGTGGGATATTAGTGGCAGTAGTCCGGTGGCTCTGGCTGACGGGATGATGTGGGATATTAGGGGTAGTAGTCCGGTGGCTCTGGGTGACGGGATGATGTGGGATATTAGGGGTAGTAGTCCGGTGGCTCTGGCTGACGGGATGATGTGGGATATTAGGGGTAGTAGTCCGGTGGCTCTGGCTGGCGGGATGATGTGGGATATTAGGGGCAGTAGTCCGGTGGCTCTGGCTGATGGGATGATGTGGGATATTAGGGGTAGTAGTCCGGTGGCTCTGGCTGGCGGGATGATGTGGGATATTACGGGTAGTAGTCCGGTGGCTCTGGCTGATGGGATGATGTGGGATATTAGGGGTAGTAGTCCGGTGACTCTGGATGATGTGGGATATTAGGGGTAGTAGTCCGGTGACTCTGGCTGACGGGATGATGTGGGATATTAGGGGTAGTAGTCCGGTGGCTCTGGCTGACGGGATGATGATGATGTGGGATATTAGGGGTAGTAGTCCGGTGGCTCTGGCTGACGGGATAATGTGGGATATTAGGGGTAGTAGTCCGGTAGCTCTGGCTGATGGGTTGATGTGGGATATTAGTGGTAGTAGTCCGGTGGCTCTGGCTGACGCGATGATGTGGGATATTAGGGGTATTAGTCCGGTGGCTGTGGCTGACGGGATGATGTGGGATATTAGGGGTAGTAGTCCGGTGGCTCTGGGTGACGGGATGATGTGGGTTATTAGGGGTAGTAGTCCGGTGGCTCTGGCTGACGGGATGATGTGGGATATTAGGGGTAGTAGTCCGGTGGCTCTGGCTGACGGGATGATGTGGGATATTAGGGGTAGTAGTCCGGTGGCTCTGGCTGGCGGGATGATGTGGGATATTAGTGGTAGTAGTCCGGTGGCTCTGGGTGACGGGATGATGTGGGTTATTAGGGGTAGTAGTCCGGTGGCTCTGGCTGACGGGATGATGTGGGATATTAGGGGTAGTAGTCCGGTGGCTCTGGCTGACGGGATGATGTGGGATATTAGGGGTAGTAGTCCGGTGGCTCTGGCTGGCGGGATGATGTGGGATATTAGGGGCAGTAGTCCGGTGGCTCTGGCTGATGGGATGATGTGGGATATTAGGGGTAGTAGTCCGGTGGCTCTGGCTGGCGGGATGATGTGGGATATTAGGGGTAGTAGTCCGGTGGCTCTGGCTGACGGGATGATGTGGGATATTAGGGGCAGTAGTCCGGTGGCTCTGGCTGATGGGATGATGTGGGATATTAGGGGTAGTAGTCCGGTGGCTCTGGCTGGCGGGATGATGTGGGATATTAGGGGTAGTAGTCCGGTGGCTCTGGCTGATGGGATGATGTGGGATATTAGGGGTAGTAGTCCGGTGGCTCTGGTTGACGGGATGATGTGGGATATTAGTGGTAGTAGTCCGGTGGCTCTGGCTGACGGGATGATGTGGGATATTAGGGGTAGTAGTCCGGTGGCTCTGGCTGACGGGATGATGTGGGATATTAGGGGTAGTAGTCTGGTGGCTCTGGCTGACGGGATGATGTGGGATATTAGTGGTAGTAGTCCGGTGGCTCTGGCTGATGGGATGATGTGGGATATTAGGGGTAGTAGTCCGTTGGCTCTGGCTGACGGGATGATGTGGGATATTAGGGGTAGTAGTCCGGTGGCTCTGGGTGACGGGATGATGTGGGATATTAGTGGTAGTAGTCCGGTGGCTCTGGCTGACGGGATGATGTGGGATATTAGGGGTAGTAGTCCGGTGGCTCTGGCTGGCGGGATGATGTGGGATATTAGGGGTAGTAGTCCGGTGGCTCTGGGTGACGGGATGATGTGGGATATTAGGGGTGGTAGTCTGGTGGCTCTGGCTGACGGGATGATGTGGGATATTAGTGGTAGTAGTCCGGTGGCTCTGGCTGACGGGATGATGTGGGATATTAGGGGTAGTAGTCCGGTGGCTCTGGCTGACGGGATGATGTGGGATATTAGGGGTAGTAGTCCGGTGGCTCTGGCTGACGGGATGATGTGGGATATTAGGGGTAGTAGTCCGGTGGCTCTGGCTGATGGGATGATGTGGGATATTAGGGGTAGTAGTCCGGTGGCTCTGGCTGACGGGATGATGTGGGATATTAGTGGTAGTAGTCCGGTGGCTCTGGCTGATGGGATGATGTGGGATATTAGGGGTAGTAGTCCGTTGGCTCTGGCTGACGGGATGATGTGGGATATTAGGGGTAGTAGTCCGGTAGCTCTGGCTGATGGGTTCATGTGGGATATTAGTGGTAGTAGTCCGGTGGCTCTGGCTGACGGGATGATGTGGGATATTAGGGGTAGTAGTCCGGTGGCTCTGGCTGGCGGGATGATGTGGGATATTAGGGGTAGTAGTCCGGTGGCTCTGGCTGACGGGATGATGTGGGATATTAGGGGTAGTAGTCCGGTGGCTCTGGCTGATGGGTTGATGTGGGATATTAGTGGTAGTAGTCCGGTGGCTCTGGCGACGGGATGATGTGGGATATTAGGGGTAGTAGTCCGGTGGCTCTGGCTGACGGGATGATGTGGGATATTAGGGGTAGTAGTCCGGTGGCTCTGGCTGACGGGATGATGTGGGATATTAGGGGTAGTAGTCCGGTGGCTCTGGCTGACGGGATGATGTGGGATATTAGGGGTAGTAGTCCGGTAGCTCTGGCTGACGGGTTGATGTGGGATATTAGTGGTAGTAGTCCGGTGGCTCTGGCTGACGGGATGATGTGGGATATTAGGGGTAGTAGTCCGGTGGCTCTGGCTGGCGGGATGATGTGGGATATTAGGGGTAGTAGTCCGGTGGCTCTGGGTGACGGGATGATGTGGGATATTAGGGGTGGTAGTCTGGTGGCTCTGGCTGACGGGATGATGTGGGATATTAGTGGTAGTAGTCCGGTGGCTCTGGCTGACGGGATGATGTGGGATATTAGGGGTAGTAGTCCGGTGGCTCTGGCTGACGGGATGATGTGGGATATTAGGGGTAGTAGTCCGGTGGCTCTGGCTGACGGGATGATGTGGGATATTAGGGGTAGTAGTCCGGTGGCTCTGGCTGATGGGATGATGTGGGATATTAGGGGTAGTAGTCCGGTGGCTCTGGCTGACGGGATGATGTGGGATATTAGTGGTAGTAGTCCGGTGGCTCTGGCTGATGGGATGATGTGGGATATTAGGGGTAGTAGTCCGTTGGCTCTGGCTGACGGGATGATGTGGGATATTAGGGGTAGTAGTCCGGTAGCTCTGGCTGATGGGTTCATGTGGGATATTAGTGGTAGTAGTCCGGTGGCTCTGGCTGACGGGATGATGTGGGATATTAGGGGTAGTAGTCCGGTGGCTCTGGCTGGCGGGATGATGTGGGATATTAGGGGTAGTAGTCCGGTGGCTCTGGCTGACGGGATGATGTGGGATATTAGGGGTAGTAGTCCGGTGGCTCTGGCTGATGGGTTGATGTGGGATATTAGTGGTAGTAGTCCGGTGGCTCTGGCGACGGGATGATGTGGGATATTAGGGGTAGTAGTCCGGTGGCTCTGGCTGACGGGATGATGTGGGATATTAGGGGTAGTAGTCCGGTGGCTCTGGCTGACGGGATGATGTGGGATATTAGGGGTAGTAGTCCGGTGGCTCTGGCTGACGGGATGATGTGGGATATTAGGGGTAGTAGTCCGGTGGCTCTGGCTGACGGGATGATGTGGGATATTAGGGGTAGTAGTCCGGTGGCTCTGACTGACGGGATGATGTGGGATATTAGGGGTAGTAGTCCGGTAGCTCTGGCTGATGGGATGATGTGGGATATTAGGGGTAGTAGTCCGGTGGCTCTGGCTGACGGGATGATGTGGGATATTAGGGGTAGTAGTCCGGTGGCTCTGGCTGACGGGATGATGTGGGATATTAGGGGTAGTAGTCCGGTGGCTCTGGCTGACGGGATGATGTGGGATATTAGGGGTAGTAGTCCGGTGGCTCTGGCTGACGGGATGATGTGGGATATTAGGGGTAGTAGTCTGGTGGCTCTGGCTGACGGGATGATGTGGGATATTAGGGGTAGTAGTCCGGTGGCTTTGGCTGACGGGATGATGTGGGATATTAGGGGTAGTAGTCCGGTGACTCTGGCTGATGGGATGATGTGGGATATTAGTGGTAGTAGTCCGGTGGCTCTGGCTGACGGGATGATGTGGGATATTAGGGGTAGTAGTCCGGTGACTCTGGCTGACGGGATGATGTGGGATATTAGGGGTAGTAGTCCGGTAGCTCTGGCTGATGGGTTGATGTGGGATATTAGGGGTAATAGTCCGGTGGCTCTGTCTGATGGGATGATGTGGGATATTAGTGGTAGTAGTCCGGTGGCTCTGGCTGACGGGATGATGTGGGATATAAGGGGTAGTAGTCCGGTGGCTCTGGGTGACGGGATGATGTGGGATATTAGGGGTAGTAGTCCGCTGGCTATGGCTGACGGGATGATGTGGGATATTAGGGGTAGTAGTCCGGTGGCTCTGGCTGGCGGGATGATGTGGGATATTAGGGGTAGTAGTTCGGTGGCTCTGGCTGACGGGATGATGTGGGATATTAGGGGTAGTAGTCCGTTGGCTCTGGCTGACGGGATGATGTGGGATATTAGGGGTAGTAGTCCGGTGGCTCTGGCTGGCGGGATGATGTGGGATATTAGGGGTTGTAGTCCGGTGGCTCTGGCTGGCGGGATGATGTGGGATATTACGGGTAGTAGTCCGGTGGCTCTGGCTGATGGGATGATGTGGGATATTAGGGGTAGTAGTCCGGTGACTCTGGCTGACGGGATGATGTGGGATATTAGGGGTAGTAGTCCGGTGACTCTGGCTGACGGGATGATGATGATGTGGGATATTAGGGGTAGTAGTCCGGTGGCTCTGGCTGACGGGATAATGTGGGATATTAGGGGTAGTAGTCCGGTAGCTCTGGCTGATGGGTTGATGTGGGATATTAGGGGTAGTAGTCCGGTGGCTCTGGCTGATGGGATGATGTGGGATATTAGGGGTAGTAGTCCGGTGACTCTGGCTGGCGGGATGATGTTGGATATTACGGGTAGTAGTCCGGTGGCTCTGGCTGATGGGATGATGTGGGATATTAGGGGTAGTAGTCCGGTGACTCTGGCTGACAGGATGATGTGGGATATTAGGGGTAGTAGTCCGGTGGCTCTGGCTGACGGGATGATGATGATGTGGGATATTAGGGGTAGTAGTCCGGTGGCTCTGGGTGACGGGATGATGTGGGATATTAGGGGTAGTAGTCCGGTGGCTCTGGGTGACGGGATGATGTGGGATATTAGGGGTAGTAGTCCGGTGGCTCTGGGTGACGGGATGATGTGGGATATTAGGGGTAGTAGTCCGTTGACTCTGGCTGACGGGATGATGTGGGATATTAGGGGTAGTAGTCCGGTGACTCTGGCTGACGGGATGATGATGATGTTGGATATTAGTGGTAGTAGTCCGGTGGCTCTGGCTGACGGGATGATGATGATGTGGGATATTAGGGGTAGTAGTCCGGTGGCTCTGGCTGACGGGATAATGTGGGATATTAGGGGTAGTAGTCCGGTAGCTCTGGCTGATGGGTTGATGTGGGATATTAGTGGTAATAGTCCGGTGGCTCTGGCGACGGGATGATGTGTGATATTAGGGGTAGTAGTCCGGTGGCTCTGGCTGACGGGATGATGTGGGATATTAGGGGTAGTAGTCCGGTGGCTCTGGGTGACGGGATGATGTGGGATATTAGGGGTAGTAGTCCGGTGGCTCTGGCTGACGGGATGATGTGGGATATTAGGGGTAGTAGTCCGGTGGCTCTGGGTGACGGGATGATGTGGGATATTAGGGGCAGTAGTCCGCTGGCTCTGGCTGATGGGATGATGTGGGATATTAGGGGTAGTAGTCCGGTGGCTCTGGCTGACGGGATGATGTGGGATATTAGGGGTAGTAGTCTGGTGGCTCTGGCTGATGGGTTGATGTGGGATATTAGGGGTAGTAGTCCGGTGGCTCTGGCTGATGGGATGATGTGGGATATTAGGGGTAGTAGTCCGGTGGCTCTGGCTGACGGGATGATGTGGGATATTAGGGGTAGTAGTCTGGTGGCTCTGGCTGATGGGTTGATGTGGGATATTAGGGGTAGTAGTCCGGTGGCTCTGGCTGATGGGTTGATGTGGGATATTAGGGGTAGTAGTCCGGTGGCTCTGGCTGATGGGATGATGTGGGATATTAGGAGTAGTAGTCCGGTGGCTCAGGCTGATGGGATGATGTGGGATATTAGGGGTAGTAGTCCCGTGGCTCTGGCTGACGGGATGATGTGGGATATTAGGGGTAGTAGTCCGGTGGCTCTGGCTGATGGGTTGATGTGGGATATTAGTGGTAGTAGTCCGGTGGCTCTGGCTGATGGGATGATGTGGGATATTAGGGGTAGTAGTCCGGTGACTCTGGCTGGCGGGATGATGTTGGATATTACGGGTAGTAGTCCGGTGGCTCTGGCTGATGGGATGATGTGGGATATTAGGGGTAGTAGTCCGGTGACTCTGGCTGACGGGATGATGTGGGATATTAGGGGTAGTAGTCCGGTGGCTCTGGCTGACGGGATGATGATGATGTGGGATATTAGGGGTAGTAGTCCGGTGGCTCTGGGTGACGGGATGATGTGGAATATTAGGGGTAGTAGTCCGGTGGCTCTGGGTGACGGGATGATGTGGGATATTAGGGGTAGTAGTCCGGTGGCTCTGGGTGACGGGATGATGTGGGATATTAGGGGTAGTAGTCCGTTGACTCTGGCTGACGGGATGATGATGATGTGGGATATTAGTGGTAGTAGTCCGGTGGCTCTGGCTGACGGGATGATGATGATGTGGGATATTAGGGGTAGTAGTCCGGTGGCTCTGGCTGACGGGATAATGTGGGATATTAGGGGTAGTAGTCCGGTAGCTCTGGCTGATGGGTTGATGTGGGATATTAGTGGTAGTAGTCCGGTGCCTCTGGCGACGGGATGATGTGTGATATTAGGGGTAGTAGTCCGGTGGCTCTGGCTGACGGGATGATGTGGGATATTAGGGGTAGTAGTCCGGTGGCTCTGGGTGACGGGATGATGTGGGATATTAGGGGTAGTAGTCCGGTGGCTCTGGCTGACGGGATGATGTGGGATATTAGGGGTAGTAGTCCGGTGGCTCTGGGTGACGGGATGATGTGGGATATTAGGGGTAGTAGTCCGGTGGCTCTGGCTGACGGGATGATGTGGGATATTAGGGGTAGTAGTCCGGTGGCTCTGGCTGATGGGATGATGTGGGATATTAGGGGTAGTAGTCCGGTGGCTCTGGCTGACGGGATGATGTGGGATATTAGGGGTAGTAGTCTGGTGGCTCTGGCTGACGGGATGATGTGGGATATTAGGGGTAGTAGTCCGGTGGCTCTGGCTGATGGGATGATGTGGGATATTAGGGGTAGTAGTCCGGTGGCTCTGGCTGATGGGATGATGTGGGATATTAGGGGTAGTAGTCCGGTGGCTCTGGCTGACGGGATGATGTGGGATATTAGGGGCAGTAGTCCGGTGGCTCTGGCTGACGGGATGATGTGGGATATTAGGGGTAGTAGTCTGGTGGCTCTGGCTGACGGGATGATGTGGGATATTAGGGGTAGTAGTCCGGTGGCTCTGGCTGATGGGATGATGTGTGATATTAGGGGTAGTAGTCCGGTGGCTCTGGCTGACGGGATGATGTGGGATATTAGGGGTAGTAGTCCGGTGGCTCTGGCTGACGGGATGATGTGGGATATTAGGGGTAGTAGTCCGGTGGCTCTGGCTGACGGGATGATGTGGGATATTAGGGGTAGTAGTCCGGTGGCTCTGGCTGATGGGATGATGTGGGATATTAGGGGTAGTAGTCCGGTGGCTCTGGCTGACGGGATGATGTGGGATATTAGGGGTAGTAGTCTGGTGGCTCTGGCTGACGGGATGATGTGGGATATTAGGGGTAGTAGTCCGGTGGCTCTGGCTGATGGGATGATGTGGGATATTAGGGGTAGTAGTCCGGTGGCTCTGGCTGATGGGATGATGTGGGATATTAGGGGTAGTAGTCCGGTGGCTCTGGCTGACGGGATGATGTGGGATATTAGGGGCAGTAGTCCGGTGGCTCTGGCTGATGGGATGATGTGGGATATTAGGGGTAGTAGTCCGGTGGCTCTGGCTGATGGGATGATGTGGGATATTAGGGGTAGTAGTCCGGTGGCTCTGGCTGACGGGATGATGTGGGATATTAGGGGTAGTAGTCCGGTGGCTCTGGCTGGCGGGATGATGTGGGATATTAGTGGTAGTAGTCCGGTAGCTCTGGCTGATGGGTTGATGTGGGATATTAGTGGTAGTAGTCCGGTAGCTCTGGCTGACGGGATGATGTGGGATATGAGTGGTAGTAGTCCGGTGGCTCTGGCTGACGGGATGATGATGATGTGGGATATTAGGGGTAGTAGTCCGGTGGCTCTGGCTGATAGGATGATGTGGGATATTAGGGGTAGTAGTCCGGTGGCTCTGGCTGATGGGATGATGTGGGATATTAGGGGTAGTAGTCCGGTGGCTCTGGCTGATGGGATGATGTGGGATCTTAGGGGTAGTAGTCCGGTGGCTCTGGCTGACGGGATGATGTGGGATATTAGGGGTAGTAGTCCGGTGGCTCTGGCTGACGGGATGATGTGGGATATTAGGGGTAGTAGTCCGGTGGCTCTGGCTGACGGGATGATGTGGGATATTAGGGGTAGTAGTCCGGTGGCTCTGGCTGACGGGTTGATGTGGGATATTAGGGGTAGTAGTCCGGTGACTCTGGCTGACGGGATGATGTGGGATATTAGGGGTTGTAGTCCGGTGGCTCTGGCTGACGGGGTGATGTGGGATATTAGGGGTAGTAGTCCGGTAGCTCTGGCTGATGGGATGATGTGGGATATTAGGGGTAGTAGTCCGGTAGCTCTGGCTGATGGGATGATGTGGGATATTAGGGGTAGTAGTCCGGTGGCTCTGGCTGACGGGATGATGTGGGATATTAGGGGTAGTAGTCCGGTGGCTCTGGCTGACGGGATGATGTGGGATATTAGGGGTAGTAGTCCGGTGGCTCTGGCTGACGGGATGATGTGGGATATTAGGGGTAGTAGTCCGGTGGCTCTGGCTGACGGGATGATGTGGGATATTAGTGGTAGTAGTCCGGTGGCTCTGGCTGACGGGATGATGTGGGATATTAGGGGTAGTAGTCCGGTGGCTCTGGCTGATGGGACGATGTGGGATATTAGGGGTAGTAGTCCGGTAGCTCTGGCTGATGGTTTGATGTGGGATATTAGGGGTAGTAGTCCGGTGGCTCTGGCTGACGGGATGATGTGGGATATTAGGGGTAGTAGTCCGGTGGCTCTGGCTGACGGGATGATGTGGGATATTAGGGGTAGTAGTCCGGTGGCTCTGGCTGACGGGATGATGTGGGATATTAGGGGTAGTAGGCCGGTGGCTCTGGCTGATGGGACGATGTGGGATTTTAGGGGTAGTAGTCTGGTGGCTCTGGCTGAAGGGATGATGTGGGATATTAGTGGTAGTAGTCCGGTGGCTCTGGCTGACGGGATGATGTGGGATATTAGGGGTAGTAGTCCGGTGGCTCTGGCTGATGGGATGATGTGGGATATTAGTGGTAGTAGTCCGGTAGCTCAGGCTGACGGGATGATGTGGGATATTAGAGGTAGTAGTCCGGTGGCTCTGGCTGACGGGATGATGTGGGATATTAGGGGTAGTAGTCCGGTGGCTCTGGCTGACGGGATGATGTGGGATATTAGGGGTAGTAGTCCGGTGGCTTTGGCTGACGGAATGAAGTGGGATATTAGGGGTAGTAGTTTGGTGGCTTTAACGGGATGATGTGGGATATTAGGGGTAGTAGTCCGGTGGCTCTGGCTGATGGGATGATGTGGGATATTATAGTGAATTTGGTATGCTGAGTGGGCGGGGCTGTACACATATATATATATATATATATATATATAAAATATATATATATATATATATTATAGATATTGTAATTTGTTATAACTAATCGTAGTTAGTTACTATGCCCAGGCAGCACCGACACGTCACTGGGACTCTGGCAGTTCGAGGGGTGGATCCAACTAGCAGTCCGCCGAGGGAGGGTACCTAAGTGGCAGGAGCGAAAGCGTCTGGCTCACCAAGGATGCAGGTGAGCCAGGTGTTACCCTCCCTTCTAATCCTGTCCCTAAAAGCTTCAGCTAGGCTGTCAATCATATTCCGGTCTCTCACCAGCAGTTAAGTGTCCACAATCAGTGATGGTTTGGGGAGCCATTTCATCTGCTGGTGTAGGTCCACTGTGTTTTATCAAGACCAAAGTCAGCGCAGCCGTCTACCAGGACATTTTACAGCTCTTCATGTTTCCCTCTGCCGACAAGCTTTTCGGAGATGGAAATTTCATTCTCCAGCAGGACTTGGCCCCTGTCCACACTGCCAAAATTACCAACACCTGGTCTACACACAACAGTATCACTGGGCTTGATTGGCAGCAAACTCCCCTGACCTTAACCCCATAGAGAATCTACGGAGTATTGTCAAGAGGAAGATGAGACACCAGACCCCACAATGCAGACGAGCTGAAGGCTGCTATCAAAGCCAACTGGGCTTCCATAACCCCTCAGCAGTGCCTCAGGCTGAGTGCCTGAAGAAGGGAGAAGATACAGATTATATGTTAGACAAAACTTTTTGACAGTGAGAGTGATCAAAAAGTGAAACAGGCTGCCACGAGAGGTGGTGAGTTCACCTTCAATGGAGCTGCTAATTTATCCTAAACCAGCTCCTACAATCCCTCTCACCTCACCATCTAATCAGCCTATAAATCAAGAAGCATCCTAAGGAATTCACATGTTTGGGGTGTATTCACGTGGTGTCCCCTTCAGCAAAGTATCCTCGTAGCTAAGTATAAAGTATCCTCGTAGCTAAGTATAAAGTATCCTCGTAGCTAAGTATAAAGTATCCTCGTAGCTATCTAGAAGTGGCAGTTAATTCAATGGCAGTTAGTCAGGTCAGGAGTCGGGTAACCCACAGTTTGTACTCCCTTTTAACCATGTGCTTTTATTTTTATTTCCATCTTCCTGTGTGCCTTTGCCATCCACATTCACCGACACATCCTCCCTCCATCACCACTCATCCACATCAGCCCCTCTCTCCTTCCCACTCCCATGTACAGCTCTCATGCTCTTTTCAACTTCCTGAAAAATCCGAGTCCATCGTGCCCAAAGATATCCCACAATAAATCATGTCAGAAATCCCAAGAACTATTTGCTCTTTCCCTATTTACTGCTACTATATCTCTCCCAACTCCGGTCCACCATCCACCAACTTCAACCCCTCCTACTTCGTTACCTTACTAACCTTATTAACATGACTTGTACCCCCTTATCTCCCATTTTTAATTGTGAACTCTGGAATTCACGGTCTGTATGCAATAAGCGTCCATTACTGCACAATTACTTTATAAACAACTCTCCTAATCTGTTGGCCCTCACAGAATCCTGGATCCAGGATTCTGACATGGTCTCCACTGCTGCTATTTCTCATGGCGACCAAATAGACTTCGTAGTGGAGTCGGCATACTCCTGTCCCCACAATGCACTTTCCAGGTCATTCCCCCAATTCCATCACTCATTCCCTTCTTTTGAGGTCCACACCACAGGCTCTTCCATCTCCTCTCCCTCAGAGTAGCGGTCATGTACCATCCCGCAGGCTTACACACCCAGTTCCTTGACCATTTCTGTGCCTGGCTGGCGCACTTCATGTGTTCTGAACTGTCAACCCTTATCCTGAGATATTTCAACATCCCCATCAACAGTCCCACTTCCCCATCTGCATCCCAGCTTCTATCACTAACCACGTCTCTTGGCGTCTCACAGATCTCAACCTGTGAGACACACAAACAAGGGTGTCTGGTTTTGCCTGGCTCAGTTCAGTCTCCTACCTAAATAACTCAACTCTTCCCCTCTCTGACCACAACATTCTCTACTTCACGCTCATATATCCTCGCACACCCAAGCACACTCCTACCTAACACACATTCAGAAATCTACAAGCCATTATCTGCTTAAACACTTACAGACTTAGACTCTTACTGTCCTGTCCTGATCTGGATGTACATTACTAATATGACACCCTCAGAAGTCCCCTTGTCCAAGTAGCACCCCTCACCCTCAGAACCTCTAAACACAGAGTAAAACAGCCCTGGCTCACATCGTAAAATCGATTTCTCCAGTGATGTTCTAGGAGTGCTGAACGCTTATGGAGGAAAACTTGTACTCCAGAAAACTTCATCCATTACAAATTTATGTTAAGGAACTATAACACTGCCATTCACCTCGCCAAACAGACCTGCTATACCACTCCGATCTTCTCACTATCAAACAACCCAAAAAACTCTCTTGACACCTTTCATTCCCTCCTCAGTCCGAAAACACATGTCCCCATCACAGACATCTGTGCTGATTATCTGTCCTCCCACTTTACAGAGAAAATAGAGAATATCCATCAGGAAATCTGCTCACAGTCACCAAGTGCTGTGACTCCCATCCCTCCCTGCATCTCATCTGGCTCACTCTCCACATTTGATCCCGTCACAGAAGAAGTCGTCTCCAGGCTCCTCTCATCTCCTCATACTACATGCACTACTGACCCCATTCCTTCAAATCTCCTCCAGTCTCTTTCTCCTGTCGTCACTACTCACCTAACTAAAATCTTCAATCTCTCTCTCCTCTAGTATTTTCTCCTCCTCCTTCGAACACTCAATTACTCCATTATTAAGAAAACTCTCTCGATCAATACTGCACAAGTAACTACCAGCCAGTCTCCCATTTCCCCTTCATTTCTAAACTCTTGGAGCGCCTGGCCTACTCCCACCTTACCCGTTACCTCTCCACTCACTCTCTCCTAGATCCATCACAGTCCGACTTTAGCCCCCTACAGTCAACAGAAACACCACTGATCAAAGTGATCAACAACCTTCTGACAGCAAAATGTAAGGGTGACCACTCTCTGCTCATTCTTCTCGACCTTGCAGCTTTCGACACTATTGACCACCATCTTCTATTCTCTATGCTCCAGTCAATAGGCATAAAGGACACTGCTCTCTCCTGTTTTTTTTCCTATCTTTCTGACCGCTCCTTCAGTGTATCGTTCGTTGGCTCCACTTCGTCTCCTCTTCCTCTCACTGTCTGGGTACCTTAGGGCTCAGTTCTTGACCCCTTCTCTTCTCTCTACACGGCCCCAATCGGACAGATCATCAGAAGATTTGGCTTTCAGTACCATCTTTATGCTGATGACACACAACTATACACGTCATCCCCTGACCTTATCCCCGTTGTACTACAGAACGCTAGTGACTGTCCGCAGTCTCCAACATCATGTCTGCTCTATATCTGAAACCCAACCTTTCCAAAACTGGACTACTGCTCCCGCCGTCTACTGACCTCCCTAAAGCTGACATCTCCCTCTCCATGGGTGGCGCCATAATTACACCCTGGCAGCAGGCGCGCTGTCTGGTGTTATGTCTGACAAAAATCTTTCTTTCGCCTCCATTATACAATCTCTTGCCTGCTTTTGCTGCTTACACCTAAAGAAAATCTCTAGAATTTGTCCCTTTCTCACCATCCAAACAACAAAGACCCTCACTGTTGCCCTGATCCACTCCCACCTGAACTTACTGCAACGCTCTATTAATTTACCTCCCCCTCACTCGATTTTCCCCTCTCCAGACCATCCGTAATGCAGCAGCCAGGGTCATCTATCTGCTAATTGTTACTTGGTCATTGCAATGACTGCCCATTCATTATAAGATCCAATTTATACTGCTTTGCACACGCAGGACTCTGCTTTGTTACCTTGTGCCTTGGTGTGTCTCTATACACGCACTCTGTCTTGTGCCTTGGCGTGTCTCTACACACGCACTCTGTCTTGTACCTTGTGCTTTGGGTCGTGTCCCCTACACACGCACCTTGCCTTGCACCTAGCCTTGAACCCTGGCGTGTCCCCTACACACGCACCTTGCCTTGCACCTAGCCTTGAACCCTGGCGTGTCCCCTACTCACGCACCTTGCCTTGCACCTAGCCTTGAACCCTGGCGTGTCCCCTACACGCGCACCTTGCCTTGATATCTGTCGTGCCTCCTTGCCTGAACCCTGGTTTGCCTGCCGGATGCCCGGAACCTGCCGATCGCTGCCAGAGATCGTAAGCTGGATGACTGCGGCCTGATGTCCGGAGCTGATGTCCGCAGCCTGATGCCTTGATCATGTCGATCGTTGCCAGCGGTCCGGAGTCCGATGCCATTGTGCTTTTACCTGTACCTAGGCATGCCACCTGGCAATGTACTATGCTATGGACCTTGGCGTGCCCACGCGCGCACCTTGCACGTTTTGCTTGTTTTCACGTTTGCACTGAATGTGATCCTGAAGATCTTAATGAAGATACCTTGCACTTACCTCTTGTCTTGTCTTGTTTTCTGCTTGTCCCTGGTCGTCAGACACTCCCATAGTGTCTCCCTGAGCCGGCCGTCTGGTCCCAGCAATCGTGGTGGCTCACCCCCCTTGGTCTTACCCCTGACACTCCCTGTACAGGGGGTGGTACCTCAAGGTCTGCTCGCCCTCGGTGGGTGGGTGCCACGACCCAGAGGGTCCACTCAAAAAATGGGTTCAGCAGAAGCTGAGTCCGTCACAGGCTCTGGCTGGTCACCCAGGTAGTAAGAGGCAACATTGGACCTCCTTTCTCATCATTTTTGGTGACTAAGGTTGTGTAAGGATGTAGTTGACTTTGTGTCCTCTTGTAGTGTCTGTGCCCTTTCGAATACCCCGCATACTTGTCCGTCTGGGGCTCTTTTACCATTAACAATTCCTGTCCGACCATGGACTAACTTATCCATGAGTTTCATCGTGGATCTCCCTACGTCCTCAAGCAAAACGGTTATCTTAATTGTGGTGGATAGGTTTAGTAAAATGAAGCACTTATTGCTTTACCTGCTCTCTCTAACGCCAAGACACTGGCTAAGGTGTTTATCACGGAGATCGTGAAGCTTCACAGGGTTCCCTCCAAAGTTGTATCAGATCATGGGACCCAGTTTGTATCTAAGTTTTGGAGGGCGTTTTGTTCTGTTAGAGACGCATCTATCCTTTTCCTCAGCGTTCCACCCTCAAACTAATGGTCAGACTGAACTCCTAAAACACAGTTTGCAGACATACCTCAGATGTTCTGTGTCAGATAACCAGGAGGATTGGTCTTCTTTTTTACCACTGGCTGAGTTTGCTTTAAGCAATTGTCTTAGTGAGTCCACTGGTAAGTCGTCATTTTTGGACACATATGGTTCCATCGTTGGTTCTATACCTTCAGTAAAGATAAGTCTTTGGGGGTTCCTGGAGAGGAAGTGGGAAGGGGTTCAGAATAATTTAAAGATTCTGCGAGACAAATAAAAACGTATGGCTGATAAGAGACGATTGTCAAGTCTGGACCTGGGGGTGAAAGTTGGTATGGCTATCCACCAAAAATATTAAACTGAAAGTTCCTTCTTGGAAGCTAGGTCCTAGATTTATTGGTCCTTATAAGGTGGTCGCCATAATTAGCCCTGTAACTTCTGTAAGCTACCTTTGACTCTCAAAATCAAGAATGTTTTCCACAGGTCAATTGCTCAACAGATATGTTGCGTAAAGACGTTTATTATTGATGGCAATTTAGAATTTCAGGTAGTGAAAATCATTGCTTCCCGTATGGTTCACCACTTTGTATAGTTCCTTGTGCATTGGAAGGGATATGGTCCTGAGGACAGTATGTGGGTGCTGGCATCTGAGGTTAATGCTGGTAGGTTGATATGGTCTTTTCATTTGGCCCATCTGGATAAATCAGGCCATGAGGGTCCTGTGGCCCCTCGTAGAAAGGGGGTACTGTCACAAGTGTGACATGTCCTCCTTGCAGATCTGGGGTTAGGCGATCTTTACATACTGAGAATCACAGGTCTTTCATTTAGCCTTTGTGTTTTGTTTCTCATATTAAATGGGCTGTTTTCTTTGGCACTGAAGAGGTTAACAACTCTTTGTATGCTGGTTCTAGACATGCAGCTCCATCTCACAGCTACTCCTGACCTGCTCGTTTTTGCTCTATAAAACCTGTTTATGAAAGCTTTTGCTTATTGGCGTGACTGGACTTGGTGTGCTGAAGTTGAAGTTCGTAATTGCTGCTGGAGATTGTTGTCTGCTGTTTTTGGGTGTATGCTTTCTCCGTTATCCTATTCCCATTTGGGTTGTACTTTCCTTTATTCCTCTCTACCTTTGGTGAGTGTTTTTGTATGTAAGTTGCTTTTTGTTATCCATGTTTGTCTGACGTGTTTATACACTGCATATCTGTCCCAGGTCTCCTGGAGGTGGGGGACAGCTTAGGGCATTAACAGGAGGATAGTAAGGTCAATGACTTAACCCTCTCTAGCTTTGAGAGTACCCCCGGGACAGGGATAGTTAGGGTTCCAGGAACAGTTTGAGGCCCCCCTTCCTTGCTGAGGACCGTCACAGATTGACACTGGATTTTGGACCTGAGTTGTATGAACAGATGAACCCAGAACAGAATCTATACCACAGGAGATGGATATTCATGTGCTGCCCTATTATACAAATCAATGGGATTCTTCTGCCTCTCAGCACTCTGCAATGCAAACGAAATTTCCATCCATGCATAATTCTGAATGTATTATCAGAAAATAATTACAATTTCTCCATTTATATTCAGTAATTTCCATTTTAAAGCTCTGATTTCGCTCCTGGAGTGGAGCATTTAATGTCTGCTGCTATCGTTTATTAAAAGCAAAGTCATTATCTGGTTCAGCCAAAGCCGCTTTCCTAGAGAGTGCCGAGAGACGCGTGAAAGATGGGTGACAGCAGCGTAACCCACTGCGGTACAGTCCCTCCGTTATGTCCTTCCCCTGTAGTAACATGACTACTGAATATATTTCTGCATATTTATGAATGATCCTCCACAGCTAGCTCTATAGAAATACCCAGGGGTCATTAGAGTGAGGGCCTGGGGGTCCCACCATCCGGATTGAGGGGTACGTAAAGCTGTTCTTGGGGTTATGTACGTCAGACACGCAGAGCTCAGATGGAGATGGCCTCATGCAATATCTGCATGTCATGGGCAGGATGACAGGCTATGTAATTCGGCAACTCCCGACACTTGGCTATAGCCTAATCCTTGGAAATCCTCAGGTGTATCCTGTAAAGTTTAGTTCCACCATTGGTGAGATTGACTCCGTGACCAGATTACCTTTCTATTGATGGAGCATTTGGTAGGTGGCTAAAAGCACATGGATCTGCAAATTTGAGGAGAAATCTTCTGGTCCATCGATGAGTACCCACGAGACATTGTTGGTAGAGACCTTATAATTAGCTGGTAATAGTTAGTTTCTAATTCAGATATAAGGTCTTCATTGTGCCAAGGCTGAGCCCAAACCTACAACTTTGACTGCCAGGCCAACCCTGATGGACATTATTGTGGAGGGAAGAGGGCTGCACTGTATCTGGTCCAGTAGAGAAGGGGTTAAATAGAGCACCAGTTGGAAGGTCCACATGATTGGTTAGTGGGGTCAAGAAAATTAATAGCACCTCCTCCTGGACCCCAATCAGCGCTGTTGGGTAGGTAGCGGTCCTCAATGCATTCCTTTCTGTTGGACCACTTGACTAGAACACTATTTGTAATGTTTTCTAGATGAAAATTAAATAATGAAGAAGTAATAAATATCTTGCTTTGTATAGAGCTATCCT
This sequence comes from Dendrobates tinctorius, assembly GCF_039654945.1. Classification (NCBI taxonomy): domain Eukaryota; kingdom Metazoa; phylum Chordata; class Amphibia; order Anura; family Dendrobatidae; genus Dendrobates; species Dendrobates tinctorius. The sequence goes on along the minus strand of NW_027362068.1, from coordinate 313,571 downwards.
CCTCCTATTACCACGTTCACACGTTCAGTATTTATGAGGAAAACCAGAAGTGGGTGATAATACAGAAGTGGTGACGCGGTTCTATTAAAAAGAGATTCACAAACGCAACAATTCCCTAAGATGACAATTCTGTTAGACTGTCTCCAGGGCGGACAAACCGCTGGTTCAACCGGTGCGTTGCACTGGGGCCCAGAGGCTTCAGGGTGCCCCTGCAGGGCGGCTAATGATGAGGGCAATCTGACGGTTTCTCCGGGCCCGAGGCTCCGGGGGGTCACTGGCCAGACTGCCCTCATGTGTAGCGTTGGGCAGGGAGAGATCCCAACAGATCCGCTGCTTGCAAGAGAAAACGGCAGGAGCGGAGCTGCAAGGATCCTTCCTGCCCGGCGCCAGCGCTTCCTGTGTCTGACACAGAGAGGAGCGCACCACTGAATGACGTCATCATTCAGCAGCGCGGCCGCTGTGCCAGAGACACAGGAAGGAGGCGGTGATGCTGCGGAGCGGACATGTGAGGTACTGTGCTGCCTGTCGCTGCTGTGTGTGTGCGTGTGTATGTGTGTGTATGTATGTAGTATGATGATGGGAGTGATGGGGAGAAGGCAATTATGTAGTATGTGTGTGGAGTGGATGTGTGTGTGTATGTATGTGTGTGTGTGTGTATGTGTCGTGTGTGTGTGTTTGTGGATCGTGTGTGTGTGTAGGTGGAGAAGGCCATGATGGGGTGATGGGGAAAGAAGGCCATGATGGAGGTGATGGGGAAAGAAGGCCATGATGGAGGTGATGGGGAAAGAAGGCCGTGATGGAGGTGATGGGGAAAGAAGGCCGTGATGGAGGTGATGGGGAGAAGGCCGTGATGGAGGTGATGGGGAGAAGGCCGTGATGGAGGTGATGGGGAGAAGGCCGTGATGGGGAGAAGGCCGTGATGGAGGTGATGGGGAGAAGGCCGTGATGGAGGTGATGGGGAGAAGGCCGTGATGGAGGTGATGGGGAGAAGGCCGTGATGGAGGTGATGGGGAGAAGGCCGTGATGGGGAGAAGGCCGTGATGGAGGTGATGGGGAGAAGGCCGTGATGGAGGTGATGGGGAGAAGGCAGTGATGGAGGTGATGGGGAGAAGGCCGTGATGGAGGTGATGGGGAAAAGGCCGTGATGGAGGTGATGGGTAGAAGGCCGTGATGGAGGTGATGGGGAGAAGGCCATGATGGAGGTGATGGGGAGAAGGCCATGATGGAGGTGATGGGGAAAAGGCCATGATGGAGGTGATGGGGAGAAGGCCATGATGGAGGTGATGGGGAGAAGGCCATGATGGAGGTGATGGGGAGAAGACCATGATGGAGGTGATGGGGAGAAGACCATGATGGAGGTGATGGGGAGAAGACCATGATGGAGGTGATGGGAAGAAGGCCATGATGGGGCTGATGGGGAGAAGGCAATGATGGAGGTGATGGGGAGAAGGCCGTGATGGAGGTGATGGGTAGAAGGCCGTGATGGAGGTGATGGGTAGAAGGCCGTGATGGAGGTGATGGGGAGAAGGCCATGATGGGGGTAATGGGGAGAAGGCCGTGATGGGGAGAAGGCCATGATGGGGGTGACGGGGAGAAGGCCATGATGGGGGTGATGGGGAGAAGGCCATGATGGGGGTGATGGGGAGAAGGCCATGATGGGGAGAAGGCCATGATGGGGGTAATGGGGAGAAGGCCGTGATGGGGAAAAGGCCGTGATGGGGCTGATGGGGAGAAGGCCATGATGGGGCTGATGGGGAGAAGGCCATGATGGGGCTGATGGGGAGAAGGCCATGATGGGGCTGATGGGGAGAAGGCCATGATGGGGCTGATGGGGAGAAGGCCATGATGGGGCTGATGGGGAGAAGGCCGTGATGGGGAGAAGGCCATGATGGGGGTGACGGGGAGAAGGCTATGATGGGGGTGATGGAGAGGGCAATAATAGGGATGGTGGAGGAAGAGGAAATGATGGGGTGGGGGAGAAGGCATTGATGGTGGTAGTGGAAAAGATGATGGGAGTGATGGGGAAGGAGGCAATGATGGGGGTGGTGTAGGAGAAGGCAATGATGGAAGTTGTGGAAAGGGCAATGATGGGGTGGCAGGGGAGAAAGCAATGGTAGTTGGGGGTGGAGAAGGCAATGATGGAGGTGGGAAAGGGCAATTATGGGTTGGGGGAGAGGACAATAATGGGATGCAGGGAGAAAAGGACAATGAGGGGTGTAGGGGATTGGGATGGGAGGAAGGGGGACTTATAATGGACTTAGGAACAGGGGGAGGTGGAGGAAGACGTTATTATCGCTTATTATGTCTAACAGTCCCATAGTATACGTACTTATTATGTATAACACAGTCCCTTAGCATATAGTGTACTCACTAATTCTGTATAAAACCATCCTTAGTTACATAGTTTCCTCTTTTATTATGTATAACACCGTCCCTTATTACATACCATTCTCTCTAGTTATATATGATGCCGTCCCTTATTATATAGCTTCCTCTGCTGTTATGTACAGTGCTGTCTCTTACATAGTGTATTCTTGTTAATTTTGTTATTAACAGTGCCCTCTTTTATTACATAGTCCCCTCTCTTTTTAGATATAAAATGACTGCTGATGGAGGAGCCGGTGACCAGACGACCAGTCCATCATCTCCTCCATTAGAAAGGAAGCTTTCCTAGCCATCATTGCACATTTTACAGCTAACAAGACAGGACGGTATGTAATAAAAAACAGGGCTCTATATAATCCAATATGTAGGGAACGGTGCTGTACATAGCAAGAGAGGGCACTGCATAATAAGGGACGGCAATATACATAATAAAGGAGACCATGTAATATATACATGTATGTGTGTGGCGCTATATATATACAGTGGGGCAAAAAAGTATTTAGTCAGTCAGCAATAGTGCAAGTTCCACCACTTAAAAAGATGAGAGGCGTCTGTAATTTACATCATAGGTAGACCTCAACTATGGGAGACAAACTGAGAAAAAAAAATCCAGAAAATCACATTGTCTGTTTTTTTTTTCATTTTATTTGCATATTATGGTGGAAAATAAGTATTTGGTCAGAAACAAAATTTCATCTCAGTACTTTGTGATATATCCTTTGTTGGCAATGACAGAGGTCAAACGTTTTCTGTAAGTCTTCACAAGGTTGCCACACACTGTTGTTGGTATGTTGGCCCATTCCTCCATGCAGATCTCCTCTAGAGCAGTGATGTTTTTGGCTTTTCGCTTGGCAACACGGACTTTCAACTCCCTCCAAAGGTTTTCTATAGGGTTGAGATGTGGAGACTGGCTAGGCCACTCCAGGACCTTGAAATGCTTCTTACGAAGCCACTCCTTCGTTGCCCTGGCGGTGTGCTTTGGATCATTGTCATGTTGAAAGACCCAGCCACGTTTCATCATCAATGCCCTTGCTGATGGAAGGAGGTTTGCACTCAAAATCTCACGATACATGGCCCCATTCATTCTTTCATGTACCCGGATCAGTCGTCCTGGCCCCTTTGCAGAGAAACAGCCCCAAAGCATGATGTTTCCACCACTATGCTTTACAGTAGGTATGGTGTTTGATGGATGCAACTCAGTATTCTTTTTCCTCCAAACACGACAAGTTGTGTTTCTACCAAACAGTTCCAGTTTGGTTTCATCAGACCATAGGACATTCTCCCAAAACTCCTCTGGATCATCCAAATGCTCTCTAGCAAACTTCAGACGGGCCCGGACATGTACAGGCTTAAGCAGTGGGACACGTCTGGCACTGCAGGATCTGAGTCCATGGTGGCGTAGTGTGTTACTTATGGTAGGCCTTGTTACATTGGTCCCAGCTCTCTGCAGTTCATTCACTAGGTCCCCCCGCGTGGTTCTGGGATTTTTGCTCACCGTTCTTGTGATCATTCTGACCCCACGGGGTGGGATTTTGCGTGGAGCACCAGATCGAGGGAGATTATCAGTGGTCTTGTATGTCTTCCATTTTCTAATTATTGCTCCCACAGTTGATTTCTTCACTCCAAGCTGGTTGGCTATTGCAGATTCAGTCTTCCCAGCCTGGTGCAGGGCTACAATTTTGTTTCTGGTGTCCTTTGACAGCTCTTTGGTCTTCACCATAGTGGAGTTTGGAGTCAGACTGTTTGAGGGTGTGCACAGGTGTCTTTTTATACTGATAACAAGTTTAAACAGGTGCCATTACTACAGGTAATGAGTGGAGGAAAGAGGAGACTCTTAAAGAAGAAGTTACAGGTCTGTGAGAGCCAGAAATCTTGATTGCTTGTTTCTGACCAAATACTTATTTTCCACCATAATATGCAAATAAAATGAAAAAAAAACAGACAATGTGATTTTCTGGATTTTTTTTTCTCAGTTTGTCTCCCATAGTTGAGGTCTACCTATGATGTAAATTACAGACGCCTCTCATCTTTTTAAGTGGTGGAACTTGCACTATTGCTGACTGACTAAATACTTTTTTGCCCCACTGTGTATATATATATATATATATATATATATATATATATATATATATTATAGCTTTGTCGCCATAAAAGGAAGGGGACCAAGCTGTCAGTGTCCGCCCCTGGACTATCTGTATACAAGTCCCCCGCAATGAGGGGAGTGTCCAGCGCTGGTTATACAGTTCTACTAGCAACCAGTGTCTCTAGCTGAGAATCTACTTTGGGCGTCAAACTCTCTGTAAGTCTGCGTGCATGCTCCCATCGGGATCCCTGTGGTGGGGCCTGAGGTCAGGACTTGCCGGCCGTAACACGCTCACTGATAATGCTGTCTGGGAGGCCGAGGAGTGGATCCTGCACCTGTCACCTGGAGCGTAGTTTTAGCCTGATAGGATTAGCAGGTGGTCCTGCACATCAGAGCAGATGCCATGGGGGGGGGAATCCAACTCTGCATCCAACCATAGTCATCCCCCAAAAGTAATTTTTTCTCTTAAACAGGAGTCACAGCAACAGGTACATGTCTCCAGTACTTTGTTCAGTTTCTGGAACCCAGCGAACTGTGAGCTCCCAGGATGGCAGTCGATCGTCCTACTCTACTCGGCTCTCTTCTCAAACTGAAAAAACACCATGAGGTCTGCAATTGAGTCTATTTAAGAGGCAATAGTGACCTCTTGTGGCAAGAGTCCGACACTGCAACAATGTCTATTCATTGCCATCTCACACTGTGCATTATTCCATAATGCCTGAACAGGTTAGTGCAGGGTTTGGGGAAATAGTGACTGGCGTATAGGGCCCAGACCAGGCCCCAGGGGCAGGAGAATCTTGCTGGTGCAGTAGTTGAACATGCATCCTCGGATACACGTTCAGTTAAAATCTATTGCATTGTGCACAGCAATAATTAAAAGCCGCCAGGCAATCACAGGCTGGGTGCTGACTTCAGCGTGCACGTCGCCGGTGTCTGACGTCACTGTCATGCGCTGGCGAGTCCGCGCTCCAAATGGTTGGAGGCGATGACGACACTGGACTGCGGCCAGGTATGGAGAAAGGGTTTTTGTATTTCATTTGAAAGCGGCTGTCATGATCCAGGACGGGGTTTTGTCTTCGTCCCGACCTGGTCAGACAGGGGTTAATTGTTTCTGTTTCTCTCTGGCAGAGGGCGGCTAGGTCCAGTGTCAGTTTTACTCCTGCCCTCAGCTGAGTTAGTTGACCCCTTGCGTGCCTGTGCCTTGTGCCTGATATCTTGTTGCTTGTTTGGTTTTGACCCGTTCCGTCTCTTCGTTGTGAGTTTGTCTACTGTCTTGGTACTGTGTATTTGCCCGTTCTGATTTATTGATCTCTTGCTACGTCCTGACTATCCGTTCTGTCTAATCCTTAGCACGACAGTACCAATCTTGTGCTTTGACCCCGGCCTGATCTGGTTTACGTCCCTGTCTATGCTTCTTGGTAACTTTGTCCCGTAGTTACCCTTCTAGGAGTTTTCCTTCAGCTCGTAGCTCTCCTAAGCTTAGGCCACACCCCCAGCAGTCATGTGCTTCAGGTCCTGTTTGTCTGAAGCACGCATCTTCACCACTGCTGACCTGCTCCACAGGTATTTTTGAGCACCGTTTGTCTTAGAACACGTGCACTGGCTCAGTGAGCAAGTGCAGTGCGGTGTTCCTGAAAGCGACAAGCTGCAATATGTACACAGATTGGGCAGGATCATGAGACACATGGGGCATGACGGAAACACATTGGGCAGGATGGAGACAAATGAGGCAGCATCATGGGGCAGAATGTAGACAAATGGGGCAGAATAGAGACACATGGGGCAAGATCAAGAGACAGATGAGGCAGAATCATGGGACAAATGGGGCAAAATGGAGAAAGATAAGGCAGGATTATGAGACACAATAGGGCAGGATCATGGGACATATGAGACAGATAAATGGGGCAGGACAATAGGAAAAAATTAAGTAATGTGCTCTGCAAGTGGTTCTCTAGATAACTTGTTTTCTGCAGAGAAGAGTCCTGATTGGAAGAAGAGATGGCGTCTGTGCTAGATAAAAAGAAAAGTGAAGATGAAGGACTTCAACTAGAGATGTCAACGGTGAGTCAGTGTGTTACCTGTACTGTTGTGAGTTCATTCTCTGGTTCACCAGTTGTGAGTTCTCCTTCCAGACTCCCTCTGGTGGTAACAGGAGGTAGTGAGGCTGATTTGATCGGTGGAGATCTGCCACCTGAGAATGAGGATGATGATTGGACCTCAGGAGTCTCAGATTGGATTTAAGACAGCCGACGCCCTATTCAGTTGCTGGTGACAGTGTCTTTCCTTTCCAGTTAGTTTGGGCCCCATCGTTTGCTCAGCCTATTTTCCTGCCTGTGTTTGTGCCTTCATCTTGTTTCACCGTCAATACATGTGTGGGGGCTATCTATTCCTTTGGGGTCTGCTCTGGGGCAGTTAGTTTTCCCTTTTTCATGCTTCAGGCTTATTTAGTCCTCCGGCTGTGACGGAGCGTCTAGGAACATCGTAGGTACGCTCCACGGCTGCTGCTAGTTGTGTGGTAGGATCAGGGATCTGCAATCTGCATAGTTACCAACCTCTCTGGTTTTCTGTGACTTAGCTTGTTTTGCTTTTTTCTCCTCGGTGACCCATTCATAACAGAATCACCAGCCATACCGCAAATTCTAGGGTACTCAAAAGCAGGAAAAAGTTGTTAAAAAAAAAAGTGTCAATTTTTTTTTTAATATATATTTTTTCCTCTTTTTTCTCTGGGGCCGTAGGAGGATTTTTTTTTCTTTTTCCCAGTGGAGATTAAGCAATTGTCTGATCGTGTGGAGCAGCTGGCTGCTGAAGTGCAGGGTATTTCCACCTACCTCATTCAGTCACATGCTGCAGAACCTAAGATCCCTACTCCTGATGTGTTTTCTGGGGATCGGTCTAAATTTCTGAATTTTAAGAATAATTGTAAATTATTTCTGGCCTTGAAGCCTAACTCATTGAGGAGCTCTGTGCAGCAGGTTAAAATTGTCATCTCCTTGCTGCGCGGCGATCCCCAGGATTGGGCTTTTTCTCTGACACCTGATAATCCTATTCTGACTAATGTGGATGCATATTTTCAAGCCTTGGGGTTGTATGATGAACCTAATGCTGTTGATCAAGCTGAGAGAAGCCTGTTGGCATTAAACCAGGGTCAGGATTCTGCAGAGTTATACTGTCAAAAATTCCGAAAGTGGGCGGTCCTTACTACATGGAATGATAGTACATTGGCAGCTCTCTTTCGGAAAGGTTTATCTGAGACCGTAAAAGATGTTATGGTGGGATTTCCTGTTCCCTGTGGTCTGAATGATTCTATGTCATTAGCCATTCAAGTTGATCGGCGTTTACGTGAACGTAAAACTACACGGGAGGCGCTGCCACCTTTTGAACAAACGTCTGAACCTATGCAATGTGATGGGGTTTTGTCTAGGGCGCAACGTCAGGAGTTTAGAAGGCGTAATAAGCTGTGTTTTTTCTGTGGAGACGCCTCTCATACTATTTCTGTCTGCTCAAAACGAGAGAAACGTTTTGCACACACATTTGCTGTGGGCAGTATACAACCTAAGTTCCTTTTGGCAATTACTCTGATCTGCTCCTTATCCACATTTTCCACGAAGGCTTTTGTGGATTCAGGAGCAGCGTTGAATCTGATGGATTTGGACTTTGCTAAACGTTGTGGTTTTTCCATGACGCCTCTGCGGACGCCTATTCCTTTGAGGGGTATTGATGCTACTCCTTAGGCGGAGAATAAGCCTCAGTTTTGGACCCAGGTGACAATGCGAGTTAGAATCATAGAATGGTAGAGTTGGAAGGGACCTCCTGGGCCATCTGGTCCAACCACCTGCTCAAAGCAGGATTCGCTAAATCATCCCAGTCAGATGTCTGTCCAGCCTCTGTTTGAAGACTTCCATTGAAGGATAACTCACCACTTCTCGTGGCAGCTTGTTCCACTCATTGATCACTCTAACTGTCAAAAAGTTTTTTCTAATATCTAATCTGTGTCTCCTCCCATTCAGTTTCATCCCATTGCTTCTAGTCTTTCCTTGTGCAAATGAGAATAAAGTTGATCCTTCTACAATGTGACAGCCCTTTAGATATTTGTAGACCGCTATTAAGTCTCCTCTCAGTCTTCTCTTTTGCAAACTAAACAATCCCAAATCCTGCAACCTTTCCTCATAAGACAGGGTTTGCAGACCGGTCACCATTCTGGTTGCTCTTTTCTGAACTTGCTCCAGTTTGTTGATGTCTTTTTTAAAATGTGGTGCCCAAAACTGGACACAATATTCCAGATGAGGTCTGACCAAAGAGGAGTAGAGGGAAATAATGACTTCACGTGATCTAGACTGTATGCTTCTGTTAATACATCCTAGAATTGCATTTGCCTTTATTAGTATACCCAAGTCTTTTTCACATGTGCTGTTGCTTAGGCCTATTCCTCCCATTCTGTATATGCTTTTTTCATTTTTATTGCCCAGATGTAGTACTTTGCATTTTTCCCTGTTAAAAACCATTCTGTTAGTTGCTGCCCACTTCTCCAGTTTATTTATATATTTTTGAATCCTCTCACTCTCTTCTCTAGTATTAGCTATCCCTCCTAGCTTTGTGTCATCAGCACATTTAATCAGTTTACCCTCAATTCCTTCATCTAAATCGTTGATAAAGATGTTGAACAATAAAGGGCCACCAAGACCACCAAGAAAATTGTAAATTTTTGGTTCTGCATAATTTGCATGATACTATTGTTCTGGGTTTTCCTTGGTTGCAAACTCATAATCCAGTTTTGGATTGGAAATCTGGGTCTGTGGTGAGTTGGGGTTGTCAGTGTGTTCTTAGGGAGGCTTCTGTTTTCTCCACCTCTCCTCAGTCTCATGATATTCCTGATTATCTATCTGATTTTTCTGATGTATTTAGTGAGAGTAAGTCTGTGTCTTTGCCTCCTCATAGGAGTTATGACTGTGCAATTGAGTTGATGCCTGGGCATAAATTTCCCAAGGGTCGGCTTTTCAACTTAACAGTACCCGAACATGATGCTATGCGATCCTATATGGAGTCATTGGAGAAGGGTCATATTAGACCATCCTCGTCACCTTTAGGTGCTGGGTTTTTTTTGTTGCCAAGAAAGATGGTTCATTCAGACCGTGTATAGATTATCGTTCCCTTAACAAGATGACGGTTAAATATCAGTACCCGTTACCTCGGATGTCTGATTTATTCTCCAGAGTTGAGTGCCTGCTGGTTTACCAAGCTTGACCTCAGGGGGCGTATAATTTTATTTGCATCAAGCACGGGGATGAATGGAAGGTGGCGTTTAATACTCCGGAGGGACATTTTGAGTACCTGGTGATGCCTTTTGGGCTCACTAATGCCCCATCTGTCTTCCAGTCCTTTATGAATGATATTTTCCGTGACTTTGTGGATAAGTTTTTGATCATCTATCTGGATGATATTTTTCTAGTGATTGGGATTCTCATGTGGAACACGTCCAGACTGTGTTCCGGATTTTGAGGGAGAATTCCCTGTTTGTTAAGGCAGTGTTCCCCAACTCCAGTCCTCAAGGCCCACCAACAGATCATGTTTTCAGGATTTCCTTAGTATTGCTCAGGTGATAATTGCTTCACCTGGGCAATGCTAAGGAAATCCTGAAAACATGTTCTGTTGGTGGGCCTTGAGGACTGGAGTTGGGGAACCCTGTGTTAAGGGATCGAAATGCCTCTTTAGTGTACAGAGGATTTCATTTTTGGGATTTATCTTATCTCCATCGACTATTGAAATGGACCCGGCCAAGGTACAAGCCAATTATGATTGGGTTCAGCCTACTTCTTTGAAGGCCCTCCAGAAGTTTTTGGGTTTTACTAATTTCTATCGTAAATTTATAGGTAATTTTTCTGGTATTGTCAAACCACTGACCTGACCAAGAAGGGCGCTGATGTGCTGAATTGGTCTCCTGAGGCTATCTCAGCATTTCAAGAGCTTAAGCAGAGATTTACTTCAGCTCCAGTTTTACGGCAACCTGATGTCTCACTTCCATTTCAGGTGGAGGTAGATGCTTCTGAGATTGGTGCAGGAGCTGTTTTGTCCCAAAAAGACCCTGTGACTTCTAAGATGAATCCCTGTGCCTTCTTTTCTTGAAAGTTCTCCCCATCTGAACGCAACTATGACGTGGGGAACCGGGAATTGTTGGCCATGAAGTGGGCATTTGAGGAGTGGAGACACTGGTTGGAGGGAGCTAGACATCAAGTTGTGGTCCTCACCGATCACAAGAATTTGATTTATCTGGAGTTGGCAAAACGCTTGAATCCTAGACAGGCTAGATGGGCCTTGTTTTTCACGCATTTTAATTTTGTGGTCTCTTTTCTTCCGGGCACTAAGAATGTTAAGGCAGACGCCCTTTCTAGGAGTTTCTTTGCTGATTCTCTTAGTGTGACCGAGCCTACTACCATCCTCGGTGTGGGGGTCTTTCTGCCATTTCGCCCGATTTGAGACGCGCCCTGGAGGAATTTCAGGAGGATAAACCTGAGCGTTGCCCTATGGGAAAATTGTATGTTCCTGACCAGTGGAGAAAGAGAGTGATGTCTGAAATTCATTGCTCCGCATTGGCTGGTCATCCAGGTATTTTTAGTACCAGAGATTTGGTGAGTCGGTCCTTTTGGTGGCCTGCCTTATCTCGTGACGTCAGGAATTTTGTACAGTCCTGTGGGACTTGTTCTCGGTCTAAACCCTGTTCTAGTTCTAGTGGGTTGCTGATGCCCTTGCCAGTGCCCAAGAGGCCATAGACCCATATCTCAATGGATTTTATTTCTGATCTTCCTGTCTCTCAGAGAATGACTGTTATTTGGGTGATTTGTGATAGATTTTCGAAGATGGTCCATCTTGTGTACCACTCCCAAAGTTGCCATCTTCCGCTGAGTTGGTGCCCTTGTTTTTACAACAGGTGGTTCGGTTACATGGGATTCCTGAGAACATTGTCTCCGACAGAGGAGTCCAGTTTGTTTCCAGATTCTGGAAAGCCTTTTGTTCCAATCTGGGAATTCAGTTATCCTTCTCCTCCGTGTTTCATCCCCAGACCAATGGACAGACTGAGAGAACAAACCAGACCTTGGAGTCTTATTTAAGATGTTTTGTATCTGCTGATCTGGATGATTGGGTCTCATTTTTGCCCTTGGCTGAATTCGCACTAAACAATAGAGCTAGTTCTGCCACTTTGATGTCACCCTTTTTCTGTAATTTGGGGTTTCATCCTCGATTCTCTTCAGGGCAAGTGGAATCTTCGTCCTGCCCAAGTGTGGACACTGTGGTTAAGAGAATGCAGCAGATATGGGACCAAGTGGTGGATAAGTTGTCACTCTCTCAGGAAAAGGCCCAGCGATTTTCCAACCGGAATAGGACCATTGGTCCCCGGTGTAAAGTGGGTGATATGGTTTGGTTGTCGAGTAAAAATATTCCTATGAAGGTAGTATCTCCTAAATTTAAGCCAAGATTTATTGGTCCTTATAAGATTTTGGAAATTCTTAATCCTGTTTTGTTTCGATTGGCTCTTCCAGTTACGTTCAAGATCCATAACGTATTTCACAAATCTCTGTTGAAGAGGTTTGTTGAGCCAGTGGTTCCTATGGCAGCACCTCCTGACCCTGTGTTGGTTGAAGGCAATGTGGAATATGAGGTAGAGAAAATATTGGATTCTCGTTTGTTTAGACGGAGACTCCAGTATTTGGTCAAATGGAAGGGTTATGGTCAGGAGCATAATTCTTGGGTCTCTGCCTCCGATATTCATGCCAATAGATTGGTTCGTGCTTTTCACCGGGCCCATCCTGATCGGCCTGGTGGCGTGGATGAAGGTTCGGTGACCCCTCCCGAAGGGGGGTACTGTTGTGAGTTCATTCTCTGGTTCACCAGTTGTGAGTTCTCCTTCCAGACTCCCTCTGGTGGTAACAGGAGGTAGTAAGGCTGATTTGATCGGTGGAGATCTGCCACCTGAGAATGAGGATGATGATTGGACCTCAGGAGTCTCAGATTGGATTTAAGACAGCCGACGCCCTATTCAGTTGCTGGTGATTCCTTCTGGCTTGTCAGCTCTTGGTTTTCAGCTCTGTTCCAGTCATCTAAAGCTAAGTTTTTCTGCTAATGTTCACACTTGATTTTGTTGGTCTATTCAGTTTTTTGTGTGGTCAGCCAGCCCCGGCTGGGAGCTGTGCTGAATTTCCACTCTTATTTATCAGTATTTTGCCAATTTGCTTTTTGTCCCTTACTAGTTTGGTCTCTTTTTGCTCTGTCTCAGAATATTTCAGAGTGCTCATATAGTGGGAGAAGTCTAGTGACGTCATGGTTAATTTTGCTATCAGAAGTGTTGGACATTATTTTTGTAGGGTTTTTTGCAGGTTGCAGACAATGTCTTTCCTTTCTAATTAGTTTGGGCCCCATCGTTTGCTCAGCCTATTTTCCTGCCTGTGTTTGTGCCTTGATCTTGTTTCAGCGTCAATACATGTGTGGGGGCTATCTATTCCTTTGGGGTCTGCTCTGGGGCAGTTAGTTTTCCCCTTTTCATGCTTCAGGCTTATTTAGTCCTCCGGCTGTGACGAAGCATCTAGGAATATCGTAGGTACGCTCCACGGCTGCTGCTAGTTGTGTGGTAGGATCAGGGATCTGCAATCTGCATAGTTACCAACCCCTCTGGTTTTCTGTGACTTAGCTTGTTTTGCTTTTATCTCCTCGGTGACCCATTCATAACACTGTACACTTACACTGTATACAGAGCTCCTGTGTATAATGTCACTGGTAATCACTATTATCTGTACACTATATACAGGGCTCCTGTGTATAATGTCACTGGTGATCCTTGTATTACCTGTATACTGACACTATATACAGAGCTCCTGTGTATAATGTCACTGGTGATCACTGTATTACCTGTACACTATATACAGAGCTCCTGTGTATAATGTCAGTGGTGATCACTATATTATCTGTACAGTGACATTATACTCTGGAGCTCTGTATATAGTATCAATTGTGGCCCCTGTATACTGACACTACAGTTGTGGCCAAAAGTATTGACACCCCTGCAATTCTGTCCAATACTCCGTTTCTTCCTGAAAATGATTGCAAACACAAATTCTTTGGTATTATTATCTTCATTTAATTTGTCTTAAATGAAAAAAACACAAAAAGAATTGTCCCAAAGCCAAATTGGATATAATTCCACACCAAACATAAAAAAGAGGGTGGACAAAAGTATTGGCACTGTTCGAAAAATCATTTGATGCTTCTCTAATTTGTGTAATTAACAGCACCTGTAACTCACCTGTGGCTCCTAACAGGTGTTGGCAATAACTAAATCACACTTGCAGCCAGTTGACATGGATTAAAGTTGACAGCCTCTGTCCTGTGTCCTTGTGTGTACCACATTGAGCATGGAGAAAAGAAAGAAGACCAAAGAACTGTCTGAGGACTTGAGAAACCAAATTGTGAGGAAGCATGAGCAATCTCAAGGCTACAAGTCCATCTCCAAATACCTGAATGTTCCTGTGTCTAATGTGCGCAGTGTCATCAAGAAGTTTAAAGCCCATGGCACTGTGGCTAACCTCCCTAGATGTGGACGTAAAAGAAAAATTGACAAGAGATTTCAACGCAAGATTGTGCGGATGTTGGATAAAGAACCTCGACTAACATCCAAACAAGATCAAGCTGCCCTGCAGTCTGAGGGTACAACAGTGTCAACCCATGCTATCCGTCAGCGTCTGAATGAAAAGGGACTGTATGGTAGGAGACCCAGGAAGACCCCACTTCTTACCCCGAGACAAAAAAAAAGCCAGGCTGGAGCTTGCCAAAACTTACCTGAAAAAGCCTAAAACGTTTTGGAAGAATGTTCTCTGGTCAGATGAGACAAAAGTAGAGCTTTTTGGGCAAAGGCATCAACATAGAGTTTACAGGAGAAAAAAAGGCATTCAAAGAAAACAACACGGTCCCTGCAGTCAAACATGGCGGAGGTTCCCTGATGTTTTGCGGTTGCTTTGCTGCCTCTGGCACTGGACTGCTTGATCGTGTGCATGGCATTATGAAGTCAGAAGACTACCAACAAATTTTGCAGCAGAATGTAGGGCCCAATGTGAGAAAGCTGGGTCTCCCTCAGAGGTCATGGGTCTTCCAGCAGGACAATGACCCAAAACACACTTCAAAAAGCACTAGAAAATGGTTTGAAAGCACTGGAGACTTCTAAGGTGGCTAGCAATGAGTCCAGACCTAAATCCCATAGAACCCCTGTGGAGAGATCTAAAAATGGCAGTTTGGAGAAGGCATCCTTCAAATATCAGGGACCTGGAGCAGTTTGCCAAAGAATGGTCTAAAATTCCAGCAGAGCATTGTAAGAAGCTCATTGATGGTTACCGGAAGCGGTTGGTCGCAGTTATTTTGGCTAAAGGTTGTGCAACCATGTATTAGGCTGAGGGTGCCAATACTTTTGTCTGGCCCATTTTTGGAGTTTTGTGTGAAATGATCAATGTTTTGCTTTTTGCTTCATTCTCTTTTGTGTTTTTTCATTTAAGACAAATTAAATGAAGATAATAATACCAAAGAATTTGTGTTTGCAATCATTTTCAGGAAGAAACTAAGTATTATCTGACAGAATTGCAGGGGTGTCAATACTTTTGGCAACAACTGTATATACAGAGCTACTGTGTATAATGTCACTGGTGATCACTATTACCTGTACACTATATACAGAGCTCCTGTGTATATTGTCACTTGTGATCCCAGTATTACCTGTACATTATACACTATATACAGAGCTCCTGTGTATAATGTCACTGGTGATCACTGTATTACCTGTACACTATATACAGAGCTCCTGTGTATAATATCACTCGTGATCACTATATTATCTGTACACTGACACTATATACAGAGCTCCTGTGTATAATGTCACTGGTGATCACTGTATTACCTGTACAGTGACACTATATACAGAGCTCCTGCGTATAATGTCACTTGTGACCCCTGTATTACCTGTACACTGACACTAAACACTATGTTATAGAATCATAGAATCGTAGAGTTGGAAGGGACCTCCTGGGCCATCTGGTCCAACCCCCTGATCAAAGCAGGATTCACTAAATCATCCCAGGCAGATGACTGTCCAGCCTCTGTTTGAAGACTTCTATTGAAGGAGACAAATACAAATAAAACCACAGTCAAGGAGCGCAAAACAAGTAATGCCAGTGTTGGGAAATATCTTCAGCTTTAATCCACAACGCGTTGTGACGATCTAATGCCGTCTTCATCAGGTGGCAACATAATTAGGAACAAGATGGAGGGGTATTTAAAGTGACAACCAATGACAATCCAGAACAAAATCACAAACTTTGGCACTTGCAATGATAAAACATAATTAAATCATTAAAAACAATACAAAATTAATACATAGACAATAAAAAGGAATTTAAAAAAAAAAGGGAAATGACGTTATAGTGCTTATTTAATAACATTCTCACTAGTGAGATTTAGGCCATCTGGAGAAAGTGCGCCCAATTTGAATATCCAGAAGCTCTCCCTATTAACTAGATTCCTATAGCGGTCAGTAACGTTATCTGGTATCTGTTCAATAATCCTGTAGTATCCCACATCATCCCGTGAGCCAGAGCCACTGGAATACTAGCCCTAATATCCCACATCATCCCGTTATATGTTGTGATGCATTAACCTCTGTTACAGCTAGGGGGAGCTGTGGATGCGCTTGGAGGTATAGTTATGATGGTGAATTAGAGACTGGCATTATTGTAAATGGCCGGTATGTGTCGCAGAGGTTCTCTGCGCTGTAAGCCAAAATTATATGGTTATCCTGGGACTTATAGTTCCACAACTATTTGTGTATTACTTGTAAGAGTGTCTTATAGGGTTAGTCAGAGAGCTGGGCAGGAATTGACTAACCACACATGTACCGCCCATCCATGGGGGTGGTTACAAGCATATAATGTGACTGAGGTCTGGTCACATGGACAGAGTGTGTGTACCTGAATGGTTCAGGGTGCAAGGTCCTGGAAGGTCTGTGTTGGAAGATCCTGGGAGTAGGAGTGGATTCCTGGAGCACGTGGTGAGACCTTGGACTTGGTGGCCTGGGTGTTGGACAAGTGTCCTGAATAGCACCCGGACAGTCTGTGTGTGCGGAGCCTGGGACGGCCCCAAACGGAGACGACGCTGTCCTGTTGAAAACCTTGGACTGATGAGGTGTCAGCCTGTGGAGCAGGAGCTCCTGAGAGGTAACCCCGGGTATGGGGAAAGAACTTTGCATTGACAATAGTCTGTTACTGAACTGCGCAGTTACCCGGTGGCTGGAGAGAGTCCGGTGTGTCTAGTGAATGCTTTGTAAAGCCACACATGATGAAGTAATGGACTATGTGTAAGCCGGTGATTTGCAACTTGGCTTACGATGTGGTTTATGATGCTTAAATAAACCGTATGGACTGTTTTGTAAGAATAACTTGTGCCTGAGGAGTGGTTTAGTGTACTTTTTCTCTCAGTGTGATTCGTGCCGTGAAAGTGGATGTTACTCCACGGAAGAGGTCTAGAATTATTACTCTCCATGAACATATACAAGTCTGACTGTAAGAGAAATCGCTTCCACCGTTGGTATTGGAAAATCTACCGTTTCAAGAATAATTCGCAGACACAATGAAACTGGACCGTTTTCTCCAAAACAAAAAGGGAAATGTGGAAGAAAAAGGAAAACAACACCAAGAACTGATAAAACACTTATCAGAAATAGTAAAATTAATGCAAGAAGAACAAGTAAAGACCTCCAAAGAGACTTGTTCGCTGCAGGTATTGATATTAGCGATTTGACTGTATGGGGCAGGCTTCTGGAAGTTGGTCGGAGGGCAACAAAGCCAGTAAAGAAACAACTTCTGACATCTCCAATGAAGGCATAACGACTTGCATGGGCAAAAAACATAAATCTTGGACAACTAGCCAGTGTAAAAACTTCATTTTCAGTGATGAAACCCATCTTTTTGTTCAAGGGTACAGAGCAAGTGTTGTTAGAAGAAGCAAAAATGAACCATTGCGAGCTGATCATATTCAACAAACTAAAACACCCTCAAAAACATGTTTTGGGGCTTTGTTACAGCTGATGGTACAGGGAGCTTATTTCCTGTCGATGGTATGATGAATTCATCCAAATACATAGTTCTATTGTGCCATTCATGCGGAAATTTGAAGGGACGTTCCAACAAGATTTGGCTCCATGCCACAATTCCAAGTGTGTGAAGAAATTCCTGGAAGAAAATAAAAGTGCTAGACTGGCCTGGCAATTCACCAGACTTAAATCCTATAGAAAATTTGTGGAGCATTGTGAAGAGACGTCTTGGCAAAATGGACTGTACAACCAAAGAACGCATGCTAAACAGTGCCATACAAGTGTGGTTCCATGATGAAGAATTGAAGAATTTAGGCAAAAACTTGGTAGAATCAACAAAACACATTGAAAATCTCACGTCTGCTAAAGGAGGACATATTTCTTACTAAAATTAGTATGTTACAGTGCATTATAACATTTTATTATGAAATATTCAAAAATATGTTTTTCTTTGCTTTGTCCTAATTAATGTGCACATAACTGTACGTGTGTGTGTGTATATGTGTGTGTGTATATATATATATATATATATCTCTCCTTGGCCCATGCTAAATTTTTGCACATTGGTCGTCGGGAGTGAGTGTATAGCCCCGCCCACTCCGCATAGCCACACTCTAATATCTCACATCATCCCGTCAGCTAGAGCCACCGGACTACTACCCCTAATATCCCACATCAGCCAGAGCCACCGAACTACTACCCCTAATATCCCACATCATCCCTTCAGCCAGAGCCACCGGACTACTACCCCTAATATCCCACATCATCCCTTCAGCCAGAGCCACCGGACTACTACCCCTAATATCCCACATCATCCCGTCAGCTAGAGCCACCGGACTACTACCCCTAATATCCCACATCATCCCGTCAGCCAGAGCCACCGGACTACTACCACTAATATCCCACATCATCCCGTCAGCCAGAGCCACCGGACTACTACCCCTAATATCCCACATCATCCCGTCAGCCAGAGCTACCGGACTACTACCCCTAATATCCCACATCATCCCGTCAGCCAGAGCCACCGGACTACTACCCCTAATATCCCACATCATCCCGTCAGCCAGAGCCACCGGACTACTACCCCTAATATCCCACATCATCCCGTCAGCCAGAGCCACCGGACTACTACCACTAATATCCCACATCATCCCGTCAGCCAGAGCCACCGGACTACTACCCCTAATATCCCACATCATCCCGTCAGCCAGAGCCACCGGACTACTACCCCTAATATCCCACATCATCCCATCAGCCAGAGCCACCGGACTACTACCCCTAATATCCCACATCATCCCGTCAGCCAGAGCCACCAGACTACTACCCCTAATATCCCACATCATCCCATCAGCCAGAGCCACCGGACTACTACCCCTAATATCCCACATCATCCCGTCAGCCAGCGCCACCGGACTACTACCCCTAATATCCCACATCATCCCATCAGCCAGCGCCACCGGACTACTACCCCTAATATCCCACATCCCGTCAGAGCCACCGGACTACTACCCCTAATATCCCACATCATCCCGTCAGAGCCACCGGACTACTACCACTAATATCCCACATCATGCCTTCAGCCAGAGCTACCAGACTACTACCCCTAATATCCCACGTCAGCCAGAGCCACGGGACTAGTTCCACTAATATCCCACATCATCCCTTCAGCCTGAGCTACCGGACTACTACCACTAATATCCCACATCATCCTGTCAGCCAGAGCCACCGGACTACTACCCCTAATATCCCACATCATCCCTTCAGCCCGAGCTACCGGACTACTACCACTAATATCCCACATCATCCTGTCTGCCAGAGCCACCGGACTACTACCCCTAATATCCCACATCATCCCGTCAGCCAGAGCCACCGGACTACTACCCCTAATATCCCACATCATCCCGTCAGCCAGAGCCACCGGACTACTACCCCTAATATCCCACATCATCCCGTCACCCAGAGCCACCGGACTACTACCCCTAATATCCCACATCATCCCGTCAGCCAGAGCCAACGGACTACTACCCCTAATATCCCACATCATCCCGTCAGCCAGAGCCACCGGACTACTACCCCTAATATCCCACATCATCCCGTCAGCCAGAGCCACCGGACTACTACCCCTAATATCCCACATCATCCCGTCAGCCAGAGCCACCGGACTACTACCCCTAATATCCCACATCATCCCGTCAGCCAGAGCCACCGGACTACTACCCCTAATATCCCACATCATCCCGTCAGCCAGAGCCAATGGACTACTACCCCTAATATCCCACATCATCCCGTCAGCCAGAGCCAACGGACTACTACCCCTAATATCCCACATCATCCCGTCAGCCAGAGCCAACGGACTACTACCCCTAATATCCCACATCATCCCGTCAGCCAGAGCCACCGGACTACTACCCCTAATATCCCACATCATCCCGTCAGAGCCACCGGACTACTACCACTAATATCCCACATCATGCCTTCAGCCAGAGCTACCAGACTACTACCCCTAATATCCCACGTCAGCCAGAGCCACGGGACTAGTTCCACTAATATCCCACATCATCCCTTCAGCCCGAGCTACCGGACTACTACCACTAATATCCCACATCATCCTGTCAGCCAGAGCCACCGGACTACTACCCCTAATATCCCACATCATCCCTTCAGCCCGAGCTACCGGACTACTACCACTAATATCCCACATCATCCTGTCTGCCAGAGCCACCGGACTACTACCCCTAATATCCCACATCATCCCGTCAGCCAGAGCCACCGGACTACTACCCCTAATATCCCACATCATCCCGTCAGCCAGAGCCACCGGACTACTACCCCTAATATCCCACATCATCCCGTCACCCAGAGCCACCGGACTACTACCCCTAATATCCCACATCATCCCGTCAGCCAGAGCCAACGGACTACTACCCCTAATATCCCACATCATCCCGTCAGCCAGAGCCACCGGACTACTACCCCTAATATCCCACATCATCCCGTCAGCCAGAGCCACCGGACTACTACCCCTAATATCCCACATCATCCCGTCAGCCAGAGCCACCGGACTACTACCCCTAATATCCCACATCATCCCGTCAGCCAGAGCCACCGGACTACTACCCCTAATATCCCACATCATCCCGTCAGCCAGAGCCAATGGACTACTACCCCTAATATCCCACATCATCCCGTCAGCCAGAGCCAACGGACTACTACCCCTAATATCCCACATCATCCCGTCAGCCAGAGCCACCGGACTACTACCCCTAATATCCCACATCATCCCGTCAGCCAGAGCCACCGGACTACTACCCCTAATATCCCACATCATCCCGTCAGCCAGAGCCAATGGACTACTACCCCTAATATCCCACATCATCCCGTCAGCCAGAGCCAACGGACTACTACCCCTAATATCCCACATCATCCCGTCAGCCAGAGCCAACGGACTACTACCCCTAATATCCCACATCATCCCGTCAGCCAGAGCCACCGGACTACTACCCCTAATATCCCATACCATCAGCAAAAGCCAGGCAAAGAGAAGTTCCTGATTCTGGGCTCCCCCTGCAGTCTGTGTCAGAGGGTGGTTTGTGTCGGCACGGTAATAAATTGTTATTTCCAGCTTTAAGGTAAGGTTCACATTTGCGGTTGAGTCCGCTGTGTATTGTCCTCAATTATGAATGCATGCAAATGCCTAGAAACGCAGAGGTTTCTAGCCGCATCATCTTACATAAGACGTCAAAAAATTGCAGCGTTTTTATGTGTTTGCGTTTTTGCATGTGTGTGTTTTTTTTATGCACATGCTTCCCATTTGGAAAAAAAATTTCCAGGAGATATTCTGGAACACAAGCCATGCCCAAACCCTTTTACATGAGAGAAAATACAAAAAAAAATTGTGTTTCATGGAGCTATGAGGTGGGAGAAAAAAACCAGTTTGTGTATACAGTGATTTGTGTGTTGCCGGCGCACGGGATATGTTGCCGGCGACGAAAGAGACAAAGAACAAACTGGTATGGGGCAAACATCAAAACTTTATTTACGAAAAGAAAATTTTATTTTTTTTTTTACATACTGAGGGGGAAATGTTATGGACCAGGGGGGGTGTGCAGACGGGAGGATTGGCTTGGGGTGGATGCTGAAGGGGTTCCAGGGGAAGGGGCTGCTAGATGTGTGGGGTCTGGGAGATCAAGGATGGAGGTGGACACATTAGGAGTGGAAACATGGGACGGAAGACACATTATAATGGAGGGACAAATTGGACATAATAGACACATTGGGAGGTGAGGGTGGTGGAGGGAGCACCAATGTCCTTTCCCGCTTTGGTTTCTTTTTCTTTTTTTCCTGTCTCCCGTGTGTTGGATGGCTGCTTGTCCTTCTCCTTGGAGTGGTGGGATGAGAAGGCGTGTGGTGGTGGAGGAAGCAGGACCCGGTATTTGTGAACTGGTGGACAACCTAGATGGTGCTAGAACCTGCGTGCTTTTGGCGGTTGACGGCTGTGCAGGATCAGGACTCCAGGTGATGATGGCGGTGGTAATCCGCGCAGGAGTAGCACTAAGCGTGGTGGTGGAGTGGCTCTCAGCTGCACTCGGCATGGTGGAAGCGCTGTAGGACTGCATGATGGTCGTCATACAGGGGTATGCAGCAGAACTCGGTAGAGCTGTGAACCGGGTAACTGTTGGCACAGTGGGAAATACCGGTGCCAGCGGGTACAACCGAGTCTGCTGCATAGCTTGAACGTATGCAGCATTGCAGGCCTGCGTCACATTCAGCTGAAGTTCAGGCGTAAGGTTTTCCGCCATGCCCAGTTCACTGGCCGTAAAAAAAAAAAAGATGTGCTGCCCTCTGTATGTTGGTTTCCAGACGGTCAAGTCGCTGGTGGACAGACTGGAAAAGTGTGTCAACATGGCTCCTCACACTGTCCAGTCTATCTACCATCGACTTCATGCCATCCTGGAAAACCGAGATCAAGTGCAGAAACTCGGGCATGAGTGTCCTGTCCGAGGCCTTCTGCCACTGTTGGGAAGACCCAACATTAAAAAAAGAGGCGGAGGAGGCCTGGGACAGGGGAAGACCTGATGGGCCAGCTGCCTGTTCTTCAGCTTGTGACCCCGGCCTACTTGCTGCATCACTAGTGGATGGCTGGGACTGCTCCGAGGCTGTTCTTTGAAGGACCACTCCAGAGGACGAACCAGGTTCCAGGGTGCTGCTTCAGGTGCTGTGAAAAGAAAAGCCAAAAACATTACTACCACAAAACAATAAATTGTACAAGCGCCATCTCCTGTGGAATAGAAAAAATCATATTAGGGAACACAACACAATGGAATACAACACAAAAATACTTGTGTTCTCTGAGCAAGGACGGGCCTCAGGAAAGCCAGCATACAGTGATACTTGTACTTCCTGAGCCTTGCTGCACTGCCACTGCAAGCCTGGTTCTCGTGTCTCAGGTCCTTCTTGAAGCGATCCTTCATTGAACGCCACCGGGTTATGACTTTGGTCACTGTGAAGGGGGATAAAATAGGGTTAAACAATGCACTTTATGCTGTGAGTAGTGTTGAGCGATACCGTTCGATACCCAAAAATATCGTATCGGATGGTATCGCCCGATACGAAAAAAATATCGGGTATCGCCGATTCCGATACCGGAAGTCCCATTCAAGTCAATGGGACTTCCGGTATCGGAATTAAAAAAGCCCTTTATTTCCTTGTTGGCTAATTCTACATAATTGAAAACAAATAAGAATCATGTAGAATGTATTGTGGGAGGTGGAGGAGACATTAAAGGCATAGTGGTTTATTCAAATCACATGGCATAGCATTAATTCCAATTTATTTTTTCAAGACGTTCGGAGTTAAAAAGATATTGACTATGTTAACCTTTTTTATATTTTTTCAGATATGTATGTTTCACAACTTCCATGCTATTCACCTTCTTTTGTACTTCTCCCACACTTTCTCCTTCATGATCCGCAGCAGTAGCATTTTTTTCATCAACTTTTTCTTCACCTTATTCATCTTCATCTTCTTCCCATTAATTTTTTTTTTCCATTCTTCATATTCTTCTTATTCAGCTATTATTAATTTTCATATGCTATTTCTTCATCTTCTTCATATTCTTCTTTTTCATCATTTTCTTATGGTGACAGGTATTCCTGTAGTACTTATCTATAAAAGATATAAGATTACACCTTACATTCTGCCTGACACTAAAGATTTACAACAGGATTTGTCCGCGTTCAGTTTGGCCTGCAGCAGCAGGCATTTTCCAGGGGCACCACGAGGAGGAACGGACTCACCCCCATTTACTGCTTAGTCTTCTTCTGCTTATAATTTTGATTTCTTCTATGCTGATTTTTAATCTTATGCTTAATGTTCTTCTGCTTTCTGTTCTTCAGCTTTTGCTTCTTCTGCTTCTTGTTCTTCTGTCTTTTGTTCTGTATCTTGGTGGTTGTCTTCATGTTCTTTGTCCTCTTGGTCTTATTATTTAGGGTCATATTTCTGGTCTTCTTTGGTGTGGTCTTCAGGGTCGTCGTCATCAGGGTCGTCGTCATGGAAATCAATAAGGATTACCAAAGACAATTTCAAAAAGCTTGATCTTGGAAATGTAGCAGAAGGTACAAGAAGGCTGAGAAACTGGCGACAACCAGCTGTCATACTGGAACCCGTAGTGGCAGCAGAAGGAACAATAGCCAATGGCACTACTGAGGAACAGCTGATGGTGCTGGACCCCGGTTACTATGCAGGAGGTACCTGTGCTAGAAACCAATACCAAGGACCAGCTGACGTTGCTGGACCTCGGATACCGAGATGGAGGCACCTAGGCCAAAGGCTCTGGCGAGAACCAGCAGACAGTGCTAGAACCCGGATGGGTAGCAGAAGGAACAAGAGCCAATGGCACTACTGAGGACCAACTGACGGTGCTGGACCATGGTTACTAAGCAGAAGGTACCTGTGCTAGAAAGCACTACCAAGGACCAGCTGACTGTGCTGGACCTCGGATACCGAGATGGAGGCACCTAGGCCAAAGGCTCTGGCGAGAACCAGCAGACAGTGCTGGAACCCGGATGGGTAGCAGAAGGAACAAGAGCCAATGGCACTACCGAGGACCAACTGACGGTGCTGGACCATGGTTACTAAGCAGAAGGTACCTGTGCTAAAAAGCACTACCAAGGACCAGCTGACGATGCTGGACTTCGGATACCGAGATGGAGGCACCTAGGCCAAAGGCTCTGGCGAGAACCAGCAGACAGTGCTGGAACCCGGATGGGTAGCAGAAGGAACAAGAGCCAAATGCACTACCGAGGACCAACAGACGGTGCTGGACCACGGTTACTAAGCAGAAGGTACCTGTGCTAAAAAGCACTACCAAGGACCAGCTGACGGTGCTGGATTTCGGATACCGAGATGGAGGCACCTAGGCCAAAGGCTCTGGCGAGAACCAGCTGACAGTGCTGGAACCGGGGTGGGTAGCAGAAGGTATCCATCCAAAGCAAAGTAGCCAGGCCGCAAGCCGGCCGCAGTTACCGAAACCCACAGTCCTACAGGGGGTCCATGTCCCATTGGCACTACGGATCCAGCCTTCAGTGCCAGTTCCCGCAGCCCACATAGGAGTCACCTAAACTGCAGGCACCGTAGAGTCGGCTAACCCGGCCGCAAGACGACAGGACAACGGATTGGTGGCATAGTGACCTTGACACTACCCGGAAACAGCAGTCGTGCTGAAAACAGGCTGGGCAACAGGGAGTACCCGTGCCAAAGACACTGCCGAGCACCAACCTGCGTTGTTGGAGCCCAGGGACAATCATGGTGTAGTCCGAGTCCTACTTGGTGGTAGTTTTAGATTGTTTGTAGGCTACAACAGACTGTCAACGTGCTTTAATTAGGCATCTGTCTCCACTCTGTTTCCAGGATTTCACGTGACCACCAACACCGCCAGTTTATGCGTACAGCAGCCGTCTGCCCAATCCACACGTGTTCCTGGGTTACTGGGGTTCTGTAATGTCAGCAGATCCCCTGATGTGTGTCTGCCAATGTCTCCTGCTCTGTCCACCTTCCCACCGCTTGCAGTGGGAAGGTGGACAGCGCAGGAGACAGCGCCGGACACACATTGGGGGATCTGCTCACGTAACAGAACACCAGGAACACGTGTGTAATGCGTGGACGGCAACTGTGAGCAGGAACTGGCGGTGTTGGAGGTCAGGGGAAATACTAGAGACAGAGTGGAGACAGAGGCCAAATCAGAGAATGTTTAAATATGAAGTAGTTACAATTTGGAGGCAGCAGCAGCAGTTTGCCCTCCACACAGCAGGGGATCAGCTGACGTTACCGAACCCCACTTTCACATGAACGAGTGTTTTTTTCTGTGTGGACAGCACTTCCGAGCACCAACTAGCATTGTTGGAGCCCAGGGACAATCGGTGCAGGCCGAGGCCTACTAGGAGCCAGGTGTAAAGCTGAGGTATTTTGACTTTGGAGAGAGCAGGACACTTTGCCCTCCACACAGCAGGGGATCAGCTGTCGTTACTGACCCCCACTTTCACATGAACAAGTGTGTTTTTCTGTGTGGACAGCACTTCCGAGCACCAACTAGCGTTGTTGGAGCCCAGGGACAATCAGGGTGCAGGCCGAGGCCTACTAGGAGCCAGGTGTAAAGCTGAGGTATTTTGACTTTGGAGAGAGCAGGACACTTTGCCCTCCACACAGCAGGGGATCAGCTGACGTTACTGACCCCCACTTTCACATGAACAAGTGTGTTTTTCTGTGTGGACAGCACTTCCGAGCACCAACTGGCGTTATTGGAGCCCAGGGACAATAAGGGTGCAGGCCGAGGCCTACTTGGTGGCAGTTTTAGATTGTTTGTAGGCTACAACAGACTGTCAACGTGCTCCAATTAGGCATCTGTCTCCACTCTGTTTCCAGGATTTCACGTGACCACCAACACCGCCAGTTTATGCGTACAGCAGCCGTCTGCCCAATCCACACGTGTTCCTGGGTTACTGGGGTTCTGTAATGTCAGCAGATCCCCTGATGTGTGTCTGCCAATGTCTCCTGCTCTGTCCACCTTCCCACCGCTTGCAGTGGGAAGGTGGACAGCGCAGGAGACAGTGCCGGACACACATTGGGGGATCTGCTCACGTAACAGAACACCAGGAACACTTGTGGAATGCGTGGACGGCAACTGTGAGCAGGAACTGGTGGTGTTGGAGGTCAGGGGAAATACTAGAGACAGAGTGGAGACAGAGGCCAAATCACAGAATGTTTAAATCTGAAATAGTTACAATTTGGAGGCAGCAGCACTTTGCCCTCCACACAGCAGGGGATCAGCTGACGTTACTGACCCCCACTTTCACATGAACAAGTGTGTTTTTCTGTGTGGACAGCACTTCCGAGCAACAACTGACGATGTTAGAGCCCAGGGATAGTCATTTTGTAGGCTGAGGCCTACTTGGAGGCAGTTTAAGATAAGACTTTGTTTGAATTTGGAGGCAGCAGGAGAGTTTGCCGTACACACAGCAGGGGATCAGCTGACGTTACCGAACCCCACTTACACATGAGCGAGTGTTTTGTCTGTGCGGACAGCACTTCTGAGCAACAACTGGCGGTGTCGGAGCCCAGGGAAAATCAGGTAGTAGGCCGAGGCCTACTTGGTGGCAGTTTGCGATTGTTTCTAGACTACTACTAACTGTCAATGTACTCCAATTAGGCCTCTGTCTTCACTCTGTTTCGAGTATTTCCTCTGGCTTTCAACCACGCCAGTTGCTGCTCTGAAATGTCGTCTGCACAACCCACACTTGTTCCTGTGTTACTGGGGTTCTGGAACAGCAGCTTCTCCCTAGAGGTGAGTCAAGCAATGTCTCCTGCTCTGTCCACTTTTCCACTACAAGTAGTGGGAATGTAGACAAAGCAGGAGACATTGCCGTGCTCACCTCTGGAGATGAGCAGATGTTACATGACCCAGGTAACACAGGAACAAGTGTGGATTGTGCAGACGGCACTTGAGAGCAGAAACAGGCGGTGTTGTAGGCCAGAGGAAATACTCAAAACAGAGTGGAGACAGAGGGCAAATCAGACAACATATTAAATCAGAGGTAGTCAGAAGTTGTAGGCAGCAGGAGAGTTTGCCGTACACACAGCAGGGGATCAGCTGACGTTACCGAACCCCACTTACACATGAGCGAGTGTTTTGTTTGTGCGGACAGCACTTCTGAGCACCAACTGGCGGTGTCGGAGCCCAGGGAAAATCAGGTAGTAGGCCGAGGCCTACTTGGAGCCAGGTGTAAATCTGAGGTTGTTTGACTGTGGAGGGAGCAGGACACTTTGCCATACATACAGCAGGGGACCAGCTGACGTTACCGAACCCCACTTACACATGAGCGAGTATTTTGTCTGTGCGGACAGCACTTCTGAGCAACAACTGGCGTTGCTGTAGCCCAGGAAATAAAGTTCAGGTCATAGAAACATGAACACAACAGGAGACCTGGATCCTGTTGCCAGCCAATTATTTATTCTGGAAGAGGACTGGCAAATTCAGGTGAGATCCAGGCCTTGTTCATTTTCAGAAAAGTAAGCCGGTCAACATTATCGGCGGATAGTCGCGTGCGACGGTCTGTTACCACACCACCTGCAGCACTAAAGACACGTTCCGATAATACACTGGCAGCAGGGCAAGCCAGCACCTCCAATGCATACTGGCTAAGCTCTGGCCATGTATCCAGCTTAGAGACCCAATACTTGAACGGGGAAGAGCCGTCTGGGAGTACACTAACAGGGCAAGACAAGTAGTCTGTCACCATCTGATGGAAACGTTGCCTCCTGCTGACTGGAGCCGTCTGTGATGGTGTAGCCGTTTGTGGCGGTCCCACAAAACTTTTCCACATTTGGGCCATACTGGCCTTGCCTTGTCCTGCGGCACTGCCTCTGCTACCTCTTTGTGCAGAGCTTCCTCCACTGCCTCTACCCACATGGCTGCTTTGAAAAGCACTACCAGCAACACTTGCGGGGGGGAATGGAGAATATGATGGCCTGCACAAGTGTTTCTTGGTACTCCCGCATTTTTCGCTCCCGGTTCAACTGTGGTATGAGGCTTTGTAAGTTGTCCCGGTAGCGAGGACCTAGGAGGGTGTACACCCAATAATCAGCCGTGTGGAGAATGTTGGCTATGCGGTGGTCATTTAACAAGCACTGCAGCATGAAATCAACCATGTGCTGCAGACTGCCAACTGAACCGGAAACGCTGTCCCCAGCTTGAGGCAGCATCTCTGCCTGCTCAGCATCACCCCACCCTCGCTGTACACACTGACTACTAGAGCCTTGTGTACCTCCCTCCTCTGGAGAG
Source organism: Dendrobates tinctorius (assembly GCF_039654945.1). Taxonomy (NCBI): domain Eukaryota; kingdom Metazoa; phylum Chordata; class Amphibia; order Anura; family Dendrobatidae; genus Dendrobates; species Dendrobates tinctorius. The sequence goes on along the minus strand of NW_027362068.1, from coordinate 284,654 downwards.
ATGTGTTCCTCCTCCTCCATTGACTCCTCGTCATCCTCCTCACTAAGTGTCCCCAGCCTGGGCCTTTGTGTGGAAGCATTTTGCGCAGACTTGCCAGAAGCAGATGACATTTCTGACTCCTCATCCTCGACCTCTTCAAAAACCTCCTCACTTAGTGCTTGTAAGGTTTTTTGAAGCAGACAGATGAGGGGGACAGTCATGCTGATTAGTGCATCATCTGCACTGGCCATCTGCGTGGAGTCATCGAAGGCACGCAAAACTTGGCAGATGTCCCTCATAGTGGCCCACTCAGTGGTGGTGAAGTGTGTCCGGCGCACAGTGTGACTTGTTTGCGCCTGATGCAGCTGGTACTACATTACTGCTGCCTGCTGCACACACAACTGCTCCAACATATGTAACGTTGAACGTTGAATTCCACCTGGTGGGGAGGTCACATATGATGCGATGTTCTGGCAGGCGAAATCGGCGTTGCAGAGATGCAATGCGCGATCTTGCCATGCGGGAACGCTGCAAGTGAGCACACTCTAGGCGAACCTTGTGCAGCAGTGCATCAAGATCCGTATAGTCCCTCAGAAAGCTCTGCACAACCAAATTGAGCACGTGTGCCAGACATGGTATGTGAGTGAGGTTGCCTAGGCCCAGAGCTGCCACTAGATTTCGGCCATTGTCACTCACTACCAAACCTGGCTGGAGATTCGCTGGCACAAACCACACATCGCTCTCCTGCTTGATGGCATTCCAGAGCTCCTGTGCTGTGTGGCTCCGATTCCCCAAAGAAATTAATTTAAGGACGGCCTGTTGATGTTTGGCCACACCTGTGCTCATATCTGGCCTAACAGGCTCATGCAGTGCTGATTCCGAGGAACTAGAGTAGGAGGAGGACTCAATATGTACAGACTGCATTCCTGCAATCCTTGGAGTTGGCAGAATACATACAGAGCCACTCTCCAGATCTGTACCCGGCTCCACAACATTGACCCAATGGGCAGTGAGGGAAAGGTATCGTCCCTGTCCATGGCTACTGGGCCACGCATCGGTGGTCAGGTGGACCTCGCTACTGACAGCGTTTAGTAGCGCATTTTTAATTTTTCCCTCCACATGCTTTTGCAGGGCAGGGACGGCTTGCCTGCTGAAATAAAAGCGGCTGGGCACATTGTATTGTGGAACTGCCAATGAAATCAAGTTCCGGAAGGTGTGAGTCTCCACCAGCCTGAATGACAGCATCTCAAGGGCCAGTAGTTTGGCAATGCTGGCATTCAGAGCCAGTGCTCGGGGATGGTTTGCCGAGTATGGCCGCTTTTTCTCCCATGCCTGTGCTACCGATTGCTGGTGAGTGGCCTGGGAGTGTGCTGATGACTGCGAACGTGGTTCAGTGGGTGGAATTTCACTGGGTCTCTGGACAACAGTGGCAGTGGTTCTTCCATGGCGTTCCAGTGAGGAAGCCGAACCAGCTGTGTGTGAGCTGGAGGAAGAGGCCGCAACACGAGCTGAAGAGGTGGTAGGTGTTGCTGAAGGTTGGCCTACATCTTCAGTGTGTCTGTGTAACTCCACCTCGTGCTTGGTACGCACATGTTTCCACATTTGTGGTATTGAGGTTGCTCACATTTTTCCCTCGTTTCACTTTCCTCAGAGCTGCTCCCACCACCTTCCTGTGGCTGACGCCATGATGGGTCAAGGACCTCATCATCTCCACTCCCCTCTTCAAGCACCGGCTGGTCCTGGGTTGTCTCGCCAGCACCGTACGCACCAGAAATTGGCAACTGAGTCTCATCATCATCAGATGAGCACTGAGGTGTGCTGACAATAGGCACTGGCCCACCCGCCTCTTCAGATTCAGAGGGACAAAGCAGTTGCGCATCACTGCATACTCCCTCTTCTTCACGCTCTAGAATGCTGCTTGGCTGGCCACCTCTTTCCAAGCCAACAGATTCTGAGAACAGAAGTAAAGATTGAGATGGCTCCTGTCCAGGGCTCTCAGACTGCCTGGGCAATTTGGCAGGTGATGAAGAGACAGATGGTTGCTCTTCAGTGCTCTGGCCTTGGGAAGATGCGGAAGTCATTGAAGTGGATGCGTTAGCTGCCATCCATCCGACAACGGCTTCAATTTGTTCATCACACAGCAGTGGGGTACAGCGAGGTCCTACAAAGCTGCGCATGAAGGACTGTTGCCTGGTAAAAGTGGGGGATGCCGGGTCACTGGTGGCCACAGCAGACACCGAATCCCCACGTCCTCTCCCTGCTGAATCCCCCCCATCCTCTCCCTGCTGAAACTCCACGACCACGTGCCTTACTCCCTGCCTTCTTCATCTTGGTAGACTGATAAAGATAGGCAGAAAAGTAAAAAAGGGGTGGCTTAGTGTTCTTATTCCTGAACACCTGCTAACCAGTATAAGAAACACTAATTTGGCTAAGAGTGTGTGTACTACACTTTAATATGATCTAATGTGGCCTACACAACTGTAAAGTGGAGTGTTTGGTGAACTTTATTTCCTTTTTTTTGGGGGGGTGAAGAAAAGGATGTGACCAAAGTTTGAAAGCTATAGTGTCACAAACTTTTTGGAGCGATTACAATGCAGGAAGCTAACCTACAATGCAATTGATGAGGCTCCAAAAAATAGGGTGATACTAGTCTGGCTGGCCCTGAAGGGCACAAGCCAGCAAAAAGGCTCCTCTATCTAATCCTATATAGTGTTTGCAACCAACCAATGACAATGGATGCGGATGGAAGCACACTAATATAGGAACAAAAATCTGGATAAATTAGCTGCAAAAAAAGGACTATATATGAGGCAGTGACGCACGCTGAGCGGACTACAGCTAGCGGTGGCTGTAGAACACACTGCAACGTGAGCTGCACTCACACACAGAGAGACCTATCAGACAGCCAAAAGCAGTGCAGAGAAATGGGCTATAGCACTGAAAGGCTGCTGAAAGGCTCCGCTGTCCACTCCTTTAGTGTTTGCAACCAACGTATATGGATACGTATGGAAGCACACTATACAGGAGAAAAAAAAGCAGCAATAAAAGAAAAATGTGTATGAGGCAGAGACACGCTGGGCGGCCTACAAGCAGACGTGCCTGCAGGACACACTACACAGCGTGGGTCTGCACTCACACAGCCCTTGCAGACAGCTATTAAAACAGCGCTGCGGGGCTACAAAAATGCTACAGTGGTGGATTATGTAGCCTGGGTAGAGCAATAGATATTTTAGATGATCGCTATTTCTAACTGTCCCTCACAGTCTTCAACAGCAGCCTGTCCCTAACTGAATTCACAGCAGAGTGACCAGAAATGACAGCGGCAGTGGCTTTTATAGTGCATCATGACATCATTTCAGCAGCCAATCACAGCCATGCCAGTAGTTAACATGCCTACATGCCTAACAGGATGTGCCCACACTTCTGAGGATCCCCATTGGCTGAATCAAATCGAGCGGGCTCCTAGCATTATGGGAACTTCTGATTCCGGTATTCGATATGAAAAAAGTATCGGAACTAAGTATCGGAATTCCGATACAGCGAATATCGGCCGATACCCAATACTTGCGGTATCGGAAAGCTCAACACTAGCCGTGAGCACACAACCGTGTGTGATGCAAGAAACTTGCAGGAGTTTATCACATCACACACGGTTGTGTGCTCACGGCCTTTACAGGTTCACTGCCGCGTCAGATCATATTGCAATACTTACAGAAGTCCTTTCTGGCTATTGGCGTAGCGTTGTCCCAATCATCCATCAGCTCTTAGGCCACCGAAGCACCACCATGTCCGAGTGGTCACGATGACTGGTGTCCCACAGGGCGACTCCTCAACGAGGGAGATGAGGATTTCATTATCAATGTAGTCCTCCCGTTGTGGAACCTAGAAATGAAAAAAAAACATTACTGTTGCCAAGATAAAACAAGGAAACCCCTCCCCCCCCCAAAAAAAAAAAGGCAGAAAAACTAGCAACACTCTAAGAAAAAAAAAAAACTTACACGCCGTCTGCCCACCGGTCCTTGTGCCTCCCTCTGCTGGTCTGGATCCTGGACACTTGATGAAGTGTTCTGTAAAAGAAAAAACATGATTTTGGCACATATGTACAGTGATACTTACCAACCATAGTTGCAAAGGTACTCCCTTCAGAATCCTGTCCTGTCTGCTCAGGGCTAGAGGCCATGATGAAGAATGCTGCAAGAAACAGAACATTACAGACTGCAGGGAGTTAAATTACAAAAGACACACAGACATTAGGTTGTATACCTACATTTGCCTGGAATTCAGTGATGTAAGGTCTTGCTGTCTCTGTAGTCTTTCTATCTCCAGTGTCTAGAGTAATGGACAATGACTGTCCAGCCCTTCTTTTTATCTATCTAGGTGTGGGGGGTGGCTAACAGGTGTCTAGACAGGTTTAATGCGTCAGGAAACACTAGCGAACACGTGCACTAGCGTAAGCATGTGTTCTCATAGACTAATGCATTGTTTCGATGCATTCCTTCCGCAAGCGTCTGCAAATTGCTGCCTCCAAAATTGCAACATGTTGCGTTAGCCGCGCCCTGCCGCGGAAGCCAAAACGACGCATGCGTAGTGAAAAGCGGCTGAAAGCATACGAACACATACCTGTGTCCACAACGTTATAGATAGGAAAACACGACATGCGAATGAATGCGGCATAAATGCTTCGGACACAACCGCAAATGTGAATCCAGCCTTAGAAGGAGGATAACACCATAGAAATGATAAAAATAATAGGCCTCAGCTACCACAGCTGTCTACAAGGAAAACTGTTGCTCATAGCAACCAATCACAGCTCAGCTTTCATCTTTTGAACAGCTCTGGTGAAATGAAAGATGCTTAATTATTGGTTGCTATGGGCAACACATGCAGTGTAACCTGTTGTGGTCAAGATGATGTGCCTATTAAATAGATATATTAGGTATTTTATATATATATATATATATACACATACATACACTGCATACACTACCGTTCAAAAGTTTGGGGTCACCCAGGCAATGTTGTGTTTTCCCTGAAAACTCTTGCTTTTATTAATCAGATGAGTTGCCAAGTGAATTTAAAATCTAGTCCAGACATTGACAAGGTTCGAAAAAAAGATTTTTATTTGAAATAATAATTTTCTCCTTCAGACTTTGCTTTCGTCACAGAATGCTCCTTTGCAGCAATTCCAGCATTGCAGACCTTTGGCATTCTAGCAGTTAATTTGCTGAGGTAATCTGGAGACATTTCCCCCATGCTTCCAGAAGCCCCTCCCACATGTCGGTTTGGCTTGATGGGCACTTTTTGGTACCAAATGGTCAAGCTGCTCCCACAACAGCTCAATGGGGTTGAGATCTGGTGACTGCGCTGGCCACTCCATTACAGATAGAATACCAGCTGCCGACTTCTTCCCTAAATAGTTCTGGCATAATTTGGAGTTGTGCTTTGGGTCATTGTCCTGTTGTAAGATGAAATTGGCTCCAATCAAGCGCTGTCCACAGGGTATGGCATGGTGTTGCAAAATGGAGTGATAGCTTTCCTTATTCAAAATCCCTTTTACCTTGTACCAATCTCCCACTTTACCAGCACCAAAGCAACCCCAGACCATCACATTACCTCCACCATGCTTGACAGATGGCGTCAGGCACTCTTCCAGCATCTTTTCATTTCTGCATCTCACAAATGTTCTGTGTGATCCAAACACCTCAGACTTGGATTTGTCTGTCCATAACCCTGTTTTTCAATCTTCCTCTGTCCAATGTCTGTGTTCTTTTGCCCATATTATTCTTTTCCTTTTATTAGCCAGTCTCAGATATGGCTTTTTCTTTGCCACTCTGCCTTGGAGGCCAGCATCCCGGAGTCGCCTCTTCACTGTAGACTTTGACACTGGCGTTTTGCGTGTGCTATTTAATGAAGCTGCCAGTGAGGACCTGTGAGGCATCGATTTCTCAAACTACAGACTCTAATGTACTTGCCTTGTTGCTCATTTGTGCAGGTGGGCCTCCCACTTCTCTTTCTACTCTGGTTAGAGCCTGTTTGTGCTCTCCTCTGAAGGGAGTAGTACACACCGTTGTAGGAAATCTTCAGTTTCTTGGCAATGTGTCGCATGGAATAGCCTTCATTTCTAAGAACAAGAATAGATTGTCGAGTTTCACATGAAAGTTCTTTTTTTCTGGCTATTTTGAGAGCTTAAAGGGAATCTGTCACCCCATTTTTTTCACTATCATCTGTCGGCACCGCCATCAGGGGCTTATCTACAGCATTTTGTAATGCTGTAGATAAGCCCCAGATGTATCCTGAAAGAGAAGAAAAACGAGTTAGATTATACTCACCCAGGGGCGGTCCGGGTCCAGTCCGGTCTGATGGATGTCGCGGTCCGGTCTGGCGCCTCTCATCTTCTAACGGTGACGTCTTTGCTTCCCGACGTGGCTCCTGCGCAGGCGCACTGCTCTGCCCTGTTGAGGGCAGAGCAGAGTCCTGCATTGTGCAGACGCCGTGACTCTCTGACCTTTCCTGGCGCCTGCGCACTGCAGTACTTTACTCTGCCCTCAACAGGGCAGAGAAAGTACGCCTGCGCAGGAGCCGCGACGGGAAGCAAAGAAGAGGACGTTACCACTAGAAGATGGGAGGTGCCTGACCGGACCGCGACACCCATCGGACCAAAACCGGACCTGGACCGCCCCTGGGTGAGTATAATCTAACTCGTTTTTCTTCTCTTTTAGGTATCTTCTCTATCAGGTTACATCGTGGATTATCTACAGCATTACAGAATGCTGTAGATAAGCCCCTGATGGCGGTGCCGGCAGCTGATAGTCGAAAAATGGGGTGACAGATTCCCTTTAAAGGAACCAACAAATGTAATGCTCCAGATTCTTAACTAGCTCAAAGGAATGTCAGGTTTTTAGCTTCTCTAATCAGCCAAACTGTTTTCAGCTGTGCTAACACTTGCACAAGGGTTTTCAAGGGTATTCTAACCATCCATTAGCCTTCTTACACAGCAAACACAAAGTACCATAAGAACACTGGAGTGATGGTTGTTGGAAATGGGCCTCTATACACCAATGAAGATATTGCATTACAAACCAGACGTTTGCAGCTAGAATAGTCATTTACCACAATAACAATTTATAGATTGTATTTCTGAATTATTTAATGTTAGCTTCATTGGAAAAAACTGCTTTTCTTTCAAAAATAAGGAAATTTCTAAGTGACCCTAAACTTTTGAACGGTAGTGTATATATGTATATATTAGATATTTATCATACGGGGCATTGCGTGTGGAGTGGGTGGGGCTTGACACACACACATACACTCATTTTTATATACAGAGTGGGCCATTGATATGGATACACCTAAATAAAATGGGAATGGTTGGTGATATCAACATCCTGTTTGTGGCACATTAGTATATGGGAGGGGGGAAACTTTTCAAGATGTGTAGTGACCGTGGCGGCCATTTTGAAGTCTGCCATGTTGGATCCAACTTTATTTTTTTCAATGGGAAGAGGGTCATGTGACACATCAAAGTTACTGAGAATTTCACAGGAAAAACAATGGTGTGCTTGGTTTTAACATAACTTTATTCTTTCATGAGTTATTTACAAGTTTTTGACCACTTATAAAATGTGTTCAAAATGCAGCCCATTGTATTGGATTGTCAATGCAACCCTCTTCTACTCTTGACACACTGATAGCAACACCGCAGAAGAAATGCTAGCACAGGCTTCCAGTATCTGTTGTTTCAGATGCTGCACATCTCGTATCTTCACAGCATAGACAATTGCCTTCAGATGATCCCAAAGATAAAAGTCTAAGGGAGTCAGATCGGGAGACCTTGGTGGCCATTCAACTGGCCCACGATGACCAATCCACTTTCTAGGAAACTGTTCATGTAGGAATGCTTGGGCTTGACACCCATAATTGATGGTATGGTGTGGTGTATGCGGTCCAAAGATAGTGTTATCACAGCCACAGTGAAGCTATCTGTGTGTCACTGTGGAGGACTTGTTCCGTTCTTACAGACCTACACTCTAGGGAGATTCCTATTCTGCCCAATTCTACAATTCACTTTTTTCACACCTGTGCCATCGAGCCTGTGACATAGCGCTCTGATATTCAGTGGGCCTCACACAATCCAAAAGTGTCCAGTGTCCACAAGTGTCTGCAGAAATTCAAAATCTCCCTTATCCTGTAGTCAGTTTTTCACACCTGCTGCATCGAGCCTGTGACATAGCGCTCTGATATTCATTGGGCCTCACACAATCCAAAAGTGTCCAGTGTCTGCAGAAATTCAAAATCTCCCTTATCCTGTAGTCACTTTTTTCACACCTGCTGCATCGAGCCTGTGACATAGCGCTGTGATATTCAGTGGGCCTCACACAATCCAAGTGTCCAGTGTCCACAAGTGTCTGCAGAAATTCAAAATCTCCCTTATCCTGTAGTCACTTTTTTCACACCTGTGCCATCGAGCCTGTGACATAGCGCTGTGATATTCAGTGGGCCTCACACAATCCAAGTGTCCAGTGTCCACAAGTGTCTGCAGAAAATCTAAATCTCCCTTATCCTGTAGTCACTTTTTTCACACCTGTGCCATCGAGCCTGTGACATAGCGCTGTGATATTCAGTGGGCCTCACACAATCCAAGTGTCCAGTGTCCACAAGTGTCTGCAGAAATTCAAAATCTCACAGAAATTCAAAATCTCCCTTATCCTGTAGTCACTTTTTTCACACCTGTGCCATCGAGCCTGTGACATAGCGCTGTGGTATTCAGTGGGCCTCACACAATCCAAGTGTCCAGTGTCCACAAGTGTCTGCAGAAATTCAAAATCTCCCTTATCCTGTAGTCACTTTTTTCACACCTGTGCCATTGAGCCTGTGACATAGCACTGTGATATTCAGTGGGCCTCACACAATCCAAGTGTCCAGTGTCCACAAGTGTCTGCAGAAATTAAAAATCTCCCTTATCCTGTAGTCACTTTTTTCACACCTGCTGCATCGAGCCTGTGACATAGCGCTGTGATATTCAGTGGGCCTCACACAATCCAAGTGTCCAATGTCCACAAGTGTCTGCAGAAATTCAAAATCTCCCAGAAATTCAAAATCTCCCTTATCCTGTAGTCACTTTTTTCACACCTGTGCCATCGAGCCTGTGACATAGCGCTCTGATATTCAGTGGGCCTCACACAATCCAAGTGTCCAGTGTCCACAAGTGTCTGCAGAAATTCAAAATCTCACAGAAATTCAAAATCTCCCTTATCCTGTAGTCACTTTTTTCACACCTGTGCCATCGAGCCTGTGACATAGCGCTCTGATATTCAGTGGGCCTCACACAATCCAAAAGTGTCCAGTGTCCACTAGTGTGTGCAGAAAATCTAAATCTCCCCTGTCCTATAGACACCTTGTACCTTGTTTTACATTACTATATAGTTTGTTGGATTTTGTCTACATTTCTACCAAAAATGAAGGCTGGTGGAAGAGGCCGTGGAATTGGGCGGGGGTTGGCAGCTGGTAATGATGTTGTTGGTGGTGGATCTGATGGTAGTGGCAAAAGCAAAATAGGACCGAATGCAGGAGGTGTTGAGCCTGCGTCATGGTCTGGCTCCATAAGGCTTCGAAGGCTTAGTTTTCTAGGAGTTGGCAAACCGCTTTTAAAGCCAGAGCATCAGGAAAAAGTTTTGTCTTACATTGCTGACTCAGCCTCCAGCTCTATCGCCTCCTCTTCTGAAGTTGTAAAAAGTAAAAGCACTGAGTCGTCATTGGAGGCTCATGTTCATGAACCACACCTTTCCTTGTGTCCTTCACCACAACCAAGATTGAAGGATGATGCAGGCCATACTGTTTTCACATACCATGCCTGGATTATCAAGTGAAATGGTGAATTACCCAGGCCAAGATGAATCTGACATGGAGTGCACTGATGCACAGCCGCTGATAGATGATTCTGCTGGTACATTCACTCAGAGCACTACATTGTCCTCGCAGTGTACAGAGCCAGATTCTGACCCTGATGAGACTCAGGTGCCCCTTCCCGCACACTATACCACCATACACGGTGACACAGAGGAAGGTGCACATGACATTGAAGAGGAGGTGATGGATGACCCAGTTGTTGACCCAGATTGGCATCCATTGGGGGAAGAGGGTGCTGCTTCCAATAGCTCAGATGAGGAGCATCCACAGCAGACATCAACATCACAACAGCTGTTATCTGGCAGGCCCGGAGCACTCCAAAGACATGTTCCAAAAATCAAAAGAGTTGCTGGACAGCTTGTCCAGAGGGTCAAAACATCACAGCGTGCTAGGCCGCAAAATGTCTGCCAAAGTAGGAAGAGTGCAGTGTGGCACTTTTTTGAACAAAATCCTCATGATCAGGCCAAGGTTATCTGTAAGAAGTGCGCAAAGACCTTTAGCCGAGGGAAAAATCTGAAAAATTTGAATATCAGTTGCATGCTTAGACATTTAACCAGCATGCACTTGCAAGCGTGGACACAACAGCAAACCTCAAGTGCCACATGTGCAACTGATCACAAAGAAGGTAGTCAGCAACACTACATTGTTTCCCCCACTGTAAGCCCACCGGTTAACACAGCAGCAAATGTTGAGGTGTCGTTGCAAGGCCACAGCAGTCAGGGAATCCCACTGTTATATCAACGAAATACTGAATCTAGGCCATCAGAAAGAACACCAACTCCATCACCATCATCAACCCTCTCTCAGTCCGCCCTGTCCACCGCTACTTCCACCATATGCAGCTCTCAAGTCCAGCTCACCCTCCCAGACACTATGAGTAGGTCAAGAAAGTACTCAGTCTCTCATCCGCGTACACTGGGTTTGAACGCCCACATTGCCAAACTAATCTCGTTTGAGATGATGCCCTATCGGTTGGTGGAAAGCGCAGCTTTCCGCGAACTCATGGCCTATGCAGTACCACGCTATGACCTACCCAGTCGCCACTTCTTCTCTTGCAAAGCCATCCCAGCCCTCCACCATCATGTGAAAGACCGCATTGTCCATGCACTCAAGCAGTCAGTGAGTGGAAAGGTGCACCTCACAACTGATGCATGGTCCAGTCGGCATGGCCAGGGCCGTTATGTGTCCATCACTGCGCACTGGGTTAATGTGGTGGATGCAGGGTCCACAGGGGACAGCGGTGGTGGGACAGTGCTGCCTAGCCCACGGTATAGGAAACAGTTGGCTGTAGGCGTTCCACCCTCCTCCTCCTCCTCCTCCAGAAGCGAAAGCTCATCCACAGAGCGCAGTCGTACGAGCACTCCATCTGCAGCTGCCACTGTTGCACACGATGTGTCCCCCTATCGAGCAGCTAGTGGAAAGCGTCAGCAGGCTGTGTTGCAGATGATGTGTTTGGGCGACAGACACACCGCCGAGGTGCTGGCCGAGTACTTGAAGCGACAAACTGAGTCATGGCTGGGCAGTGTACATCTTGAGGCAGGCAAGGTAGTTAGTGATAACGGCCGTAATTTTGTGGCAGCCATAGCCCTTTCAAAACTCAGCCACATACCTTACTTGGCTCACACCTTGAACCTGGTGGTGCAGTGCTTCCTCAAAAATTATCCGGAGTTAACAGCCCTGCTCCATAAGGTGCGAAGACTGTGCGCGCACATCCGCCGGTCGCCTGTACACTCCGTTCGTATGCAGAAGCTGCAGCGATTGCTCCACCTTCCCAACCACCGCCTCATTATTGACATTGCAACAAGGTGGAACTCCACCCTGCACATGGTGGAGCGGCTGTGCGAGCAGAGGCAGGCCATAATGCATTTGTGGGAGGATACACGGCCAGGCACTTTGAGAACAGACATGGAGTTGACAGGTGTGCAGTGGTCGAAGCTGAAAGACCTCTGTAAAGTCCTTCAGTGTTTTGAGGAATGCACACGGCTGGTAAGCGCAGACGACGCCATCCTAAGCATGAGCATCCCACTTATGCATCTGCTCATGCAAACTTTGACGCACCTTAAGGAGCAGGCGTCTGCAGCCAATGTTGAAGAGGTGGAGGGAATCCTTGATGACATTCAGCCATTGTCTGCTCAGGGACCTCTCCTGGACGAGTTGGAGGAAGAAGAGGAGGAGGAGGATGATGATGGGGATGATTACTTAGGGGAGAAGGATGCATCTCGTGGGGCAACTGAAAATGTTGGCGTGGCAAGGTCTGGTACAGGGTTTGTGCGTGACTGGAGGGATGTGGATTTGCCAGAAAGTGCTCCTCCAACCAGCACTCGCAGTGCATCATTGACACCGGGAACATTGGCCCACATGTCAGATTATGCCTTGCGGATCCTAAAAAGGGACCCCCGCATTGCCAAAATGATGAACGATGACGACTACTGGTTGGCCAGCATCCTGGATCCACGCTATAAAGGCAAATTACAAAACATCATGCCACAGGAGAACCTTGACCTAATATTGGCTAATAAACAAGCAACTCTGGTAAATCGGTTGCTTGAGGCATTCCCAGCACACAGCAGCGGTGATGGTTCTCACATGAGCCGTACGGGCCGGGGGCAGCTTGGCAGAGGTGTTCATGGTGCACACAGCAGAAGTGGCGTTGGAGACGGGTTTCATGACAATGTTGTGGACTGATTTTTCAAGTACCGCTCACACAACTGGTAATACAGCATCGATGGAAAGTGACAGGAGACAGCAGTTGTCAACTATGGTTACAAACTACTTTTCCTCCCATATCGATGTTCTCCCACACAGGTCATTCCCCTTTAACTATTGGGCTGCAAAACTGGACACCTGGCCTGAATTGGCACAATATGCCTTACAGGAGCTCGCTTGCCCAGCTGCAAGTGTGCTATCGGAAAGAGTCTTCAGTGCAGCTGGATCAATCCTGACAGAAAAAAGGACCCGTCTGTCAACCCAAAATGTGGATGATCTAACCTTCATTAAAATTAACCATGCATGGGTTTCCAAGGATTTTGTCCCACCTTCCCCTGATGACACATAGGGTGACAGAAAAATGGCTTGCTTTGGTCCACCTCTTCCTGGGACTTGACCTATTTCGCCTTTTGCATCAGCTGAATGTCCAACATCAACATATGCCACTTTCTAAAACTCCCTAACTGTGCTGCCTCCCCCCCATGGCCGGGGTCACCACCTAGCGCACGACACCGTGCGAGTACCGTTGCCCTGGACAGGTGGGTAGGCCGACTCTTGGGTGCGGGCACTGGCACAGAGTCCCTCATAGTGCAATCAAGTGTCTCTGACAGTGGTGGTGCACACCCGCCGTCAGACACACCGCCGTACTATGAGGGGCCCAGTGCCAGTACCGACGCCCACGAGTGGGCCCCCCTTGCTTGGGCAGGGCCCCAGCATTTGCAATCCTTACCTCTCCCTGCTCCTCCGCTGTGTAGTCTGGGCCGTCAAATCCATACTGTGCCTGACACCGTCTGAGCCTGCCTCCTGATGTATAGACATATCTTTTGAATGTGTACGCTATCCATACATGTTATCCGGGGATACGGTACCCTTTCTCACCTTTGTGCAATCACTTGCAAGCCATACTGGGCCTAACACCGTCTGAGCCTGCCTCCTGATGTATAGACATATCTTTTGAATGTGTACGCTATCCATACATGTTATCCGGGGATACGGTACCCTTTCTCACCTTTGTGCAATCATGTGCAAGCCATACTGGGCCTAACACTGTCTGAGCCTGCCTCCTGATGTATAGACATATCTTTTGAATGTGTACGCTATCCATACATGTTATCCGGGTATACGGTACCCTTTCTCACCTTTGTGCAATCACGTGCAAGCCATACTGGGCCTAACACCGTCTGAGCCTGCCTCCTGATGTATAGACATATATTTTGAATGTGTACGCTATCCGTACATGTTATCCGGGGATACGGTACCCTTTCTCACCTTTGTGCAATCACGTGTAACCCATACTGGGCGTGAGAACGGCTGGCGAGCTGTTAAGCAAGCTACAGCACCTGTGGTTTGCACATGTAAGTTTTTCATTTTTTTCAGGAATGACGGTTAGGCCTAATTCCGGAACTGCGGTTGACCTGCACTTACTGGGAAATCATCGTTTGCGAGTAATAATTGTAATCAGTGATCCCCATCACTAACGTTGTTCAGCGGGTTATCTGCACCTGTAAGCGACAAACGCTGGCCTTTTCAGTGTAGCGCACATGCAGCCACGGACATGTAAGGGCATGACACACCAGTTATTGGCCAATCTCATGTGCCAGAGCCTCACGTGTCCCTCTAGTAAGCCAGACTCGGACCGCGGGGCATGACGGAGTCTCGTTCGTTAACGGAATTAAGCTTGCAATGTGTGCATCTGTTCTGTAGCTGGCATGGTTGAGGTTGCCCGTGTTGAGTCAAATTACGCCGTAGGCTCCACTCCTGGTGGTGCCCTTCTGGACATTCCTTTAAGGTTCAGCTTTGCAACCATACTGCCCACGTAAAACAAACACTTTGCCTTCATGAACGCTGTTTGGAGGGTCATGACTCGTGGGAATAACGCCGCCTAATCAGTTAACCTGCTAGAGAGATCCTTCGTTGCTCCCAAGCATGACATCACACTCCCTAGGAGGAAGGTAATGCCACTGTGGCGACCGTACTCCTGGGGGCGACACAAGTGCACTGTTGCCCAGCCACTGCTCGATGAATCTGCTTGTACATTGACCCAGACCACTACATTCCCCTCGCACGCTACCCGGCCTGAATCTGACCCTGATGAAACTCAGGTTACCCTTCCCATATACAGTTCCATCTTACACGGTGACAAACAGGAAGCTGCAGATGAAAGTGCAGGTTCGGCCCACCCGCCATCAGACACACCACCGTACTATCAGGGGCCCTGTGCCAGTGCCGTTGCCAACGAGTGGGCCCCCCCTGCTTGCTCAGGATCACAGCACTTGCAAGGTTGAAATACTGTGCAGTGAGATGGAAGATGGGGAAGACGAGGAGTCCAGACTAGTACAGGGATTCCCTAGCGAGGAGACTTACTTAATTGTTTTCAATGTTGGGACAGCAATTTTTGGGGAGCACTATACTCTGGAGAATGATAGATGGGGCCCACCATACACTGGAACATTCCAAAGGTGGACATCAGACACTGGAGCAGCATTTACAGGGCCCATTATACACTAGAGCATTAGAAATGGGGCCCATTATGTTTGGAGCATTATTTGGGCCCATAAGACAGTGGAGCTTCATCCATGGGGACCAACATATACTGTAGCATTATGTGGAGCTCATCATATACTGTTTCAAACATTATATGGGACCAATGATTCTGTATGGAGAAATAGATGGGCCTCGTCATGAGATGTAAAAAGTGAAGTATTTTTCATTGTACTATACCGCTATTTCTCTGCCGTATCGGAGCATGATGAGTTGTGGTATTATGTGTTAAAGGGGCGCTATTTCGCCCAGGGCACATGAAAACCTGGAACCAGCCCTACCCCCCACAACTTTAGCCAAATAACCCCCATTTTTCAGTGCGTAACTTGTATTATGAAGTTAATTAAGGTTGACCAGCTTAAGTAAGAAGAATTGATGCTTTTGGCATTCAAATGGGCACTGTAGGTGTGTTTCCTGTCCTCCTCTCACTGCCGACTTTTATTCCCCATTGACTTACATTGGGTTTCGTGTTTCGGGACGACCCCGACTTTTCCCTATAATCGGCCGATCTTGCTCGACCCGACCATAAAAATACAAAAGTCGCTCATCTCTACTCAGGACACGATATGGGTGGATCTAAAAGATGATTGGAGCAGAGATCACCATGACAGCTGGAATGCTTCACTTTGATTGGCTGGACCTATGTTTTGCTGCAAAGACACTGTGGACTTGTCGGGCATAGATCTACATGTAATATATTGTGAAGACTCTGAAGAGTAATTGAAGGGGTGATTTGGGTGCTATCAAGGTGCTCTTTCAACTCATTCTCTTTTGGGGTGTTTTTAAACATAGAATTGATATATTTCTATAAATGTATATGTATGTTTATGATTGGCTGTTGTCAATTAGGGGCTGGTGTTTACACTATTTAAGTGGGGTTACTGCAGTGGATATTCTGCTTGATAAAGATCTCTTGATCGAAACGACGCAACTAGAGGCACAAAAAATGTGATGCAAATTCACCAACTTGTGAGGTGCTAACCTTATTTATTCACTGGTATTTGGACGTTGTGAAGAAACTAGATTGTATCTTAATTTCCCAGACAACCATATTTTGGCAAGCCAAGAAGAATTGACTTTTTATCTGTGTATTGCCTAGTGGATTTAATTGTTTGTCTGGTGGATGATGCAGACAGACTTGCATACCATTTAACATACTGTGTAAGTCTGTAATAGTGATTTCTACATAGTGTATATTTATCTTTGTTTATCATGTGCTGATATGCTAATTGTGTATTGTATTCTATAACCAGTTTGTTGGCTTCAAAGGTAGATAGAGAAAGGCTGTGAGGGTGGATTGAAGGACACTGGGAAAATCTAAAAATAGATCACCTGTCTCGGGTATAAAAGAGACTTCTTTTCTTCTGGTTGATGTCACCCTTCAGGATCTCAGCTGAGGGTACATCAGACCCAGCTGAAAGAACACAGGACTGCTCTTGGTTATCTCCCTGCGCTTGTTGTTACCTCCTCTCTGTGTGCGTATCACAGGTGGAGTAGCGACACTCGGAGCACGGACATAACATCTACCATAATCCTGGCGAGCCAGCGGAAGGGAAGGGTGATACCCTATAATGTCCACCAACTTGGGGTAATTGCTGGGATTGTTCTGTTTGCTATTGGGTGTTGTGTTCAATAAAGTATTGCCACATTGTTTTACTCTAACCCTGTGTTGTCTGTAGTGTATTGCCCACCGGGAGAAAGAGCGGGTGTTCAGTGTTATGAGCTCTAGTCAATTCAGTCTTACTAAAGGCAGCCGGGCCAGTGGACGAGAGCACCCACTGACCCTGTTTCTCCACAATTGGTGGCAGCAGTGGGATACTACTCAGCCCTGCAGACCCGGAGGAGCTGCAGGGGACTGGTGTTCGTAGACACCATTCAGGGCTTCACAACCAGGGAGGCATGCAGACAGACCCAGAAAACCATTGATGAGGCACACGCAGTAGGTTTCGGACGCCATCATGTCTAACCCCACCAACTTCGCCTTGGGAAGAGGACCAGAGTGGATGTAACAAGAAACAACAACTACAGGAGCTGTGCCAGCTTCGACGGATTGAATACCGGACCACGGACACATGGTCAGATTTGATCAATGAATAACTGTAGTTTGTTGGGATGCCCAGAACGTTGTGGAGGGCAACGAAAACTCTGCTGAGATGGACCCAGAGGAATTGCCAGAGCCAGGACCCTGTGCTGGCCTGGAATCTACCCAGTCAGCTGCAGCCCGAATCCAGGAGTTGTTGATTGCATTGGGACCTGAAGCCTCAAGTGGTGAAAGAGCTTGTGTTATGGAGTCAGCTTTGGGAGTTCCATTACCCCTACAGCCAGCATTGGACCCTAACCCCATGGTAATCCCCTAACAAGTTCTGTAGCTCCGCTATAGAGTCCAACACCAAAGTCGATGAACATCTGCAAGACTTTGAGACTTTATGCTGATGCACCAGGTGCCCATAGCTGATTGGGCTAAATACCTGTGGACTAGTTTGACTGGTTGGGCACAGGATGCTGCCCGGTCACTTGGGCCTCAATTCTGCCAGGATTATGGAACTATTAAGGACACCCTGCTAGCACTTTTTACTATCACACCAATTCCTGGACATTGTCTCGCCAGGGGGTCTCCTATGTAGAATTTGGCAGTCAACTTCGGAGACACTGCAACCCCTGGCTTGACATAGAGGGGGGAATGAAAACTCCAACAAAAAACAATTGACACAAATAAAAAATGCAAAACTTTATTTAAATATGGAAAACAGATAAAAATGGTCGCAAGACACATGAGTCTAATGAACCCTCACAAACAAGGGCAGACTAGGTCCACATGGAGATCAGACATAGGCAAACAATGGCCTGTGAATATATGCACACAAAACCTCATGGAGATAGGAAAGGAGTAAGCATAATTGCCCATAAAAATGAATGTAGCATGTAAGTCACACTCAATGACAAAAACTGAGTCATAGCGATACAAAAACAGGTAAACTACCTGGAATGGAGGTAGTCAGAGTCTGATAGCAGAGGACGTGCCTGCCACCCCTACGTACATTTCGGATGAATGTTCCTTCATCAGTGGTGTTGACAGTAGGGCTGCCCACTCTGTTGCCCTTCGGGATGTGATCGTGCTTGAGCAATTTATGAGGAAGATGGCCCCAGAAATTCAAGAGTGGGTAGCCGATCGGAAACCTGACACTCCAGAGGAAGCAGCCCGATTGGCTGACGAATTTACAGCCAACTGACCTCACTGGAGACCTGATATGCCCACCGATCCAAGAAGTCCCTTCAACCAAAGATTTGACCGACCACTAGGACCAACAGTACCTGTGAAGTTGCCTAACCCTCGGCGCTGTTATACATGCGGGCGCCTTGAACACATTCCCAAAGATTGTTCCCAGGGTCGAGGCCCCATGCCAGGAACTTGTCCAGCTTACCCGGTCAACATCTGCCAACACGAACCAGCAAGGTCGGAGGGATGCTAGTCCCAGGATACACCAGCAACAGTGATATAGCCTGTCCATACTATGCAGCAGGTTGGCCAGCCTACACCAGCCAACCTCCTACACCACATCCAGCCTGTCAATATTGATGACATCCAGGCCCAGGGACTTCAGGACAATGGGTCATCCATCACACTGGTCAGCCCAGATATTGTTCCACTGAACACTATTTACCAGGTCGCCAAGTGACCATCTCCCTGGCTGGAGGTCAGCGCTCGGACATCCCTCTAGCTCATGTGCAGCTGGACTTGGATACTGATCAGGGAGAGTTTGAAGTCGGACTCATGGACGGCCTCCCCACACCTGTTATTTTGGGGAATGACCTCGGACAAGGACTGTCCAGCCTGAAGCCAAGCCAAGAAACACCCTGATGTGGATCCTTCTGCCACCCATCCCGAGGATAACCAACACTCCAACCCTCCATCCATCCCATCTGAGCCGACTGCGGTGAGTACACTTGACCAGACTGTTGCCATTGACTAGGGGGAGACAGAACACAAGAACTTTAGGGAAGCCCAACTCATGGATCCCACCCTAGAATTTGCCCACAGTGCAGTCGCTCGACCTGGGGAAACAAATCAGGGGAGGTGTATAGATGGGAGAATGGACTGCTATATAGGGAAAAGTCTGCATCATGCTCAGAGAAACCCTAGACTCATGTCCATCAGCTCTTGGTGCCTCAGCGGTATCGGCCCCAACTCCTGCGCTTGGCACATGACGTTCCTGCCGCTGGGCACATGGGGGTGAGAAAGACCCGGGAAATACCGAGCCTCTTGTCCGGTTTGTCAACGGATGGGGGGAGGACCCTTTCGTACCCCACTCCAATCCATGCCCTTGATAGGTGAACCCTTCCAGAGCATTGCCATCGATTTAGTGGGTCCTTTAACTAGCCCCAGCCGCAGCGGAAGGAGGTTCATCCTCACCCTGGTCGACTTTGCCACCCGCTATCCGGAGGCCATTGCCCTGTCATCCATAGATGTAGAGCACGTGGTTCAAGCTTTACTGGACATTTTTAGTCGAGTAGGGTTTCCACAGGAGGTATTGACTGACCAGGGTACCCAGTTCCAAAGCGAGCTGATTCAGACTCTCTGGGAGAAACATGGTGTCCGCCCCATGCGTACCACCCCAAAACTAATGGGGGGACATAATTCTTTCCCATAGCCCATCGGCAGCCAGTGTAGTGTTGGTATCCAAGAAAGACAAGAGTACTCACTTCTGTGTGGACTATAGGCGACTCAACGAGGTCACCATTACTGACACGTACCCCATGCCTTGGGTAAATGAACTACTAGACAGATTAAGCGGATCTCGATTCATATCTACCATCGATTTGAGCAAGGGATACTGGCAGATCCCACTCACAAAATAGGTTTAAGAGAAGTCTGCATTCATCACCCCTTTTAGCTATTATGAATTTACAAGCATGCCCTTTGGGATAAAGAATGCTTTGGCTACCTTCCAAAGGATAATGGACCAGTTACTAGAAGGATGTCAGGGGTATGCCCAGGCTTACCTGGATGACTGTCTTCAGCGATACCTGGGAAGAGCATCCCAGAATGCTTGGCCATATTCTGGGCCATAAAGAAATTGCATCCCTACCTCTACGGCAAGCAATTCACGGTCATAACTGACCATAATCCTTTAAGTTGGCTAAATCAAACTGCTGGGGACAATGGACGTTTACTCAGATGGAGTCTAGCCTAACATAAAAATTATAGGACTGTCTCCCATAAAAAGGGAAAAGATCATGGAAATGCCGATGGACTGTCCCGACAAGTAGAGAAGGATGACTGGATGCCTATCACATCTGGTTATTTAAGATGGGGACCAATGTGAAGAAACCAGATTGTATTTTTATTTCCCAGACAACAATGTTTTCGCAAACCAAGAAGAATTTACTTTTTATCTGTATATTGGCTTGTGGATTTAAGTGTTTATGTGTGGTGGGTCAAGAAGACAGACTTGCATACTATTTAACATACTGTGTAAGTCTGTAATAGTGATTTGTACATAGTGTATATTTATCTTTGTTTATGTGCTGATATGCTAATTGTGTATTGTATTCTATAACTTGTTTGTTGGCTTCGAAGGTAGATAGGGAAAGGCTGTGAGGGTGGTCTGAAGGACACTGGGTAAATCTAAAAATAGATCACCTGCCTTGGCTATAAAAGAGACTTCATTTCTTCTGGTTGATGTCACTCTTTAGGATCTCAGCTCAGGGTACTTCGGGCTCAGCTGAAAGAACACAGGACTGCTCTCAGTTATCTCCCTACGCTTGTCGTTACCTCCTCTCTGTGTATCACAGATGTAGTAGCGACCCTTGGAGCATGGACATAACATCTACCATAATCCTGGTGAGTCAGCTGAAGGGAAGGGTGAGACCCTGTAACGTGCACCATCTTTGGGTAATTGCTGGGATTGTTCTGTTTGGTATTGGGTGTTGTGGTTCAATAAAGTATTGCCACACTGTTTTACCCTAACCCTGTGTTGTCTGTGTAGTATATTGCTCACCAGGAGATAGAGCAGGTGTTCAGTGGTATGAGCCCTTGTCCATGAAGTCTTGCTAAAGGCAACCGGGCCAGTGGACGCGAGCACCCACTGACCCCGTTTCTCCACAGACGTGTCTGAGAAGGACTCCTTGGATGTGACGTGTGCTCCACCTTTGGGTGATGTTATACAGGGATTCTGTGTATAATGTTACCAGTGATCCCTTTATTACCTGTATACTATACCCTATATACAGAGCTCATGTGTATAATGTCACTGTTGATTACTGTATTACCTGTATGCTGACACTATATACAGAGCTCCTGTGTATAATGTCACTGGTGATCACTGTATTACCTGTATGCTGGCACTATATACAGATTTCCTGTGTATAATGTCTCTGGTGAAAACTATTATCTGTACACTGACACTTTATATGCAAAGCTCCTGTGTATATTGTCACCAATGATTCCTGTATTACCTGTACACTGACACTATATACAGGTCTCCTGTGTATAATGTCACCAGTGATGCCTGTATTACCTGTACACTGTACACAGGAGCTCTCTATATAGTGTCAATGTCACTGGTGATCACTGTATTACCTGTATGCTGGCACTATATACAGAGCCCCTGTGTATAATGTTACTGGTGAAAACTATTACCTGTACACTATACACTATATACAGAGCTCCTGTGTATAATGTCACTGGTGATCACGGTATTACCTTTACACTGACACTATATACAGAGCTCCTGTGTATAATGTCACCAGTGATCCCTGTATTACCTGTACACTGACACTATATACAGAGCTCCTGTGTATAATGTCACTGGTGATCACGGTATTACCTATACACTATATACAGAGCTCCTGTGTATAATGTCACTGGTGATCCCTGTATTTCCTGTGCACTGACACTATATACAGAGCTCCTGTGTATAATGTCACTGGTGATCACGGTATTACCTGTACACTATACACTATATACAGAGCTTGTGTATATAATGTCACCGGTGATCACTGTATTACCTGTACACTGACAATATATACAGAGCTCCTGTGTATAATATCATTGGTGATCATGGTATTACCTATACACTATATACAGAGCTCCTGTGTATAATATCACTGTGATCCCTGTATTACCTGTACACTGACACTATATACAGAGCTCCTGTGTATAATGTCACTGGTGATCACGGTATACCTGTACACTATACACAGAGCTCCTGTGTATAATGTCACTGTGATCCCTGTATTATCTGTACACTATACACTATATACAGAGCTCCTGTGTATAATGTCACTGGTGATCCCTGTATTACCCATACACTGATACTATATACAGAGCTCCTGTGTATAATGTCACTGGTGATCACGGTATTACCTGTACACTATATACAGAGCTCCTGTGTATAATGTCACCAGTGATCCCTGTATTACCTGTGCACTGACACTATATGCAGAGCTCCTGTGTATAATATCACAGGTGATCACGGTATTACCTGTACACTATACACTATATACAGAGCTTGTGTGTATAATGTCACCGGTGATCACGGTATTACCTGTACACTATATACAGAGCTCCTGTGTATAATGTCACCAGTGATCCCTGTATTACCTGTGCACTGACACTATATGCAGAGCTCCTGTGTATAATATCACAGGTGATCACGGTATTACCTGTACACTATACACTATATACAGAGCTTGTGTGTATAATGTCACCGGTGATCACGGTATTACCTGTACACTATATACAGAGCTCCTGTGTATAATGTCACCAGTGATCACGGTATTACCTGTACACTATACACTATATACAGAGCTTGTGTGTATAATGTCACTGGTGATCACTATATTACCTGTACACTGACATTATATACAGAGCTCCTGTGTATAATGTCACTGGTGATCACTGTATTACCTGTACACTGACACTATATACAGAGCTCCTGTGTATAATGTCACTGGTGATCACGGTATTACCTATACACTATATACAGAGCTCCTGTGTATAATGTCACTGGTGATCCCTGTATTACCTGTACACTGACACTATATACAGAGCTCCTGTGTATAATGTCACCGGTGATCACGGTATTACCTGTACACTATACACTATATACAGAGCTTGTGTGTATAATGTCACCGGTGATCACTGTATTACCTGTACACTGACAATATATACAGAGCTCCTGTGTATAATGTCACTGGTGATCCCTGTATTACCTGTACACTGACACTATATACAGAGCTCCTGTGTATAATGTCACCGGTGATCACGGTATTACCTGTACACTATACACTATATACAGAGCTTGTGTGTATAATGTCACCGGTGATCACTGTATTACCTGTACACTGACAATATATACAGAGCTCCTGTGTATAATGTCACTGGTGATCACGGTATTACCTATACACTATATACAGAGCTCCTGTGTATAATGTCACTGGTGATCCCTGTATTATCTGTACACTATACACTATATACAGAGCTCCTGTGTATAATGTCACTGGTGATCCCTGTATTACCCGTACACTGACACTATATACAGAGTTCCTGTGTATAATGTCACTGGTGATCACGGTATTGCCTGTACACTATATACAGAGCTCCTGTGTATAATGTCACTGGTGATCACTGTATTACCTGTACATTTTACACTATATACAGAGCTCCTGTGTATAATGCCACTGGTGATCACTGTATTACCTGTACATTATACACTATATACAGAGCTCCTGTGTATAATGTCACTGGTGATCACTGTATTACCTGCACACTATACACTATATAGAGAGCTCCTGTGTATAATGTCACTGGTGATCACTATATTATCTGTACACTGACACTATATACAGAGCTGTGTATAATGTCACTGGAAATCACTGTGTTACCTGTACACTATACACTATATACAGAGCTCCTATGTATAATGTCAGTGGTGATCACTATATTATCTGTACAGTGACACTATATACAGAGCTCCTGTGTATAATGTCACTGGGAATCACTGTATTACCTGTACACTATACACTATATACAGACCTCCTGTGTATAATGTCACTGGTGATCACTATATTAACTGTACACTATATACAGAGCTCCTGTCTATAATGTCACCAGTGATCACTGTATTACCCGTACACTGACACTATATATAGAGCTCCTGTGTATAATGTCACCAGTGATCCCTGTAATATCTGTACACTGACACTATATACAGAGCTCCTGTGTATAATGGCACTGGGAATCACTGTATTACCTGTACACTATACACTATTTACAGTGCTCCTGTGTATAATGTCACCGGTGATCACTGTATTACCTGTACACTGACAATATATACAGAGGCCCTGTGTATAATGTCACTGGTGATCACTATATTATCTGTACAGTGACACTATATACAGAGCTCCTGTGTATAATGTCACTGGTGTTCACTGTATTACCTGCACACTATACACTATATAGAGAGCTCCTGTGTATAATGTCACTGGTGATCACTGTATTACCTGTACACTGACACTATATACAGAGCTCCTGTGTATAATGTCACTGGTGACCACTGTATTACCTGTATACTATACACTATATAGAGAACTCCTGTGTATAATGTCACTGGTGATCCCTGTATTACCCGTACACTGACACTATATACAGAGTTCCTGTGTATAATGTCACTGGTGATCATGGTATTACCTGTACACTATATACAGAGCTCCTGTGTATAATGTCACCAGTGATCCCTGTATTACCTGTGCACTGACACTATATGCAGAGCTCCTGTGTATGTCACTTGTGATCACTGTATTACCTATACACTATATGCAGAGCTCCTGTGTATAATGTCACCGGTGATCACTGTATTACCTGTACATTATACACTATATACAGAGCTCCTGTGTATATTGTCACTTGTGATCCCTGTATATTATACACTATATACAGAGCTCCTATGTGTAATGTCACTAATGATCACTGTATTACCTGTACATTATACACTATATACAGAGCTCCTGTGTATAATGTCACCAGTGATTCCTGTATTACCTGTACACTGCCACTATATACAGAGCACCTGTGTATAATGTCACTGGTGATCACTGTATTACCTGTACACTACTATATACAGAGCTCCTGTGTATAATATCACTGGTGATCACGGAATTACCTGTACACTATACGCTATATACAGAGCTCCTGTGTATAATGTTACTGGTGATCACTATATTACCTGTACACTATATACAGAGCTCCTGTGTAGGTCACTGGTGTTCCCTGTATTACCTGTTCACTGACACTATATACAGAGCTCCTGTGTATATTGTCACTGGTAATCCCTGTATTACCTGTACACTGACACTATATACAGAGCTCCTGTGTATAATGTCACTGGTGATCCCTGTATTATCTGTACACTATACACTATATACAGAGCTCGTGTATATAATGTCACTGGTGATCCCTGTATTACTTGTACACTGACACTATATACAGAGCTCCTGTGTATAATGTCACTGGTAAGCCCTGTATTATCTGTACACTATATACAGAGCTCCTGTGTATAATGTCACTGGTGATCCCTGTATTATCTGTACACTATACACTATATACAGAGCTCGTGTGTATAATGTCACTGGTGATCCCTGTATTACCTGTACACTGACACTATATACCGAGCTCCTGTGTATAATATCACTGGTGATCACAGTATTAACTGTACACTATACACTATATACAGAGCTCCTATGTGTAATGTCACTAATGATCACTGTATTACCTGTACATTATACACTATATACAGAGCTCCTGTGTATAATGTCACTGGTGATCACGGTATTACCTGTACACTAACACTATTTACAGAGCTCTTGTGTATAATGTCACTGGTGATCACTATATTACCTTACACTACAAACTACAGTTGTGGCCAAAAGTATTGACACCCCTGCAATTCTGTCAGATAATACTCAGTCTCTTCCTGAAAATGATTGCAAACACAAATTCTTTGGTATTATTATCTTCATTTAATTTGTCTTAAATGAAAAAACACAAAAGTGAATGAAGCAAAAAGAAAAACATTGATCCTTTCACACAAAACTCCAAAAATGGGCCAGACAAAAGTATTGGCACCCTCAGCCTAATACTTGGTTGCACAACCTTTAGCCAAAATAACTGCGACCAACCGCTTCCGGTAACCATCAATGCGTTTCTTACAATGCTCTGCTGGAATTTTAGACCATTCTTCTTTGGCAAACTGCTCCAGGTCCCTGATATTAGAAGGGTGCCTTCTCCAAACTGCCATTTTTAGATCTCTCCACAGGTGTTCTTTGGGATTCAGGTCTGGACTCATTGCTGGCCACCGAAGAAGTCTCCAGTGCTTTCTCTCAAACCATTTTCTAGTAACATACATAGTAACATAGTTTTGGAGGCTGAAGGAAGACCTTATGTCCATCTAGTTCAGCCTATTTTTAGTGCAGCTGTTCTGCATTGTTGATCCTGGGGAAGGAAAAAAAACCCACAGATTAGAAGCCAATTTTCTCCATAGGGAAAAAAATTCCTTCCCCTAAGCTGGGTCAACCATCTACCTATAATATTCTGTTATTCGTAACCTTCTATACTGTTACTCACAAGAAAAGCCTCCATTCCTTTCTTACATTCATTCAGTGAGTTCGCCATCACCACTTCCTCAGGAAGAGAATTCCGAAGCCTCACTGCTCTTACCGTGAAGAACCCTCTTCTATGCTGATGCAGAAATTGTCTTTCATCCAAACGTAGAGAATGCCCCCTTGTTCTTCTCACAGTCCTTGGTACAAAGAGTTAATTGGAGAGATCTCTGTATTGCCCTCTGATATACTTGTACATATATATTAAGTCTCCCCTAAGTCTTCTCTTTTCTAGAGTAAATAGACCTAATTTTGATAACCTTTCTGGGTATTGCAGTGAACCAACTCCATTTATCATTTTAGTAGCCGCCTTTGAACCCTTTCAAGTTCAGTAATGTCTTTCTTGAGCACCGGCGTCCAAAATTGCCCACAATCCTCCAAGTGTGGTCTGACGAGTGATTTGTACAGAGGGAGAATTGTGTTTTCATCTCGTGTCCCCAGACCTCTTCTAATGCATCCCATGACCCTATTTGCTTTGGTGGCAGCTGCCTGACACTGGGCACTCCAATTTAGCTTCTTATTGACTAAGATGCCCAAGTCTTTTTCCATGTCTGATTTCCCCAGCGGTTTCCCATTTAGTAAGTAATTGTAGCATCTGTTTCTCCTTCCCATGTGCAGAACCTTACACTTATCTGTGTTAAACCTCATTTGAGATTTTTCAGCCCAATTCTCCAATTTACTCAAATCTGTCTGTAGTTGCAAACTGTCCTCCTTTGTGTTAACTACCTTACATAATATATTACATAGTAGGGGGCCCACTACAGACCCCTGTGGTCCCCCACTAGTAACCCTGGCCCAATCTGAGTATGCCCCATTAATAACCACTCTGTTTTCTATCACTAAGCCAGC
Organism: Dendrobates tinctorius; assembly: GCF_039654945.1. Taxonomy (NCBI): domain Eukaryota; kingdom Metazoa; phylum Chordata; class Amphibia; order Anura; family Dendrobatidae; genus Dendrobates; species Dendrobates tinctorius. Next base: position 257,015 of record NW_027362068.1, on the reverse strand, counting down.
TACCTACCCATCTACACACATTTTCCCCTAGCCCAAGCTTTCTCCTCTTACTTAGCAATCTTTTATGTGGGACAGTGTCAAATGCTTTAGAGAAGTCGAGATAAATGACATCCAATGATTCTCCTTGGTCCATTTGAAAGCTTACATCCTCATAGAAGCTGATCAGGTTAGTTTGACAGGTTAGTTAGTGCTTTTTGAAGTGTGTTTTGGGTCATTGTCCTGCTGGAAGACCCATGACCTCTGAGGGAGACCCAGCTTTCTCACACTGGGTCCTACATTATGCTGCTAAATTTGTTGGTAGTCGTCAGACTTCATAATGCCATGCACACGGTCAAGCAGTCCAGTGCCAGAGGCAGCAAAGCAACCCCAAAACATCAGGGAACCTCCGCCATGTTTGACTGTAGGGACCGTGTTTTTTTCTTTGAATGCCTCTTTTTTTCTCCTGTAAACTCTATGTTGATGCCTTTGCCCAAAAAGCTCTACTTTTGTCTCATCTGACCAGAGAACATTCTTCCAAAACGTTTTAGGCTTTTTCAGGTAAGTTTTGGCAAACTCCAGCCTGGCTTTTTTATGTCTCGGGGTAAGAAGTGGGGACTTCCTGGGTCGACTACCATACAGTCCCTTTTCATTCAGACGCCAACGGATAGTACGGGTTGACACTGTTGTACCTTCGGACTGCAGGGCAGCTTGAACTTGTTTGGATGTTAGTCGAGGTTCTTTATCCAACATCCGCACAATCTTGCGTTGAAATCTCTTGTCAATTTTTCTTTTCCGTCCACATCTAGGGAGGTTAGCCACAGTGCCATGGGCTTTACACTTCTTGATGACACTGCGCACGGTAGACACAGGAACATTCAGGTCTTTGGAGATGGACTTGTAGCCTTGAGATTGCTCATGCTTCCCCACAATTTGGTTTTTCAAGTCCTCAGACAGTTCTTTGGTCTTCTTTCTTTTCTCCATGCTCAATGTGGTACACACAAGGACACAGGACAGAGGTTGAGTCAACTTTAATCCATGTCAACTGGCTGCAAGAGTGATTTAGTGATTGCCAAGACCTGTTAGGTGCCACAGGTGAGTTACAGGTGCTGTTACTTACACAAATTAGAGAAGCATCACATGATTTTTCCAACAGTGCCAATACTTTTGTCCACCCTCTTTTTTATATTTGGTGTGGAATTATATCCAATTTGGCTTTAGGACAATTCTTTTTGTGTTTTTTCATTTAAGACAAATTAAATGAAGATAATAATAATAATAACAACAAAGAATTTGTGTTTGCAATCATTTTCAGGAAGAAACTAAGTATTATCTGACAGAATTGCAGGGGTGTCAATACTTTTGGCCACAACTGTATATACAGAGCTCCTTTGTATAATATCACTGGTGATCCCTGTATTACCTGTACACTGACACTATATACAGAGCTCCTGTGTATAATATCACTCGTGATCACTATATTATCTGTACACTGACACTATATACAGAGCTCCTGTGTATAATGTCACTGGTGATCATTGTATTACCTGTACACAGACACTATATACAGAGCTCCTGTGTATAATGTCACCGGTGATCCCTGTATTATCTGTACACTGACACTATATACAGAGCTCCTGTGTATAATGTCACTGGTGATCACTGTGTACAGGTAATACAGTGATCACCAGTGATACTATACACAGGAGCTCTGTATATGGTGTCTGTGTACAGGTAATACAGGAATCACTGGTGACATTATACACAGGAGCTCTGTATATAGTCAGTGTACAGATAATATAGTGATCACCAGTGACATTATACACAGGAGCTCTGTACATAGTGTCAGTGTACAGATAATACAGGGATCACTGGTGACATTATACACAGGAGCTCTGTATATAGTGTCAGTGTACGGGTAATACAGTGATCACTGGTGACATTATACACAGGGCCTCTGTATATATTGTCAGTGTACAGGTAATACAGTGATCACCGGTGACATTATACACAGGAGCTCTGTAAATAGTGTATAGTGTACAGGTAATACAGTGATTCCCAGTGCCATTATACACAGGAGCTCTGTATATAGTGTCAGTGTACAGATAATACATTATGTACATTATACACTATATACAGAGCTCATGTGTATAATGTCACTGGTGATCACTGTATTACCTGTACATTATACACTATATAGAGAGCTCCTGTGTATAATGCCACTGGTGATCACTGTATTACCTGTACATTATACACTATATACAGTGCTCCTGTGTATAATGTCACTGGTGATCACTGTATTACCTGCACACTATATACAGAGCTCCTGTGTATAATGTCACCAGTGATCACTGTATTACCCGTACACTGACACTATATACAGAGCTCCTGTGTATAATGTCACCAGTGATCCCTGTATTATCTGTACACTGACACTATGTACAGAGCTCCTGTGTATAATTTCACTGGGAATCACTGTATTACCTGTACACTATACACAGAGCTCCTGTGTATAATGTCACTGGTGATCACTATATTATCTGTACACTGACTATATACAGAGCTCCTGTGTATAATGTCACCAGTGATTCCTGTATTACCTGTACACAGACACCATATACAGAGCTCCTGTGTATAGTATCACTGGTGATCACTGTATTACCTGTACACTATATAGAGAGCTCCTGTATATAATGTCACTGGTGATCACTGTATTACCTGTACACTGACACTATATACACAGCTCCTGTGTATAATGTCACTGGTGATCCCTGTATTACCTGTACACTGACACTATATACAGAGCTCCTGTGTATAATGTCACTGGTGATCATTGGATTACCTGTACACTGACACTATATACAGAGATCCTGTGTATAATGTCACTGTTGATCATTGTATTACCTGTACACTGACACTATATACAGAGCTCCTGTGTATAATGTCACTGGTGATCACTGTATTACCTGTACATTATACACTATATACAGAGCTCATGTGTATAATGTCACTGGTGATCACTGTATTACCTGTACATTATACACTATATAGAGAGCTCCTGTGTATAATGCCACTGGTGATCACTGTATTACCTGTACATTATACACTATATACAGTGCTCCTGTGTATAATGTCACTGGTGATCACTGTATTACCTGCACACTATATAGAGAGCTCCTGTGTATAATGTCACTGGTGATCACTATATTATCTGTACACTGACACTATATACAGAGCTGTGTATAATGTCACTGGAAATCACTGTGTTACCTGTACACTATACACTATATACAGAGCTCCTATGTATAATGTCAGTGGTGATCACTATATTATCTGTACAGTGACACTATATACAGAGCTCCTGTGTATAATGTCACTGGGAATCACTGTGTTACCTGTACACTATACACTATATACAGACTTCCTGTGTATAATGTCACTGGTGATCACTATATTAACTGTACACTATATACAGAGCTCCTGTCTATAATGTCACCAGTGATCACTGTATTACCCGTACACTGACACTATATACAGAGCTCCTGTGTATAATGTCACCAGTGATCCCTGTATTATCTGTACACTGACACTATATACAGAGCTCCTGTGTATAATGGCACTGGGAATCACTGTATTACCTGTACACTATACACTATTTACAGAGCTCCTGTGTATAATGTCACCGGTGATCACTGTATTACCTGTACACTGACAATATATACAGAGGCCCTGTGTATAATGTCACTGGTGATCACTATATTATCTGTACAGTGACACTATATACAGAGCTCCTGTGTATAATGTCACTGGTGTTCACTGTATTACCTGCACACTATACACTATATAGAGAGCTCCTGTGTATAATGTCACTGGTGATCACTGTATTACCTGTACACTGACACTATATATAGAGCTCCTGTGTATAATGTCAATGGTGACAACTGTATTAACTGTATACTATACACTATATAGAGAACTCCTGTGTATAATGTCACTGGTGATCACTGTATTAATTGTAAACTGACACTATCTGACGCTATATACAGAACTCCTGTGTATAATGGCAGTTATGGTAATAGTATTTTTTTATTAATGATCAGTATTGTAGTAGTCGAAGACTATGTTGTGGTAATATGTGGTCTGGTCATGGTGTGACGGTATTTATTCCTTGTATGTGGTATTATTCTGTCACTAAGTGGTGGTAATATGTGATCAGGTCATGGTGTGGTGGTTTTATGTGTTATTATTGGTCATTTTAAAAATTGAAAAATAAATAAAAAATATATCTATATAGAGTATTGAATATTTTAACAAATGTTTACTAGGTTAGAGTACAGTACTTCCCGACCAAAAGAGTCTACCTAGTCGTGGTGGCGGCTTTAAAAAATCTTTTGGACAAAACAAAGCTAAACTCTGCAGGGTACTCAATACAGAGGAGGACAATTTTATATTACAGGCGGATTTATGTAAACTAGAAGCTTGGGCTGATAAATGGCAAATGAATGAGGATAAATGTAAGGTCATGCATTTGGGTAGAACAAAGAAGATGTATAATTATGTGCTTAATTGTATGTAAAACACTGGGCAAAACTGTCACTGAAAAAGAGCTGGGTGTATGGGTGGACAACAAACTCACATTTAGCGACCAGTGACAGGCAGCTGCTGCAAAGGCAAATAAAATAATGGGATGCATTACAAGAGGCATAGATGCTCATGAGGAGAACATAATTTTACCTCTATATATGTCACTAGTGCGACCACACTTAATAATAATAATAATAATAATAAATGTTATTTCTATAGCGCCGACATATTCCGCAGCACTTTACATTTCAGAGGGGATTTGTGCAGACAATAGACATTACAGCATAACAATAATCACATAGATCATAACAGATACCAAGAGGAGTGAGGGCCCTGCTCGCAAGCTTACAGTCTATGAGGAAAGAGGGAGACACGAAAGGTGGGTGGTAACAGCTGCCCTGATTGTATGGACCAGCCATAATGTTAAGTGTGTGACAGTACAGACACAGAGGGCTAATGGATGCATAAAGCATGTGGGAACATGATACGGGGAACCTGGTTATGGTAAAACTTTTGGCTGTGCCACCCAGGGATAGATTAGGTTAATGTGTTGAGGCGATAGGCCAGGCTGAATAAATGAGTTTTCAGGGCACGCTTAAAATTGTACGGATTGGAGACTAATCGTATTGACCTGGGAAGTGCATTCCAAAGAACTGGCGCAGCACGTGTATAGTCTTGGAGACGAGAGTGGGAGGTTCTGATTATCGAGGATGCTAACCTCAGGTCATCAGCAGAACGGAGGGCGCGGGTAGGGTGGTATACTGAAACAAGGGAGGAGATGTAGGGTGGTGCTGAGCCATGGAGAGCTTTGTGCGTACAGTTCTGGTCTCCGGTGTATAAGAAAGACATAGCTGAACTGGAGCGGGTGCAGAGCAGAGCGACCAAGGTTATTAGGGAACTAGGGGGTCTGCAATACCAAGACAGGTTATTACACTTGGTGTTATTTAGCTTGGAAAATCGAAGGCTTAGGGGTGATCTTATTACAATGTATAAATATATGCGGGGACAGTACAAAGACCTTTCTAATGATCTTTTTACTCTGTGACGGGGACAAGGGGGCATCCTCTACGTCTGGAGGAAAGAAGGTTTAAGCATACTCACAGACGCGGATTCTTTACTGTAAGAGCAGTGAGACTATGGAACTCTCTGCCATATGATGTTGTAATGAGTGATTCCCTACTAACATGTAAGAAGGGACTGGATGCCTTTCTTGGAAAGTATAATATTACAGGGTATATACACTAGTCTCCTTAATATTGCGTTGATCCAGGGAGCTAGTCTGATTGCCGTATGTGGAGTCGGGAAGGAATTTTTTTCCCCAATGTGAAGCTTACTGTTTGCCACATGGGTTTTTTTTGCCTTCCTCTGGATCAACATGTTAGGGCAGGATAGGATATGGGTTGAACTAGATGAACTTAAAGTCTCCCTTCAACCTTAATAACTATGTTACTATGTTAAAGCTGATGGCTATATATGTGATATGGTGATCAATGGGAACTGTTAATGTGTGATTGGTGAGGATGTGGTACAGAAGTGGAGTTTTTCCAAGAGTGGTCGGTAGGACTGTGGAAGGTTGGAGTACAGGCGGAGTTTCAAGGGGGCCCGTAAATTTTGCCTGTATGAGGCCCTGAAATTCCTGGTGGCAGCTTGGCCTATAGACATTGAACATGTGAGCATCACTGCATTGGCCTGAAAACAGAAGGAGATGTTGGGGTCCCTCTACTAGCACAGACCCCGGATTGTCACGTTCCCAACTGTCTTTTTCTAGTAACTTGCCTGCTGGTTTTTGTGATACGTGATGAGGTGCCGTTAGTGGAGTGAGATGTCAGGACGAGGATCCTGTCTGTGGTGATTATCCACCAGCTGCTCCGCCATTGTCTCGCCTCAGTCCCATAGCATAATGTTTTGGTAATGATACAGATCATGAATTTTACGGTGCGCAGTCTGGAGTGGAGGGAAACTGGGTTTATACCGTGTAATGCTTGCAATGTGTCATACGGGGCTTATGTTAAGCAGCAGCCACTCTTCACGGGCCGCAGCGGTGATTTTCCTTCGTGCTCCCCATGTGCTCTCACTCTACTTATTAATTATATGATTCCCTTCTTCATCTCATCATTGAGAATATTCATCAGGGTTAGGGTCGCACAACCATTGTCTCCACATCTGAGAAAAACATTGTTCGCTCAAAGCCATGGCAGCGTTGTGAAATCCTCTTATAGTGGAAGCCAAAAAACGATGTCCGCTCCTTTTGAACAATCAGACCCCACAGTGCAAGCGGAGCCGGATCAGGACTGAATCCGAAGAAAATGGTTCTGTGTGCAAAAGATCGAGCTGTGTGCAGATGTAATCCAGTGGTCGGCCTGCAGGACACCCAAGGGTGCTGTTCTGTCGTCTTCCACCATTATACCGGGTGCAACCTGACATGCAGCATTAACTGCTTCTGTCTTCCCAAATAAGCCGATTGTTCGTTGTAGTCGAACTTGTTTATTGGTGAACAGTATTCGTTCAGTAAGATTACAAGAATAAACTGGCGCAGGTACGTGCCGAGCATAAATCACACAACGACGATACTTTACAATTACCCGTTACAGTACACGGGACGAGAAGAACTTACAGATGTGGACTCGACTCTCTACTGTCCCTATCTCCCTCCATCACGGCTGCTATATTTAATATCAGTTCTGTATAATGTAAAACCCAAGAAACAGAGATCGTTCTCTTACCAGATATACTTATCCAGGAGCAATGAGGACATTAAAAGACTACTCTCCAAAAATAATGGACAAAATAACGGTCTCTACTACTCAGCATGCTTTGCTTTCTCCCACAATGCAAACATATTACTTTACATACAAGCTATATTTCATAGAATCGTAGAGTTGGAAGGGACCTCCTGGGCCATCTGGTCCAACCCCCTGCTCAAAGCAGGATTCGCTAAATCATCCCAGTCAGATGTCTGTCCAGCCTCTGTTTGAAGACTTCCATTGAAGGAGAACTCACCACTTCTCGTGGCAGCCTGTTCCACTCATTGATCACTCTAACTGTCAAAAAGTTTTTTCTAATATCTAATCTGTGTCTCCTCCCATTCAGTTTCATCCCATTGCTTCTAGTCTTTCCTTGTGCAAATGAGAATAAAGTTGATCCTTCTACAATGTGACAGCCCTTTAGATATTTGTAGACAGCTATTAAGTCTCCTCTCAGTCTTCTCTTTTGCAAACTAAACATTCCCAAATCCTGCAACCTTTCCTCATAAGACAGGGTTTGCAGACCGGTCACCATTCTGGTCGCTCTTTTCTGAACTTGCTCCAGTTTGTTGATGTCTTTCTTAAAATGTGGTGCCCAAAACTGGACACAGTATTCCAGATGAGGTCTGACCAAAGAGGAGTAGAGGGAAATAATGACTTCACGTTAATACAATTAAACACCACCAGATGGGGCTATGACCTCCAGGGTAAACCAAACCCTATTAAATGTCACAAAAATAACTTACCATTATCTTTTTACCTTAATGAACAGAACAGGAAAAGCACAGATCAGACTGCACAGGATGGAGAAAGGTATTCTCTCTACTGAAGACTCGTCAGACTGTTGGGGAAATCACTCACAATGTGTGGAGGCTTCTCATCCATGGAGGGGGTCACTCACAATGTGCGGGGGCTTCTCATCCATGGAGGGGATCACTCACAATGTGCGGGGGCTTCTCATCCATGGAGGGGATCACTCACAATGTGCGGGGGCTTCTCATCCATGGAGGGGATCACTCACAATGTGCGGAGGCTTCTCATCCATGGAGGGGATCACTCACAATGTGTGGGGGCTTCTCATCAATGGAGGGGATCACTCACAATGTGTGGGGGGTTCTCATCCATGGAGGGGATCACTCACAATGTGTGGGGGCTTCTCATCCATGGAGGGGATCACTCACAATGTGTGGGGGCTTCTCATCCATGGAGGGGATCACTCACAATGTGCGGGGGCTTCTCATCCATGGAGGGGATCACTCACAATGTGTGGAGGCTTCTCATCCATGGAGGGGGATCACTCACAATGTGCGGGGGCTTCTCATCCATGGAGGGGATCACTCACAATGTGTGGAGGCTTCTCATCCATGGAGGGGATCACTCACAATGTGCGGGGGCTTCTCATCCATGGAGGGGGATCACTCACAATGTGCGGAGGCTTCTCATCCATGGAGGGGATCACTCACAATGTGCGGAGGCTTCTCATCCATGGAGGGGGATCACTCACAATGTGCGGGGGCTTCTCATCCATGGAGGGGGATCACTCACAATGTGTGGGGACTTCTCATCCATGGAGGGGGATCACTCACAATGTGTGGGGGCTTCTCATCCATGGAGGGGATCACTCACAATGTGTGGGGGCTTCTCATCCATGGAGGGGATCACTCACAATGTGCGGAGGCTTCTCATCCATGGAGGGGATCACTCACAATGTGCGGGGGCTTCTCATCCATGGAGGGGATCACTCACAATGTGTGGAGGCTTCTCATCCATGGAGGGGGATCACTCACAATGTGTTGAGGCTTCTCATCCATGGAGGGGGATCACTCACAATGTGCGGGGGCTTCTCATCCATGGAGGGGATCACTCACAATGTGTGGAGGCTTCTCATCAATGGAGGGGATCACTCACAATGTGTTTAGGCTTCTCATCCATGGAGGGGGATCACTCACAATGTGCAGAGGCTTCTCATCCATGGAGGGGATCACTCACAATGTGCGGGTGCTTCTCATCCATGGAGGGGATCACTCACAATGTGTGGGGGCTTCTCATCCATGGAGGGGGATCACTCACAATGTGCGGAGGCTTCTCATCCATGGAGGGGGATCACTCACAATGTGTGGAGGCTTCTCATCCATGGAGGGGATCACTCACAATGTGCGGAGGCTTCTCATCCATGGAGGGGGATCACTCACAATGTGTGGGGGCTTCTCATCCATGGAGGGGATCACTCACAATGTGCGGGGGCTTCTCATCCATGGAGGGGATCACTCACAATGTGTGGGGGCTTCTCATCCATGGAGGGGGATCACTCACAATGTGTTGAGGCTTCTCATCCATGGAGGGGGATCACTCACAATGTGCGGGGGCTTCTCATCCATGGAGGGGATCACTCACAATGTGTGGAGGCTTCTCATCAATGGAGGGGATCACTCACAATGTGTTTAGGCTTCTCATCCATGGAGGGGGATCACTCACAATGTGCAGAGGCTTCTCATCCATGGAGGGGATCACTCACAATGTGTGGGGGCTTCTCATCCATGGAGGAAGATTGGCCTGTGGAAGGTTCAAAGGGTGGAGACTGATCTGGGGTGGAACTTGAGCTGAGTGTCAAGGAGGCCTGAAAATTTTGCCAGTATGGGCCCTGAAATTCTTGGTGGCAGCCTTGAATGCAGCTGTGTATACTGCTGCAGCCTATAATGTGCACTAGCATCATCAGGATGAATACGGGTGTTTTCACATTATGCCTCCCTGCACAGCCATGGGTCTCATCGGGGCAGTCTACTGTGCCTCCAGTAGGTGTAAACACCTGAAAATGGTGCACTACAGCATACGTTCGCTCTGCTGACACCATTATAGTCTATGGCCCCGTTGGCACATACATTTGAATCCCATTTAAAATTCCAGGTTTTTATCATGTAAAAAAATTCTAACAAGGAGAATCATTTCAGAACATTTTTACAAATTTAATGTTGCCATAATCTGTAGAAATCCATTGTGTAACAAACTGAGGCTAGTTTCACACTAGCGTTTATTCCACGCAGCGCACGGCGCCGCTAAGCCCCGCCCCCTGCCGGCTCCCTGCCCGCCCCATCCTGTCATCGCCGCCTACTATTGCACATGGACGCTTGCGATCTGCGCACCCTATCTTTAGCATAGGGTGCGCAGATCGTGCGCTAGTAGGATTTTGGTGTGCGCTGCGCATTTTTGAAGGTGCGCCGAGCGCGCCGAAATGCAACATGCTGCGTTCGGCACACACGGGCGCACCTTCAAAAGTGCGCAGCGCCCGCCAAAATCCTACTAGCGCACTATCTTTAGCATAGGGTGCGCAGAGCGCAAGTGTCCATGTGCGATAGTAGGCGGCGATGACCGGATGGGGCGGGCAGGGAGCTGGCAGGGGGCGGGGCTTAGCGGCGGGGTGCACTGCGTGGAATAAACGCTAGTGTGAAACTAGCCTGAAATATTTTTTTTGAAGGGGAAAATAAAAGTAACTAAAATAAAATAATGTGGTTCCATAAGTTTGAACACTCTCCTATAATTTGGGCTTTTGATTTTGATTAGCCGCATAGAAAGTGTCGCTGTTCTAGGATTTTCTTGCCATTTTCTGGTCCGTAAACAGCTGACAACACAGCACAGGATCTCATAGTGGAAAGTTACCAGTCACGAGAACGATGCAAAAAATGTCCAAGGCATTAGATCTACAATGGACACTGTGAACAAAGCATCAAGTAGGGGCTGAAATTTGGAACTACAGTGACATTATCGAGAACTGAATGTTTCTCAAAAATTGATGAAAAGACAAGAAGAACATCCATCCTGGAGGATGCCATAAGGCCGACTGCCACATTAAAGGAACTGGAGGAATTTCTGGCAAATTCGGGTTATGTCCTGCATGTGAAATCAATCTCCAGTATTCTTCATATGTCCGGCCTGTGGGTTAGGGAGGCATAAGAGAAGCCTTTCCTTACAAAGAAAAACATCGGCGATCAGCTATGTTTTGCCAAAAATGAATTCAATTAAATAACGACCCTAAGTGACTTCCAAATCACCAAAAGAATAGATTCTCCAGAAGAAGATGGAAGTTCTGGAATTGCCCAGCCTAGAACTCAAGGAAAAATCTGTCGTGACCTGAAGAGGCTGCTGTACACAGGGGATGCTACCGTAATCTGACAGATTTGGAGCTGCTGCAGGGAGGAGCTGGCAAAAATGGCCAATTCTAAATGTGCGGCGCTGATAGACCCCGACCCAAACAGGCTGAATGAAATTAACATGGGACTGCAACAAAGTATGAGTAAGGGTGTGCACATTTATGACGAACATCATCAGACTATATGGATCTGTATATGCTGAGATGTATAATGAGGACTGGTCATTAGAGTTGAGTGACTTTTGGTTTTTTAGGGTCGCGTTTCGTTTCGTGAAACCCGACTTTTCCAAAAGTCGGGTCGAGCAAGATCGTCCGATTATAGGGAAAAGTCGGGGTCGTCCCGAAACACGAAACCCAATGTAAGTCAATGGGGAATAAAAGTCGGCAGTGAGAGGAGGACAGGAAACACACCTACAGTGCCCATTTGAATGCCAAAAGCATCAATTCTTCTTTCTTAAGCTTGTCAACCTTAATTAACTTCATAATACAAGTTACGCACTGAAAAATGGGGGTTATTTGGCTACAAACTGTGGGGGGGAGGGCTGGCTCCAGGTTTTCATGTGCCCTGGGCGAAAGAGCGCCCCTTTAACACATACCACAACTCATCATGCTCCGATACGGCAGAGAAATAGCGGTATAGTACAATGAAAAATACCTCACTTTTTACATCTCATGACGAGGCCCATCTATTTCTCCATACAGAATCATTGGTCCCATATAATGTTTGAAACAGTATATGATGAGCTCCACATAATGCTACAGTATATGTTGGTCCCCATGGATGAAGCTCCACTGTCTTATGGGCCCAAATAATGCTCCAAACATAATGGGCCCCATTTCTAATGCTCTAGTGTATAATGGGCCCTGTAAATGCTGCTCCAGTGTCTGATGTCCACCTTTGGAATGTTCCAGTGTATGGTGGGCCCCATCTATCATTCTCCAGAGTATAGTGCTCCCCAAAAATTGCTGTCCCAACATTGAAAACAATCAAATAAGTCTCCTCGCTAGGGAATCCCTGTACTTGTCTGGACAGGTGCTGTAGCTTGCTTAACAGCTCGCCAGCCGTTCTCACGCCCAGTATGGATTACACGTGATTGCACAAAGGTGAGAAAGGGTACTGTATCCCCAGATAACATGTATGGATAGCGTACACATTCAAAATATATGTCTCAGGAGGCAGGCTCAGACGGTGTTAGGCCCAGTATGGATTGCACGTGATTGCACAAAGGTTAGAAAGGGTACCGTATCCCCGGATAACATGTATGGATAGCGTACACATTCAAAATATATGTCTATACAGCATGAGGCAGGCTCAGACGGTGTTAGGCCCAGTATGGATTGCACGTGATTGCACAAAGGTTAGAAAGGGTACCGTATCCCTGGATAACATGTATGGATAGCGTACACATTCAAAATATATGTCTATACAGCATGAGGCAGGCTCAGACGGTGTTAGGCCCAGTATGGATTGCACGTGATTGCACAAAGGTTAGAAAGGGTACCGTATCCCAGGATAACATGTATGGATAGCGTACACATTCAAAATATATGTCTATACAGCATGAGGCAGGCTCAGACGGTGTTAGGCCCAGTATGGATTGCACGTGATTGCACAAAGGTTAGAAAGGGTACCGTATCCCTGGATAACATGTATGGATAGCGTACACATTCAAAATATATGTCTCAGGAGGCAGGCTCAGACGGTGTTAGGCCCAGTATGGATTGCACGTGATTGCACAAAGGTTAGAAAGGGTACCGTATCCCTGGATAACATGTATGGATAGCGTACACATTCAAAATATATGTCTCAGGAGGCAGGCTCAGACGGTGTTAGGCCCAGTATGGATTGCACGCGATTGCACAAAGGTTAGAAAGGGTACCGTATCCCCGGATAACATGTATGGATAGCGTACACATTCAAAATATATGTCTATACAGCATGAGGCAGGCTCAGACGGTGTTAGGCCCAGTATGGATTGCACGGGATTGCACAAAGGTTAGAAGGGGTACCGTATCCCTGGATAACATGTATGGATAGCGTACACATTCAAAATATATGTCTATACAGCATGAGGCAGGCTCAGACGGTGTTAGGCCCAGTATGGATTGCACGTGATTGCACAAAGGTTAGAAAGGGTACCGTATCCCTGGATAACATGTATGGATAGCGTACACATTCAAAATATATGTCTATACAGCATGAGGCAGGCTCAGACGGTGTTAGGCCCAGTATGGATTGCACGTGATTGCACAAAGGTTAGAAAGGGTACCGTATCCCTGGATAACATGTATGGATAGCGTACACATTCAAAATATATGTCTATACAGCATGAGGCAGGCTCAGACGGTGTTAGGCCCAGTATGGATTGCACGTGATTGCACAAAGGTTAGAAAGGGTACCGTATCCCTGGATAACATGTATGGATAGCGTACACATTCAAAATATATGTCTCAGGAGGTAGGCTCAGACGGTGTTAGGCCCAGTATGGATTGCACGTGATTGCACAAAGGTTAGAAAGGGTACCGTATCCCTGGATAACATGTATGGATAGCGTACACATTCAAAATATATGTCTCAGGAGGCAGGCTCAGACGGTGTCAGGCCCAGTATGGATTGCACGTGATTGCACAAAGGTTAGAAAGGGTACCGTATCCCTGGATAACATGCATGGATAGCGTACACATTCAAAATATATGTCTATACAGCATGAGGCAGGCTCAGACGGTGTTAGGCCCAGTATGGATTGCACGTGATTGCACAAAGGTTAGAAAGGGTACCGTATCCCTGGATAACATGTATGGATAGCGTACACATTCAAAATATATGTCTCAGGAGGCAGACTCAGACGGTGTTAGGCCCAGTATGGATTGCACGTGATTGCACAAAGGTTAGAAAGGGTACCGTATCCCTGGATAACATGTATGGATAGCGTACACATTCAAAATATATGTCTCAGGAGGCAGGCTCAGACGGTGTCAGGCACAGTATGGATTTGACGGCCCAGATTACACAGCGGAGGAGCAGGGAGAGGTAAAGATTGCAAATGCTGGGGCCCTGCCCAAGCAAGGGGGGCCCACTCATGGGCGTCGGTACTGGCACTGGGCCCCTCATAGTACAGCGGTGTGTCTGACGGCGGGTGTGCACCACCACCGTCAGAGACACTTGATTGCACTATGAGGGACCCTGTGCCAGTGCCCGCGCCCAAGAGTCGGCCTACCCACCTGTCCAGGGCAACGGCACTCGCACGGTGTCGTGCGGTAGGTGGTGACCCCGGCCATGGGGGGGGAGGCAGCACAGTTAGGGAGTTTTAGAAAGTGGCATATGTTGATGTTGGACATTCAGCTGATGCAAAAGGCGAAATAGGTGAAGTACCAGGAAGAGGTGGACCAAAGCAAGCCATTTTTCTGTCACCCTATGTGTCATCAGGGGAAGGTGGGACAAAATCCTTGGAAACCCATGCGTGGTTCATTTTAATGAAGGTTAGATCATCCACATTTTGGGTTGACAGACGGGTCCTTTTTTCTGTCAGGATTGATCCTGCTGCACTGAAGACTCTTTCCGATAGCACACTTGCAGCTGGGCAAGCAAGCTCCTGTAAGGCATATTGGGCCAATTCAGGCCAGGTGTCCAGTTTAGCGGCCCAATAGTCAAAGGGGAATGACCTGTGTGGGAGAACATCGATATGGGAGGAAAAGTAGTTTGTTACCATAGTTGACAACTGCTGTCTCCTGTCACTTTCCATCGATGCAGTATTACCAGTTGTGTGAGCGGTATTTGAAAAATCAGTCCACAACATTGTCATGAAACCCCTGTCTCCAACGCCACTTCTGCTGTGTGCACCACGAACACCTCTGCCAAGCTGCCCCCGGCCCGTACGGCTCGTGTGAGAACCATCACCGCTGCTGTGTGCTGGGAATGCCTCAAGCAACCGATTTACCAGAGTTGCTTGTTTATTAGCCAATATTAGGTCAAGGTTCTCCTGTGGCATGATGTTTTGTAATTTGCCTTTATAGCGTGGATCCAGGATGCTGGCCAACCAGTAGTCGTCATCGTTCATCATTTTGGCAATGCGGGGGTCCCTTTTTAGGATCCGCAAGGCATAATCTGACATGTGGGCCAATGTTCCCGGTGTCAATGATGCACTGCGAGTGCTGGGTGGAGGAGCTCTTTCTGGCAAATCCACATCCCTCCAGTCACGCACAAACCCTGTACCAGACCTTGCCACGCCAACATTTTCACTTGCCCCACGAGATGCATCCTCCTCCCCTAAATAATCATCCCCATCATCCTCCTCCTCCTCCTCTTCTTCCTCCACCTCGTCCAGGAGAGGTCCCTGAGCAGACAATGGCTGAATGTCATCAAGGATTCCCTCCTCCTCTTCCTCCTCATCAACATTGGCTGCAGACGCCTGCTCCTTAAGGTGCGTCAAAGTTTGCATGAGCAGACGCATAAGTGGGATGCTCATGCTTAGGATGGCGTCGTCTGCGCTTACCAGCCGTGTGCATTCCTCAAAACACTGAAGGACTTTACAAAGGTCTTTCAGCTTCGACCACTGCACACCTGTCAACTCCATGTCTGCTCTCAAAGTGCCTGGCCGCGTATCCTCCCACAAATGCATTATGGCCTGCCTCTGCTCGCACAGCCGCTCCACCATGTGCAGGGTGGAGTTCCACCTTGTTGCAATGTCGATAATGAGGCGGTGGTTGGGAAGGTGGAGCAATCGCTGCAGCTTCTGCATACGAACGGAGTGTACAGGCGACCGGCGGATGTGCGCGCACAGTCTTCGCACCTTCTGGAGCAGGGCTGTTAACTCCGGATAATTTTTGAGGAAGCACTGCACCACCAGGTTCAAGGTGTGAGCCAAGCAAGGTATGTGGCTGAGTTTTGAAAGGGCTATGGCTGCCACAAAATTACGGCCGTTATCACTAACTACCTTGCCTGCCTCAAGATGTACACTGCCCAGCCATGACTCAGTTTGTCGCTTCAAGTACTCGGCCAGCACCTCGGCGGTGTGTCTGTCGCCCAAACACATCATCTGCAACACAGCCTGCTGACGCTTTCCACTAGCTGCTCGATAGGGGGACACATCGTGTGCAACAGTGGCAGCTGCAGATGGAGTGCTCGTACGACTGCGCTCTGTGTACGAGCTTTCGCTTCTGGAGGAGGTGGAGGAGGAGGAGGGTCGAACGCCTACAGCCAACTGTTTCCTATACCGTGGGCTAGGCAGCACTGTCCCACCACCACTGTCCCCTGTGGACCCTGCATCCACCACATTAACCCAGTGCGCAGTGATGGACACGTAACGGCCCTGGCCATGCCGACTGGACCATGCATCAGTTGTGAGGTGCACCTTTCCGCTCACTGACTGCTTGAGTGCATGGACAATGCGGTCTTTCACATGATGGTGGAGGGCTGGGATGGCTTTGCGAGAGAAGAAGTGGCCACTGGGTAGGTCATAGCGTGGTACTGCATAGGCCATGAGTTCGCGGAAAGCTGTGCTTTCCACCAACCGAAAGGGCATCATCTCAAACGAGATTAGTTTGGCAATGTGGGCGTTCAAACCCAGTGTACGCGGATGAGAGACTGAGTACTTTCTTGACCTACTCATAGTGTCGGGGAGGGTGAGCTGGACTTGAGAGCTGCATATGGTGGAAGTAGCGGTGGACAGGGCGGACTGAGAGAGGGTTGATGATGGTGATGGAGTTGGTGTTCTTTCTGATGGCCTAGAATCAGTATTTCGTTGATATAACAGTGGGATTCCCTGACTGCTGTGGTCTTGCAACGACACCTCAACATTTGCTGCTGTGCTAACCGGTGGGCTTACAGTGGGGGAAACAATGTAGCGTTGCTGACTACCTTCGTTGTGATCAGTTGCACATGTGGCACTTGAGGTTTGGTGTTGTGTCCACGCTTGCAAGTGCATGCTGGTTAAATGTCTAAGCATGCAACTGGTATTCAAATTTTTCAGATTTTTCCCTCGGCTAAAGGTCTTTGCGCACTTCTTACAGATAACCTTGGCCTGATCATGAGGATTTTGTTCAAAAAAGTGCCACACTGCACTCTTCCTACTTTGGCAGACATTTTGCGGCCTAGCACGCTGTGATCTTTTGACCCTCTGGACAAGCTGTCCAGCAACTCTTTTGATGTTTGGAACCTGTCTTTGGAGTGCTCCGGGCCTGCCAGATAACAGCTGTTGCGATGTCGATGTCTGCTGTGGATGCTCCTCATCTGAGCTATTGGAAGCAGCACCCTCTTCCCCCAATGGATGCCAATCTGGGTCAACAACTGGGTCATCCATCACCTTCTATGTCATGTGCACCTTCCTCTGTTTCACCGTGTATGGTGGTATAGTGTGCGGGAAGGGGCACCTGAGTCTCATCAGGGTCAGAATCTGGCTCTGTACACTGCGAGGACAATGTAGTGCTCTGAGTGAATGTACCAGCAGAATCATCCATCAGCGGCTGTGCATCAGTGCACTCCATGTCAGATTCATCTTGGCCTGGGTAATTCACCATTTGACTTGATAATCCAGGCATGGTATGTGAAAACAGCTCCATGGAGTAATCAGTAGTATGGCCTGCGTCATCCTTCAATCTTGGTTGGGGTGAAGGACACAAGGAAAGGTGTGGTTCATGAACATGAGCCTCCAATGACGACTCAGTGCTTTTACTTTTTACAACTGAAGAAGAGGAGGCGATAGAGCTGGAGGCTGAGTCAGCAATGTAAGACAAAACTTTTTCCTGATGCTCTGGCTTTAAAAGCGGTTTGCCAACTCCTAGAAAACTAAGCGTTCGAGGCCTTATGTAGCCAGACGATGACGCAGGGTCAGCACCTCCTGCATTCGGTCCTATTTTGCTCTTGCCACTACCATCAGATCCACCACCAACACCACCATTACCAGCTGCCAACCCGCGCCCAATTCCACGGCCTCTTCCACCAGCCTTCCTCATTTTTGGTAGAAATGTAGACAAAATCCAACAAACTATATAGTAATGTAAAACAAGGTACAAGGTGTCTATAGGGCAGGGGAGATTTTGAATTTCTGCACACACTTGTGGACAGTGGACACTTTCGGATTGTGTGAGGCCCACTGATATCTGAGCGCTATGTGACAGGCTCGATGGCACTGCTGTGACAAAAGTGACTAGAGGATAAGGGAGATTTTGAATATCTGCACACACTTTTGGACACTGGACACTTTTGGATTGTGTGAGGCCCACTGATATCTGAGCGCTATGTGACAGGCTCGATGGCACAGCTGTGACAAAAGTGACTAGAGGATAAGGGAGATTTTGAATTTCTGCACACACTTGTGGACAGTGGACACTTTTGGATTGTGTGAGGCCCACTGATATCTGAGCGCTATGTGACAGGCTCGATGGCACTGCTGTGACAAAAGTGACTAGAGGATAAGGGAGATTTTGAATATCTGCACACACTTTTGGACACTGGACACTTTTGGATTGTGTGAGGCCCACTGATATCTGAGCGCTATGTGACACGCTCGATGGCACTGCTGTGACAAAAGTGACTAGAGGATAAGGGAGATTTTGAATCTCTGCACACACTTTTGGACACTGGACACTTTTGGATTGTGTGAGGCCCAATGAATATCTGAGCGCTATGTGACAGGCTCGATGGCACAGCTGTGACAAAAGTGACTAGAGGATAAGGGAGATTTTGAATATCTGCACACACTTTTGGACACTGGACACTTTTGGATTGTGTGAGGCCCACTGATATCTGAGCGCTATGTGACAGGCTCGATGGCACTGCTGTGACAAAAGTGACTAGAGGATAAGGGAGATTTTGAATATCTGCACACACTTTTGGACACTGGACACTTTTGGATTGTGTGAGGCCCACTGATATCTGAGCGCTATGTGACAGGCTCGATGGCACTGCTGTGACAAAAGTGACTAGAGGATAAGGGAGATTTTGAATCTGCACACACTTTTGGACACTGGACACTTTTGGATTGTGTGAGGCCCAATGAATATCTGAGCGCTATGTGACAGGCTCGATGGCACAGCTGTGACAAAAGTGACTAGAGGATAAGGGAGATTGGATTGCTTTTAAAAAAGCAGTTTGCGGAGCAGTGGGTAAACAGCAATGCCAGCCTGTCAGGAAGCCTTAAAAGGCAGCCCAACAACCAACACCACTGATACACCACTATATAGCCTCCCCTTGCACTGCACACACAGTGACTGGTGTGTTGTGCAGGCCAAATCGCTAGCAGCAGAAGCAGTTTTTTTGTCTTCTTCCCTGCCTAACGCTCTCCCTACAGAATCAGCAGCAACCTCTCCCTATACTAAGATCGGCAGAAGTTAGATGGCGGTCGGCGTGCACGCCCTTTTATACCCCCTGTGACGCCCACCAAAGCAAGCCAATCACTTGCATGCCCTTATGAAAGATGGTGGTGACCCGTGCCTATGTCATCACGTTGCCCACAGTGTCCGTGGATCCTGATTGGCTGAAAAAGAGCGCAAAACAAACTTTTGAAACGCGACTTTGGCGCGTAAGTCGCCGACCTCATCCTAGGGTCGGGTTTCGTTTCATGAAACCCGACTTTGCCAAAAGTCGGCGACTTTTGAATTTTTTCGACCCGTTTCGCTCAACTCTACTGGTCATCATCTGAATGTTTATGGCGCCTCGGATATTGCAGATGGAGTTTTTTCAAGATGTATTTGGCACCTGCATATGCTGTGGTGAATAATGAGGAAAGGACGTCGTCTACTTTTGCATGGCACCTGCATATGCTTATGTGTGCAATGAGCACAAGACGTCATCGGGATGTGGTCTGTGTATGAAGGATTATGTGCGCGGTAACTTGGCCTCCATATTACTGTCCCCTACAATCACTGCTCCGCCATCTATTTCTGCACATTAGGTGTCTGCTAAGAGGGGGCGATTCTGCTTCTGTCCTTTTACCCTTTCATATTGCACATAACTTTTGCACCAGTGCTTCTCATGAAGACCAAACTGGGTTGGGGTGTTGCCCTCCCTCAGGCAAGATATTCCTATCTCTTGGAAGGTTAGTAGACACAGCTTAGACCATTAATAATTGTATAAAAGCCGCACACTGCCTCCCACCCACGAGGAAGAGAGGAGTCAATGCCGCCTGGAGAAGAGCTCATGAATATTGTTCTGCGCCATCCACACCCGTGTACTTAGCTCACACTCCCCGGAAAATCATCTGGAAGGCGCAACTGCTTAAACAACGTGCATTTGGCTTTCCTCCACTGTTTTGCTATTTAATTCTTAATTTACATTTTTAATGTGCTGTGTCCTGGTTTGTGTGACGACTTGCACTCATCTGCATTTCTATCTAATAATATGGAGGCTCTGACAAATAATTATGCTTGATAAGCCGCAGTTACAGCCGCACGCTTCACTTGGAGCCGGTAGAGTCGTTACATTGTCAAGATGTTCCTCTCCCATTTTGTGCTTCAGGCAGCAGTTTTTCTTCTGTTATTCTTGTTGTTGCATCAAAATCAGCAAACATTATTTCTGGAGAGATTTCCCCTGGGAGACGTTCTCATGTTCATGGGAATCAACTCGCTGGTCGCTAGGGGTCACATCATCTTATTGCTCATTACCAGGGTTAACTGTTATTTTCCATATGTCCATTCATTCTACCTGTAGCATTAGGGTTAGGGTCATTTCCAGCAGCAGAATATTGTCACGACTCGGTTGTCAGAAGACCCAGGAACTTAGGCTCCTACCCTGTCCCTTACACTATGAAGTGCTCCAGTTTGCCCTATTTCCAGGTTACTTCTGATTCCAGGTTACTTACTTCTTCTGGTGCCTTATCTCCTGTATCCGCTTTCCATCTGTTCCCTTCCCCCTCCCAGGGAAGAGGGTGGCACTCGTGTACCACAGTACACCAACAAGACGAACAAGGGCAACTGAAAACACCAGGCATACAAATATTCAATCACATATAACAGAGGAATGCATTGGGCAGTGGAGGATGGGGAATTTTCACACTTACAAACCCAAGCAACACAAAATACATAAGAGAGACAGAAGATTCGGCACTGCTCCTTAAGCCCAAAGCAGTTCCATGACTGCTATTCAAGTTGAAAATCACACTCCTGGACCGACCGCCAAAATACCGTCAGAACGGGCGCTCAATCCAGAAAAGCAAGCATGTAATCTGATTTTGTACAAAAGAGAAAAAAGTGATGGCACTCACAGTTCTGTCATGAAAATTCTTTATTAATTAAAAGGCATTGGCATGGGAGGAACGTACAGAGAGTGGACAACAGCCGTTTCACGCACTTGCACTTCAACGGGACTTTTTTTTTTCTCTTCTGTACAAAAACCCAAGCAACAGTCACATAAATTCACCAAACTCCTTCTCATATAACCACCAAACACCTCTCCAAGCCATGCAGCATAAGCTATCTCTGACGATGTGTTTTAGTCAGGACCCAGATTATGTAGGGGATAGTGGCTAACCATGCTCAGATTAGACTCCAAGAGCTCCCAACATGGTCCGTGGTCAATTAACCCCTGTACTGCCAAAAGAAATTAAAACCACTTAAAAGAAGGTGAAGTGCTTCTTTTCAGCGCTGGAGAAGGAGTAATCACGCTGCCGCCTTCTGGCTCCTCGCTGCCATGCTAACCATGTGACAGTACCCCCCCTTCTACGAGGGACCTCCGGACCCTCGGGACCGGGTTC
The DNA here is from genome assembly GCF_039654945.1 of Dendrobates tinctorius. NCBI lineage: Eukaryota > Metazoa > Chordata > Amphibia > Anura > Dendrobatidae > Dendrobates > Dendrobates tinctorius. The sequence continues at coordinate 234,879 of NW_027362068.1, read as the reverse complement.
ATTAGGGTGGGCCATATGAAAAGACCGGATCAGTCTGGCCGCATGGACATCAGATGTCGGTACCCACATCCTCTCAGGACCGTATCCCCTTCAATGTACCAGACACTAAAGTGACTGACGAACTAACCGAGAATAAATGATTGTCGACGTCTGAAATTCTAAGTTTCCATCCACAATGACAGGAGATGGTGGTAGTGGTGATGGTACCAAAGATGCAACGCATTTTTTGAGGATATACCAATGAAACACATTATGGATCCTAAAGGTAAGTGGCAGAGCAAGGTGGAATACTACGGGATTGACGATAGCTACGATCTTATAAGGACCGATAAACCTGGGACCCCATTTCCAAGATGGAACCTTCAACTTAATGTGCCTAGAGAACAACCACACCAAGTCACCAACACACAGATCCAGACCCATCAAACGTCTCCGATCAGCCACACTCTTATATTTGGACCCCATCTTCCTCAAATTATTAGTAACCTCCTGCCACACAGACATAATAGATAATGAAAACCATTCTTCCTTAGGTAATCTAGAAGAATGATTCTTATCAAATTAGCTGAAATGAGGATGAAACCCATACGCCCCGATGAATGGGGTCTTCCCAGTAGACTCATGACAACGATTATTTACTGTGAATCCGGCTAGCGGTAAGTAACTGGGGTTACTTGAGAGACCCGGACTGACAAGTACGAGAAGTCTTAGAATGCGCACAGACACTGCAGGTGGCTACATATTTCCGGACATCCTGATGTACCCCTGGCCACCAAAAACGCTGAGTAAGAAGATCAGTGTTGGCTTTATTAATAGGATATCCGGCCAAGACCGAATTGTGATGATCACTAAGAAATCTTAGATGAAAATTCACAGATCCAAACAGTATCCTTATTGGACAGGCAGCTGGGACGTCCCCCAGAGTGTCAACAATCTCTTTTTCAGGATTGGAGCATACAACGCTATTACCACCTCTTTTGTAGAATCTATACTGGTTCATAATTATTTCCTCCCCCAGGAAAACAGCGAGATAAGACATCTGCCTTAATGTTTTTGTTCCCCGGCCTCTAAGTGACAAAAAAGTTAAACTTATGGAAGAACAATGCCCATCTTGCCTATCCAGGTGTACGATGCTTCTCAGATTCTGAATATACAAGATTCTTATGATCCATGATCACCATAACTGGATGAACTGCTCGCTCCAAAAAATGATGCCATACTTCAAAAGCCCACTTGATTGCCAAAATTTCCATGTTATCTATGTCAATTTTTTTTTCTGCAGATGAGTTTTTCAAAAAATATGCACACAGACAACATTTACCAGTAGATGCACCCTGCAACAATACATCCCACACTCCCACCTCAAACGCGCCAACCTCAACAATAAAAGGTTGAATGACGTCAGGCTGTATGAGGATAGGCGAAGATGTAAAACACCTCTTCAAGGATTCAAATGCCTCCCTGGCTGGACTGGACCACTTAGAAAAGTCCGTCCGCTTCCTAGTCATATCCGTCAGAGGTTTGGCTACTACCGAAAAGTTTTTGATAAACCTACAGTAGTAGTTACGAAACCTAAGAATCTTTGTAACGCCTTCAAATCCTCAGGACAAGCACAATTCAGTACCACACTGATTTTCGCTGGATCCATACGAAAACCAGTGGATGATAACACATATCCTAGAAAAGGGATCTCCTCAACTGAGAACATACATTTCTTTGGTTTGACAAATAATTGATTGTGACTGAGTATTTGTAAGATCTGCCTGACATGTACCTGGCGTGACTCAAGGTTAGGTGAATAAATTAATATGTCATTAAGGTATTTTACCACATCTTTACCTACTAGGTGACTAAAGATGTCATTGACAAAGTGCTGAAAGACGGCAGGCGCGTTTGTCAACCCCAATGGCATCACCAGATTCTCATAGTGGTCCCTAAAAAAAATGATGTTGCAAATTTTGTTGTAAAAATTAGAAATCGCTGGTCAACTTTTAACCCTTATAACTTCCTAAAAAAAAAAATTATGTTTCCAAAATTGTGCAGATGTAAAGTAGACATGTGGTAAATGTTATTTATTAACTATTTTGTGCGATATCACTCTCTGATTTAAGGGCATAAAAATTAAAAGTTTGAAAATTGCAACATTTTCTAAATTTTCGCCAAATTTTGATTTTTTTAACAAATAAGCGCAGCTCATATCTAAAAATTTTTACCACCATCATGAAGTACAATATGTCATGAGAAAACAATGTCAGAATCAGTAGGATCCGTTGAAGCGTTCTAGAGTTATGACCTCATAAAGTGACACTGGTCAGAATTGAAAAAATTGGCCCGGTCACGAAGGCAAAAACAGGCTCGGGTGTGAAGGGGTTAACAAAGAAAAACCCCACAGCAATGGGGAATGAGGCTCGTCTGATATGACCCTTTGCCAAACTCTCCGCAATATAGCTTGCCTCTATGGACCAGAAATATTTTACAGTCTGCTCTTAGGCATCTTGGCCCCAGGAACAAAATCAACGGTGCAGTCATAAGGACGATTGGGAGGAATTTCTTGGCACCCCTGCTTTGAGATCACATCTTCCATGTCAGATAGGTATTTAGGCACAGTCTGAGTATCCACCCTAGCAAGCTGGGTACCCAAGCAGTGTCCTTGACTATACTCACTCCACTTTACCACCTCCTGAGTCTGCCAATCTACCACTGGGTTGTGCAGAGTGGGCCATGGAAGTTCAAGAACCAAAGAAGAGGGCAGACCTTCTAGCAGATAACAGTCAATGCCTTCTGAATGCAAGGTCATAGAATCATAGAATCGTAGAGTTGGAAGGGACCTCCTGGGCCATCTGGTCCAACCCCCTGCTCAAAGCAGGATTCGCTAAATCATCCCAGTCAGATGTCTGTCCAGCCTCTGTTTGAAGACTTCCATTGAAGGAGAACTCACCACTTCTCGTGGCAGCCTGTTCCACTCATTGATCACTCTAACTGTCAAAAAGTTTTTTCTAATATCTAATCTGTGTCTCCTCCCATTCAGTTTCATCCCATTGCTTCTAGTCTTTCCTTGTGCAAATGAGAATAAAGTTGATCCTTCTACAATGTGACAGCCCTTTAGATATTTGTAGACAGCTATTAAGTCTCCTCTCAGTCTTCTCTTTTGCAAACTAAACATTCCCAAATCCTGCAACCTTTCCTCATAAGACAGGGTTTGCAGACCGGTCACTCTTTTCTGAACTTGCTCCAGTTTGTTGAGGTCCCCACTTTTAGATGTAACCCTCGGACAGCTTAAGTAAAATACCCGTGTCAAGGGTGTAAAGTCGATGGTGATTATGGGTATGAGTCTGGACAGAACTTGTGGATTGAGGCCCTGGACCTGGACGAACAGCGTCAATCAAGTTAAACCCCGCCCCACTGTCCAGAAATGCAGACACAATCACTTTAATTTTACCCAGGTGAATCTCAGTTGGCAGAAAAAATTGTGTCCTACCAACAGAGGTTTATAACTACACCTGGGTTGCTAACCTCCCCGCAACCTAGACCTCTTAGTTTTCCGGTGGTTATTTTACTGTGAGGTTGGGAACTACACGTGCCCACGAAATGACCCTTTGTACCGCAGTAAAACACACTTCCCTTTGCACCAAACAACATACTTTTCTAGGAAAAGATGTCACACCCACCTGCAAGGGTTCCTCAGAAGACACAGACTTGATATCTCTTGGTCCAGGACCTCCCATATATTGGGATGTCTCCCTATGTTTCTGGTGAAGACAGCGATCAACCCCAATAGCCAGAGACATGGCCGCCTCAAGAGAAACTGGAATCTCATACAGAGCTAAGGCATCCTTCACCCTTACTGATAGCCCCTCACAGAGTATGGGGTCATTCCACTTAGTGTCTGTGAACCACCTCTGAAACTCAGAGCAATACTCCTCCGCTGGCCGGTCTCCCTGCTGTATCTGGCACATTGTGGACTCGGCCAAGGAGGCACAGTCAGGGTCCTCATATATAAGATCAAGGGCCAGAAAAAAATCCTCCATCATCTGAAGCGACTGGGAGTCAGATGGGAGAGAAAATGCTCATGCTTGGAGGTTCCCCTGAAGGGGCAAGATTATTATCCCCACTCGTTGCTCCTCTGTACCTGAGGAAACAGGACGTAACCTAAAATACAGATTACAGGCCAATCTGAAAATAACAAACTTGTCATACCCCCCAGAGAAGCTGTCAGGCAAAGCAATCTTTGGCTCCACTGCAGTTTGCCTGGGAGACATGATTTCTACACTTGAAGTATTATTGTGCTGCAAAACAACAGTGCGTAGATCTGATACCGCCAGATTCAGCTGCTGCAGTTGCCCTGTCAGAGTAGTAATAGGATCCATAATGGATCAAAAAATGTTTTCGGTCAGAGCTAATGTCACGACTCTGGTCAGATGACCCGGAACCAGGGGCTCAAACCCTGTCCCAAACACTAAGGGGTGCCCTAGCTTGCCTTATATTTTGGTTACTTCTGAAGGTGAAGATGCCGGGTCTACCAGCCTTGCCTTATCTCCAGACAAACAAGGTAACACGAACAAGTGCAACTGAAAATACCAGGCATACAAATATTCACTCACAGATAATAGAGGAATGCACCGGGGAGTGGAGGATGGTGAAAAAAATAAGTAAAAGGAGGAAAGGGAATTATCACACTTACAAACCCAAGCAGCAGTCACAGATAAATCCACCAAACTCCTCATATAACCAAACAACTCTCCTCCAAACCATACAGCATAAGCTAGCTCTAATGATGTGTTTAATTCAGGACACAGATTATATAGGGGATAGGAGTGGCTAACTGAGCTCAGCTGAGAGCTCAGACTCTCGGAGCACCCAACATGATAAAGGAAGGGGAGGTGTGGGTGTAACTTGAGAGCTAATAAAAGGGAGATGCCAAATTTTGGACGTTGTCAGTTTCTGGAGGTGCAGCTAACTGCGGTTCTGTCCTTTTTGTTTGTAGAGTACCTCCCTCTATAAATATGAGGTAATTGCTGTGACGTCAGGTTTAGTAAGTTTCATTGTTTATCCTTTTTATTTAATGTAATGGTATACCTTGTATTGTTTTGTCCCCTTTGTAAAATATTTTGTGTACTTTTTATAAACACTGCATATCTTTCTGGATTAAATATAAAATGTAATAATTCTGTTCCTTTTGTTCTGTAAACCTGAAAGCCATATGCTACCTGTCAGGTGTCTAATTGGCCTATGAACGATTGGTGGTGGCAGCGAGTTATTAATTTTGGACTGTTGTAGAGCTGTCAGTGACCATACCAAGGTATATAAACATATTCCATGCGTTGGAATCAGTTGTGTATATACAATATGCTCACTATATGTTCCCCAATAATCGGGCAAATAGTGGCAACAGCCTGTGGCTTCCTCCGTTAATCATCGGTCAATTGCCTAATTGTCCTGATGATAGTGGCAGCAGAGAGCTGTTTGTGACAAAAAATTAAGTGTGTTGGGTTCAGCATGACCCCCCGGCTGCGATCTTTGGCAATTGGTGGCAGCGGTGGGATACTACAGAACATCAGTGGCTGGATTTAGCAATCATTCCTGTAACTTAAACCTTGCATGGTTCTTGCAAGAATTCTGTGCAAAGTTTTGAGGAATCAGACTGTGTTTTTATAATTTTTTTACCTGGGACAATACTGTACCTGTAGCAGTTATACTCCCCCTCTTGTTTTTCTGTCCTATCCTTTTTTGGCAATTATGGCTGCACTTGGAGAGCCATGGTACAATCAGCAGACCAAGGATGTTCTTACTGCCCTCTAAACGATGAAGCCTGTTGCGGGTTGACGCTGAGCAAACCCGTCACTCGAGCCCTAATGGAGATGCCAGCCAAGACAAAGAAGACGATGTTGCAAAGGTCCCACCAGTGGATGCGAGCCATGTCCGCAACTAGGGTAGTGTGTACCCACACCTGCAGATGGTCTTACAACAACTCAATGCAGATGATCATGAGGGACGTCTGAACCTGACTCATCAATACGGGGAAAACCGAGCAATAGGCTGAGAGAGCCGAGCGAGAGGATGAGAGAGCAAAATGACAAGATGACCAAAGGTACCAGCTGGAGTTAGCCCAAATCCAGAAGGAGACATCCACCCCACTGATCAGTGAGTCTAGCAATACCAACAGCTTTGAACCCCACAGTGAGCTTCTGTCATGGACAGACATGGGGGCTTGGACATGTTTCTGCAAGGGTTTGAAAAGGCCTGCAGACAGTTCCAGCTGCCTGAGGACCAGTGGGCCCAATATTTAACCACAGGGCTCCGAGACAAAGCTCTGGAGGTGTTCACCTTTCTCCCTTGAAAGCAAGACGGAGACTATGAGGCCATCAAATGGACCCAGATAAAGAAGTACCAGCTGACTCCTGTGGTAAACTGCCAACAATTCTGGGCCCTCCAGCACGGACAACACAACATCTATAGTAATGTGGTGGATGGGCTCAGAACCAACTTTGAACAGTGGGTTCGAGGACTATCGGTCACCACCTTCGACAGCCTAAAGGATCTAATGGTGAAGGACCGATTTTTTCATCTTTGCCCTGTAGAGGTACAACAGGTCGTACTGGACCGGGAGCCAAAGCAGGCAGCTAAAGCAGCACAGATTGCAGACGCCCATGAAGCTAGTCATACACCTGAGGTGCGGATGTCACTCATCGCAAACTGGAAAGGGGGTAAGCCAATAATCACCACCAATGCCAGACGATCTTCGGGAGGTCCTGTCATGTTGTCACGACTCTGTTGCCACATGTCCCAGGACCAATGGCTCCTTCCCTGTCCCTAAAGCTAGGGATGCCCTAGCTCACTCTGTTCCTTGGGTTACTTCAGATGGTGAAGATGCCAGGGCCATGTAGCTTGCCTTAGCTCTTGAATCCACTCTCAGTCTGTACCCTTCCCCCACCCAGCGAAGTGGGGAGTAGTAGTGTACCATAATACACCAACCAGACTAACAATGTAATACGAACAGGGTTAACAAAAAATACCATACATGCAAATGTACTCACACATACAACAGAGGAATGCATTGGAGAGTGGAGGATGGTGTTAAATCAAAATAGGAGTAGAAAGGGAATTATCACACACTCAAAACTTAGCAACAGTCAAAGATAAATACACCAAATACATTCTCCAATAACAACCTCCAACAACCTCCAGCCACGCAGCATAAGCTAGCTCTGATAATGAGTGTTAGCCAGAATCCAGATTATGTAGGCGATGGGAGTGGCTAACAGTGCACAGCTGAGAGCCTTAGTGCTCCAGGAGTGCTCTACAGAGCAGATTAACCCCTGCACTGCCCAAAGAAATTTACACTGTTAACACGAAGGTGAAGTGAATCTAACCAGTGCAAGAGTAGGAGAAATCAGACGCTGCGGTCTTTTGACTCCTCTCTGTTGCAGTAACCCAGTGATCTTACCTCCCCTTATACAAGGGACCTTAGATCCGGATTTATCAGGGTATGTCATATGAAAAAAAACGGATCAGCCTGGCCGCATGAATGTCAGATGCTGGTACCCACATCCTCATTTCAGGACCGTATTCCTTCCAGTGTACCAGATACAAGCGACCGACGAACTAAGCGAGAATCAACGATCTTAGTTATCTGAAATTCTAAATTTCCATCTACAATGACATGAGATGGTGGTAGTGGTGATGGTTCAGAGGACGCAATGTATTTTTTGAGTAACGATTGATGAAACACATTATGGATCCTAATGGTGGGCGGCAAAGCAAGGAGGAATGCTGCAGGATTGATGACGGCCACAATCTAATAAGACCCAGTTTCCAAGAGGGAACCTTCAATTTAATGTTCCTTGAGGACAACAACACCAAGTCACCAACAAACAAGTCCGGATGCACGAAACATCTCCGATCAGCCACACTCTTGTATTTGGGCACCATCTTCCTCAAATTATCAATAATCCCCTGCCACACAGATATAATTGATGATGAAAACTATTCCTCCTCGGGTATTCCAGAAGAACGATTCCTAATAAATGATCTGAACTGAGGATGAAACCCATATGCCCCGAAAAAACGGGACTTACCAGTAGACTCATCACATTGATTATTCACTGCAAATTCAGCTAGAGAAAAGTAAGTAACTCAGTCATCCTGATTCTCAGACCCAAAACACCTAAGTCTCAAGATTCGATTCTGGTTAACCTGTTCAGTTTGCACATTAGACTGCGGGTGAAATGCTGAAGAGAACGACAGATGGATCCCCAAACAAGTGCAAAACACCATCCAAAATTTGGATATAAACTGCACCCACCCCGGTCAGAAACAATATTGGTAGGGATCCCATGCAACTTTACCATCTCTCTGATGAAAATTTGCACCAAGATTTTGGCGTTACGTATAGCAGGTAGCACAATAAAATGTGACATTTTACTGAATCTGTCCACCACCACCAATATTACAGTATTACCTGCCAACATGGGTACATCAGTGATAAAATTGACCGATAAATGAGTCCAAGGTCTACTGGGAATCGCCAATGGTTGGAGAGACCTAGACAGATGAGTAGACAGACACTGCACATGGCTACATCCTCCCGGATATCCTGATGTACCTTTGAGCACCAAAAACGGTTAGAAGATCTGTGGTTTTATGACTAGGATGTCCAGCCAAGACCGAATCCTGATGTTCTCTAAGAACTCTCAGATGGACATTCACAGGTACAGTTTACCTAACAGACAGGCAGTAGGGGCGACCCCTTAGAGACAGCAACTTCTTTTTCAGGATCGGATCATATAGACCCTATAACCACTCCTTTTTGTATTACAGGAACCGGTTCACAATTATCATGAACTGCGCACTTGAGATCTCCCCAGAGCGGCTCAATGGTATTGAGGTCAGGAGACTGAGCTGGCCACTCCAGAACCTTCACTTTGTTCTGCTGTAGCCAATGACAGGTCAACTTGACCTTGTGGTTTGGATCATTGTCATGTTGGAACTTCCAAGTACGTCCCATGCGCAGCTTTCGGGCTGATGATTGCAAATTTGCCTCCAGTATTAGCTGATAACGTGTTGCATTCATCTGTCCTTCAACTTTGACCGTTTCCTGTGCCTTTGCAGCTCACACATCCCCAAATCAGCGATCTACCTCCGTGCTTTTCAGTAGGAATGTTGTTCCTTTCATCATAGGCCTTTTGATCTCTCTCCAAATGTAACATTTATGTTTGTGGCCGAAATGTTCAATTTTAGTCTCATCACTCCAAATTACCTTGTTCCAGAAGTTCTGAGGCTTGTCTCTGTGATGTTTTGTGTATCGTTGGCGAGATACTTTGTGGCATTTGTGCAGTAATGGCTTTCTTCTGGCGACTCGACCATGCAGACCATTTTTCTTCAAGTGCCTCCTTTATTGTGCATCTTGAAACAGCCACACTGCTAGTTTTAAGAGTCCAGTATTTCAGCTGATGTTAACTGTGGATTTTTCTTTGCTTTCCGAAAAATTTTCCTAGCTGTTGTGGACACAATTTTTGTTGGTCTACCTGATCATGGATTTGTTTTTACAGAGCCCCTGATTTTCCATTTGTTAATCACAGTGTAAATGCTGCTGACTGGCATTATCAATTCCTTGGATATCTTTTTGCATCCCTTTCCTGTTTTATACAGTTCAACTGCCTTTTCCCTTAGATCCGTTGACAATTCTTTTGCTTTCACCATCACTCACAATCCAGAAACGTCAGTGGCTGTAAGAAAGATGCAAGAGTCTTTCTGGATCCCAGAAACTCAGCTTTTCTACACATACACTGATTACAAGCAAACAGGTCACAGGTGAGTATATTACCTTCAGTAGTCATTCAAACCCATTGGTGTCAACTTTTGTGCATGTTATCAGGCCAAAATCACCAGGGTATGTGAACTTTTGATCAGGGTCATTTGGATGCTTTGTGCTGTCATTATGTGTCATGGAGTGTCTGACCCTGTGTGACACGACCCAATGGTTGGTCGGTCACCAAATGGCACAACACACCAGGGAAACCATAACAACGGTGGGCCCTGTTGATAGGGAATGGGGGAATGGACACCTACTACACTCACCTTGAGGATGTGCCCTGATCTCACTATCATCCCTATATGGGTTCTTTCACCCAGTCGCCGAGCAGGACACCTAATCCCTCACTTGCCCTGCTCTTATCTTATCTAAGTAGGGAGCTGGCAGGTGAAAGTACTTGTCCCACCAATGCATTAAGACAACAAAAAGGGATGCAAAAGACAGACACCAAAAGGGACAACGTAACAAAAAATGGAACACTTAGCACTGCACAGCAGAATAAATACACCAGATACAATGTTTGAGGCTGAAGCACCACTGCACCCAGGAAGCTCCTGTCTCCAGCTCAGTCACTGCAGATTCCTCTAACATTGACAGTCATCTGATGCAACAGGTGACCTCTTTAAGGATGATGGGAGTGGTCACCATCCACCTCAGCTGATACAGCAGCAATGCAATACACCAGCAGGCCAGGGGGGAAAAAAACTGACATTAACCCCCGATGGCCTGAAAGGAAAAAAGTTTTAATCTGAGAAGCCAGATCTGCCACTTATCCAAAAATGGATCATGACATTATGATTTGCTGTAGATATAGTATATCTTGACTTCAGCAAAGCATTTGACAAAGTCTCTCATACAATCCTTATTGAAAAAATGGCTAAGTATGGAATGGACAAGGCAACTGTTAGGTGGATTCATAACTGGCTTAGTGATCGGACCCAAAGAGTGGTCGTAAATGGCTGCACATCCAGTTGGAAAAATGTCTCAAGTGGGGTACCGCAGGGCTCTGTGCTGGGCCCTGTATTGTTCAATATCTTTATCAATGATTTAGATGAAGTAAATGAGGGTAAACTGATTAAATTTGCTGATGACACAAAGCTAGGAGGGATAGCTAATACTAGAGAAGAGAAAGAGAGGATTCAAAAATATATAAATAAACTGGAGCACTGGGCAGCAACTAACAGAATGGTTTTAACAGGAAAAAATGCAAAGTACTACATCTGGGCAATAAAAATGAAAAAAGAATATACGGAATGGGAGGAATAGGGCTAAGCAACAGCACATGTGAAAAAGACGGGTATACTAATAGATCACAGACTGAATATGAGTCAACAGTGTGATGCAGCAGCAAAAAAGGCAAATGCAATTCTGGGATATATTAACAGAAGCATACAGTCTAGATCACGTGAAGTCATTATTACCCTCTACTCCTCTTTGGTTAGACCTCATCTGGAATATTGTGTCCAGTTTTGGGCGCCACATTTTAAAAAAGACATCAACAAACTGGAGCAAGTTCAGAAAAGAGCGACAAGAATGGTGACCGGTCTGCAAACCCTGTCTTATGAGGAAAGGTTGCAGGATTTGGGAATGTTTAGCTTGCAAAAAAGAAGACTGAGAGGAGACTTAATAGCGGTCTACAAATATCTCAAGGGCTGTCACATTGTAGAAGGATCATCTTTATTCTCATTTACACAAGGAAAGACTAGAAGCAATGGGATGAAACTGAATGGGAGGAGACACAGATTAGATATTAGAAAAAACTTTTTGACAGAGTGATCAATGAGTGGAACAGGCTGCCACGAGAGGTGGCGAGTTCTCCTTCAATGGAAGTCTTCAAACAGAGGTTGGACAGACATCTCTCTGGGATGATTTAGTGAATCCTGCTTTGAGCAGGGGGTTGGACCAGATGGCCCAAGAGGTCCCTTCCAACTCTACCATTCTATGATTTAACCCATTCAAGGACTTGTCCTTTTTTGTTTTTGCTTTTCTGTTTTTCGCTCAGCCATGACATTGTGATTTTTCCGTCACTATGGCCATGTTAGGTCTTTTTTTTTGCGGGACAAGTTGTACTTTTGAACAACACCATTGGTTTTACCATATCGTATATACTCAAAAATGGGAAAAAAATTACAAGTGCGGTGAAATTACAAAAAAGTGCAATTCCACAAGGTTTTTTTTTTTTTTTTTTTTTTTTTACCATTTTCACCAAATGCTAAAACTGACCTGCAATAATTCTCCAGGTTATTACAAGTTCATAGACACCAAACATGTCTAGGTTCTTTATTATTTAAGTGGTGAAAAAAAAAATCCAAAGTTTGTTTAAAAAAAAAAAAATTGTGCCTTTTCTGAGACCCGTTGTGTCTCCATTTTTCTTCATTTCATCTCAGGTCGGGTGAGGGCTTATTTTTTGTGTGCCGAGCTGACATTTTTATTGTTTTCATTTTGGTCCAGATACAATCTTTTGATCGCCCGTTATTGCATTTTAATGCAATGTCATGGCGACCAAAATAAACTTAATTGTGACATTTTGACTTTTTTTTCGCTACACCATTTAGCGATCACGTTAATCCTTTTTTTTATTGATAGATCGGGCAATTCTGAACGCGCCAGTACCAAAAATGTGTGTTTGTTTTTTTTATTGTTTTATTTTGAATGAGACAAAAGGGGGGTGATTTGAACTTTTACTTTTTTTTTTTAATATTTTTTAAAACTTTTTTTTTACTTTTGTCATACTTCAAAAGTCTCCATGGCAGACTAGAAGCTGCCACTACCTGATCGGCTCTGCTACATACAGTCGATGATCAGATCACCTGTATTTAGCAGAATACATCACTTGCTGTGAGTGCTGACCACCGGGCGGCACTCACAGCAAGCCGGCAGTGACAACCATACATGTTTCCAGAAGACCTCGGTTTGTCATGCCAAACCTTCGGTGACCCATGATCGCGTGATGTGGGTCACCGATAGGCATATTTCCGGCCCGATAGCTGGAAGCGCGTGTTAAATGCCACTGTCAGAGTTTGACAGCGGCATTTAATGGGCTAATAGCCACGGGTGGGTCGCGATTTCACCCGCGGCTGTTCCGGGCACATGTTAGCTGTTCAAAACAGCTGGTATGTACCGGGAAAGATGTGTTTGTAGGATTCTAGCAGGTTCGCAGGATGCAGTGACGAGACACGAGACTGGGTGTGGTTTGTGAAAATATCTTTTATAAACTGTAGCCGCTGGGGCTATATTGAGCAAACAAAAAGTATGAACAAAACACCTGTCCATGCAGGGACTCAACAAACCTAACAACACTTTCTTGTGGTAAATGTGACTAACCCAGTTGGCCCGGGTGCTATAGGCCACATATGACCAAACTGGGGGTCCTTATCTCCTATAGTACACTTATCCTTCCAGGGGTCTGTCAGGATCACAGGCGTGGCCGCGTAGAGGTCGCTGATGCGGCTGCCTTGACGCCTCGATACTCCGGGATGAAACTGGGCTCGACAGGCCCTTGAAGAAACGATGACGGTGGGGCGCAACAGGCCCTGAAGAAACGATGACGGTGGGGCGCAACAGACACTGAAGAAACTGTGCCGATGGGGCGCAACAGGCCCTGAAGAAGCGATGCCGGTGGGGCGCAACAGGCCCTGAAGAAACGGTGTCGGTGGGGCGCAACAGGCCCTGAAGAAGCGATACCGGTGGGGCGCAACAGGCCCTGAAGAAACGGTGTCGGTGGGGCGCAATAGGCCCTGAAGAAGCGATGCCGGTGGGGCACAACAGGCCCTAAAGAAATGGTGCTGATGGGGCGCGGTGATGACGCAGTCTCTAAATATAACTGCTCACCAACCTCTGCTCAGGGTCCCTTAGCAAACCGGACAGGGGCCTCTACTACTGCCTGCAGCGAGGTGGCGCCCCCTGGGGCCGGTGCTGACAGGGCCGCAGCTGTGGGAGAAGGCAGGGGGGCAGTGTCCTGACCACTGTAAAGGAATGGTCTGTCGTCGCAGCGGTCGCCCGAGGTAGCCGCCTTGTCACAACAGGGTGGGAAGCAGCGGGAGTCGCTGTATGGGACCGTATGTGGGGAGCAGCCGCCGGTGCAAGTCTCTCACGTGTCACTAGACGGTGAGACCGCAGCCTTCCTTTCACAGGCCCCTGTCGGTCTCTCCACAACATACCGTCTGCTCCCTCGGTCCTCTCTGTCTCACACGGCTCTGTCTGTTGTCCTGCTCTGTCAACTGCCACTTCAGCGCACCCCCTGCTCCTTTTAAGCTTGCCCCGCCCCCTGTTTCCCTGACAACTTCAGTCAAGTCTTTCCTTTTATTGTCCTCCCAGCATCGTTCCCTCAGGAACCCTGATGGCGGTCCCCTGGGTACCTGTCCTTTCACTGTCTGGGAGTCCTCCTCCCCACAAGTTCATGGCCGGAGCCCACATCAAAGGTGGAGACACGACATGCACTGTACTAGTACGGCGCATGTCGCAAAGGGGTTAGAAAGAGAAAAAACAGTATTTTGACAATAACTGGCTTCACCCAACCACTGACCATGAGTGGAGAAATAGTTTTGATGTTATCATTCATATTCTCTTAAAAGAGGCCAAAAAAGCAAAAAATCTGCCGTGGTATGTAAACTTTTGAGCACAACTGTCTGGATGTGTATATCCCGCTGTATGATCACTGCTATCTCAACGATAACCCTATTCTCCTCGATGCCAACATTAATCCTGTTTTTAACCGAATAAATGCAGGCCGACTGAACGCCATTCTTCTTTTGAGGTTCACACCATCAGGGTGTTCTGTCCCCTCTCCCTCAGAGTAGCAGTCATATACCGCCCCCAGGCTCACCCACCCACTTCCTTGACCACTTTTATGTGTTGCGGTCACACTTCAGTTTGTCAGAATCGACAACCCATATCCTGGAGACTTCAACAGCTCTACCTTCCCAACTGCATCCCAGCTTCTATATCTCCAGCCAATTCTTGTGGCCTCTCACAACGTACAAATTCTGAGATTGCTGAGCCGTGTATCTAATCCTATCCTGTGTGATACTGACTGCTGAGCCGTGTATCTAATCCTATCCTGTGTGATCCTGACTGCTGAGCCGTGTATCTAATCCTATCCTGTGTAATACTGACTGCTGAACCGTGTATCTAATCCTCTCCTGTGTGATACTGACTGCTGAGCCATGTATCTAATCCTCTCCTGTGTGATACTGACTGCTGAGCCATGTATCTAATCCTATCCTGTGTGATACTGACTGCTGAGCTGTGTATCTAATCCTATCCTGTGTGATACTGGGCTCTCCCTGCAGTCTGTGTCAGAGGGTGGTCTGTGTCGGCACGGTAATAAATTGTGTTATTTCCAGCTTTACAGAAGGACGATAACACCATAGAAATGATAAGAATAATAGGCAGAATTGTTTGAATTGGAATGCGCGGGGTTAAAATTTCGCCTCACCACTTAGCCTAGGACGCTCTTGGGGTCCAGACGTGTGACTGTGCCAAATTTTGTGGCTGTAGCTGCGACGGTGCGGATGCCAATCCCGGACACCCACATTGAGCTTTATAGATGAGATGATCTTAAACTGGATGACTTCTGTTTATCGTGAGCTGCTGACTTGTGATCTCTGCGAAACGTGTTTGAGGATTGAAGATGGTGAAATTCAAGCTGTTAGCTTTGCCATGTGTAGGGGGAAAGAATCTTTTATGTGAGCACAACTGCACAAACGAGGGCTCGCTGCTGTGCTGACACAGGGTGGAGAAGCTGCTGGACTGTGACAGCGGTGCAGGCATGTCCACTTCTGGATCAGCCGACGGGCTCTCACCCACCCTGACTGTAGCGGGTAAACAAGTGGAGGTTCTGTGGACGGAGACCTGTGTGACAACACCTGCCACGGCGAGGGAGGAGGACGAATCAGAAGATGCGGTTGGTGGGCTGGATAGTGGTTGGCGAGACCTGCTAGTCTGCATTTTAGCTCAGTGACATTCCCAAATTAACGCATGTTGATCGCGCATGTGCCAGTTCATGCATGTAGTGCTGAAATTATTTCATTTTTTTTTACTCTACTAGGTCGTTTTTAACCCCTTCGTGCAGTAGCCCATTTTTGTTTTTTGCTCTTCTTCTCAGAGCCATAACTTTTTATTTTTCGACCAATATGGCCATGTGAGGGCTTGTTTTTTGCAGGACAAGTTGTACTTTTGAATGACACCATTGGTTTTACCATATCTCATACTCAAATGGGGGAACAATTCCAAGTGCGGGGAAATTGCAAAAAAAAGTGCAATTCCACAATGGTTTTTTGGCTTTTTTTACCATGTTCACCAAATGCTAAAAGTGACCTGCCATTGTGATTCTCCAGGTCATTACCAAACATGTCTAGGTTCTTTTTTATTTAAGTTGTGAAAAAAAAATCAAAAGTTTGTTAATAAAAATAATCACGAAACAATCACTGACCTCAGGGAGACCAGTCAAAGAAAACACTGCGGCAGCCGGCAAAGGTGCTCAATCAGTGAAATCCTAGGTGCATTGCTCCCTGGGAAATACGAATATGCAAATAAAGTCCTTGGAGCCTCATTTAAGGGTCTCAAACACGAGACTAGCCAGATCTTCCCTGGAGGAAGGACTTTATTTGCATATTAATAAAAATAATAAATTGCGTCATTTTCCGAGACCCTTTGCGTCTCCTTTTTCCATTGGGTGAGGGCTGACGTTTTTAAAATTATACCATTTTGGTACAGATAGATCTTTTGATCGCCCATTATTGCATTTTAATGCAATGTCGCGGTGACAAAAAAAGTAATTCTGACATTTTAACTTTTTCTCGCTGCGCCGTTTAGCAATCAGGTTACCGTATTTTTTGGATTTTAAGACGCACCCCAAATTTTGAGGAGAAAAATAAGAAAAAAATGAAATGGTTGTGCTTCTTTTAATCCTTGCATCTTATTGGTTATCGATCGGTGGTGGCTGCGGTGAAGTGGGGTCCCTGGGTCGCGCTGCAGGAGGCAGGAGTGGGGTGAACCTACAGTGGAGTGGGAGGCACACACGGCCACGATTCGCGGCACTTTTATCTCAATAGCTTCATATTTGAGCAAACAGGAAACGTGAAATGCATTCTTTGTGCAACAATATTGTTGTTTTCGAGGGCCTTCATAGAAAGGAGTTGTCCCCAGACATCCTCGCCCAACTTACTGAAAAAAGGCAGTCATTGAGGGATGTGTTAAATAAACGCTCGTCTGAACACTCTCTCTCCTGGAAGAATAGAATTTTTGCTCATGAGGATAAGGCTTCTAAACTTATGGTTTCCCTGATCCAAAAACGCCAATCCCGGACATTTATTCATCAAGTCAAATCTAGTGATGGCCAGATTACTCAGAATTATACTCTGATACATTTCTGAATTTCTATAAAGACTTATACCAGATACAACTTGGCGAACCGGAGGAGAAAAACAAGCAAAGGAAAGAGGGTACCCAGCTCTTCCTGTCCTCTTTACATTTGCCTAAATTATCTGTCCAACAGCAGAAGAGTTTGACTAGGCCCATGTTAGAAGTTTATAGACTAAAAGAACAATTTACATTTTACTCAAAAATACGAGGGGCTGCTGATAAGCTTTTGGCTTTGTGATCTTTTTTTGTTTCTATGGTAACAAATGTTACATCACATGAAAGCCTTGTGTGTCTAATATATGTTTTCTAAATTTTGCTTTTTTGAGCTTATGACGAGTGTTCTACACACGCAGGAAAACAAAATGTCTAATATGATATTCACAGCAAATGAGAGCAGAGGAGTGATAAAATTCTTGTTTCCGCAAGGGAAGTCCTCGAAGGATATTCATGGTGATACGTCGCAGACATTGGGGATCAGTGCCCTTCATAGTCTACAGTTAGGAACTGGGATGCCAAATTTAAAATGGACGACTTGAGCACCAACGATGAGGAACGTCCTGGACGACCGAGAGTGGTTCTTGTTCCGAGATCTTCGATGCTGTGCACAACCTCATACTGGAGAATCAGCAAATTTCAGCTAAAGCAATAGCAGACACATCTTGGGGAGGTCCTGTGAACGTGTTCGTGTAATTATTTGTGAACATTTGGACATGAAGAAGCCATCTGCAAAGTGGCTCCCCAAATGTTTGACAACACATCAGAAAAGCATGCGAGTGAAAACTTCTCAGTCCATTTGTCAGCATTTCCAGACTGTTAAGAACTTCCTGGATTGACCGGTCACTATGGACGAGACCTGGATTTATTTGTATGACCTTGAATTTAATGAGCAGACAAAAGAGTGAAGGTACAGTGGTTCTCTTCGTCTAAAGAAGTTCAGGGTGCAAAAATCAGCCACTAAGGTGATGGCGTCTGTGTTCTGGGATAAGGAGGGCGTGCAGCTAGTGAACTACCTTCAAAAAAAGCAGCTCTGAAGGCCAAAAGGCGCGGCAAGCTGTCCAAAGGAATCTTGTTCCTGCAAGACAACACCTCCACTCACACTACACAAGCGACCAAGGCAAAATTGGAGGAGCTGGGCTTCGAGCTGGTTGGCCACCCACCTTATTCACCAGATATAGCTCCCTCTGACTATCATCTTTTTCCAAACCTGAAGAAACACCTTAAGGGTACCAAATTTCACACCGTTTTTGATGCCATGGCTGTTATGGATGCCTGGTTCGAGGCACAGCCGAAATCTTTCTTTTGGCAAGGCTTACAGAACTTGGAATACCGATGTAAGAAGTGTGTTGACATCAGAGGAGAGTATTTGGAATAAATGTAAAGTTTCATCTTCCTATCGTTTCTTTCTGGGTAAAGCCAAAGACTTATCACTTTCAACAGCCAATCGGAGCAATTGTAATATTTCACCAATGAAATTTGGTGAAATATTACAATCCAGCCATGGCAGATGCTGCAACATCATCGGCCATGACTGGAGACCGAGACCTGCCCCCTGCCACCGACTGACGGCGGCGATCGGCCGCCGCCGTCAGTATTTGCTCCCCTGCCCTCTGCTCTGCCGCCTTCCGAATTCCCACCCGCTACATCTTGAGTCCCGCTGTCCCTATGTCTTCTATAGGCGCCGCCGGCAGATTAATTCATTCTTTCCAGGTACATTTTGATCACTGTGATAGGGTCTATCACAATGATCAAAATAAAAAAAGTAAATAAACCCCCCCATTATCACCCCCATAGGTAGGGAGAAATAATTAAATAAATAAAATATAATTACTTTTCCATTAGGGTTAGGGTTAGAATTAGGGTTAGGGTTGGAATTAGGGTTAAGATTAGGGTTAGAGATGTGTTGGGGTTGGGATTAGGGGTGTGTTGGGGTTAGGGTTGAGTTAGAATTGGGGGTTTCCACTTTTTAGGCACATCAGGGGGGCTCCAAACGTGACATGGCTCCACCATTGATTCAAGTAAAATTGCGTTCAAAAAGTCAAACAGTGCTCCCTCCCGTCCGAGCCCCGACGTGTGCCCAAACAGTGGTTTACCCAAACATATGGGATATCAGAGTACTCAGGAAAAATTGCACAACAACTTTGGGGGTCTAATTTCTTACGGCGGCAGAACACGCTTTAAAAAATATAAATAAAACGTGTTCGCCGCCCGGGGTCCACCGTGCGGCAGATGTAATAACCGCTGCTAAATAGGCAGAGCACAGGGACGGAAATGTGCACAGGAAGAATTGCACCTGGTGCACAAAAGCAAACTCTGTTAGAATTCACAGAGCTGCACACATGAACAAAATTGCAAAAACCGCTGAGTCTGTATTACTGCACAGATGATCAGCGGCACACGTGCGGTAGCCAGAGATCGGAGTAGTTAAAGACGTCACTACCACCGAATGGACTTACCGTGACTGGACGTGTGCACGGCGTCGCCACTGCGGACGCCAAAAACGACTGCAAGCGCAATTAGCAGGCGCAATGCAAGACGCTGGCTGCTGTAACAGGTGGAGCTTGAGCGCGCTGGCGCTAGCGCGGATACTGGCTGTATCCCAATCACTCACACAATCGTATTATCAGAGGGAAGGGGTTTCTTAATAAGTCATTCACCAGTCCAAGCATCCATCACCAAACACAGCAGCAAGTATAGGAAATACTAGCGCATGGCATAGCGGCCATGCACACTTTTTATACCGTACGGGACCTGCCGGAAATCTCCAGAGCCCCGAGCATAACCAATGAAATCAGGAGCAGGACCTGAGCACCTGACTCTGAACTCCAGTGACAGCTAGTCCCGTGAGCATGCTCAGAAGCAGGGAAAAAGGACTTCGCCTCTGGAGAAAAATGTGGGAATCTGGGTTGCTGCATAAGCATAGAATGACATAATTTCTCCTGTTACCCTTGGGAAAATAAAAAATTGGGGGCTAAAAATTATTTTTGTGGAAAAAAATTATTTTTTATTTTCACGGCTCTGCGTTATAAACTTCTGTGAAGCACTTGGGGATTCAAAGTGCTCACCACACATCTAGATAAGCTCCTTATCGGCATTTCAAAACGTCCCTACTTCCCTTTCTGAGCCCCGACGTGTGCCCAAACAGTGGTCCCCCCACAAATGGGGTACCAGCATACTCAGGACAAACTGGACAATAACTTTTGGCATCCAATTTCTCCTGTTACCCTTGGGAAAATAAAAAAAATTGTTGCTAAAAGATCATTTTTGTGACTAAAAAGTTAAATGTTCATTTTTTCCTTCCATGTTGCTTCTGCTGCTGTGAAGCACCCAAAGGGTTAATAAACTTCTTGAATGTGGTTTTGAGTAGCTTGAGGGGTGCAGTTTTAGAATGGTGTCACATTTGGATATTTTTAGCCATATAGACCTCTCAAACTGACTTCTAATGTGAGGTGGTCCCTAAAAAAAAAGGTTTTGTAAATTTTGTTGTAAAAATGAGAAATCGCTGGTCAACTTTTAACCCTTATAACTTCCTACCAAAAAAAAAAAATTTGTTTCCAAAATTGTGCTGATGTAAAGTAGACATGTGGGAAATGTTACTTATTAACTATTTTGTGTCATATAACTCTCTGGTTTAACAGAATAAAAATTCAAAATTTTAAAATTGTGAAATTTTCAAAATTTTCGCCAAATTTCCGCAAAACGCAAAAATTATCGACCTAAATTTACCACTAACATGAAGCCCAATATGTCACGAAAAACAGTCAGAATCGCTAGGATCCGTTGAAGCATTCCTGAGTTATTACCTCATAAAGGGACACTGGTCAGAATGGCAAAATATGGCCTGGTCATTAGTGTCAAAATAGGCTGGTCATGAAGGGGTTTATACTATATATAGGGGCAGTGGGGGCCATCCTACTATACAGCTCTGGCAAAAATTAAGAGACCACTGCAAAATTTTCAGTTTGATTTTCTCTTTATATTTCTGAGTAAAATGTAAATTGCTCTTTTATTCTATAAACTACTGACAACATGTCTCTGAATTTCCAAGCAATACATTTTGTATTTATTTTCAGAAAATGAGAAATGGTCAAAAGAACATAAAACTGCAGAGCTCAAATAATGCTAAGAAAACAAGGTCAGAATCATTTAGGAACAACAATACTAATATTTTACCTCATGAAGAGTTCAGAGATCAATATTCTGTGGAATCCCCATGATTGTTAATCCCAGCATCTTGGCTGCTTTCCACCAGTCTCTCACTCTGCTTTCGGGTGACCTTATGCCACTCCTGGTACAAAAATTTAAGCAGTTCATTGATTGCTTGTGACGATCCATCTTCCTCTTGATAACCTCTGGAATGTATTCAATGGGGTTCAGGTCAGGAGATTGGGCAGCCATGACAGGGATTTGATGTGGTGTTCCTTCATCCACACATTGATGGACCTAGCTGTGTGGCATGGCGCATTGTCCTCTGAGTTGGGGGACATTGCCTGAACAGAAGGAATCAACTGTTTTCCCAGGATAACCTTGTATGCGGCTTGATTCATACGTCCTTCACAAAGATTAACCTGCCCAATTCCAGCCTTGCTGACTCATCCCCAGATCATCACCGATCCTCCACCAAATGTCACAGTGGGTGCAAGACACTGCGGCTTGTCCTCCTCTCGAGGTCTCCTTCCAAAGATTAGACAACCAGGTGTTGCGCAAAGCTGAAAATTACACTCAAGAGATTACCCTACTCCAGTCCTCTATGGTCCAATCCTTATGGTCTTTGGCAAACTTCAGCCTGGCTCTCCTTTGCTTCTCATTGATGAAAGGCTTTTTTCTACCTTTACATGACTTGAGCCCTGCCGCTAGGAGCCGGTTATGGACTGTTCTTGCCTTGCACTTCACTCCAGCTGCCATTTGCCAATGCCTAAGAACTTTGTTTGAAATTTTTTGCTTTCTATATGCAGTCTGACTGATGAAGGTCACTGTAGGACCGAAACGTCTTGTTTATTTTTGGATTGCCTTCACACAATAAAATTATTTGTTTACAACATTTACCAGAGTGCTAAATTTTCTGCAAGATTTACACAGACTGAGAGATACGTGACCGTTGCATGGTCTAGGTTGGAAGATACGTGACTGTTGTACGATCTAAGCTGGGAGATACGTGACCGTTGTATAGTCTAGGTTAGGAAATAGGTGACCGTTGTACGATCTAGGCTAGGAGATACACGACTGTTGTGTGGTTTAGGTTGGGAAATACGTGACCGTTGCATTGTCTACGTTGGGAGATACGTGACCGTTGTATGGTCTAGATTGGGAAATACATGATGATTGTATGTCTACTCTGGCTGATACGTGACAGTTCTATTATCTAAGCTGGCAGATTTGTAAATGTTGCATGGTCTAGGTTAGGAGATACATGACCGTTGTATGGTCTAGATTGGGAAATACGTCTAGGCTGGTTGATACGTGACCGTTGCATGGTCTAGAGTAGGAGATACTTGACCATTGTATGGTTTAGGCTGGGAGATACATGACCATTGTATGGTCTAGGTTGGGAAATACGTGACCATTGCATGGTCTAGAGTAGGGGATACTTGACCATTGTATGGTCTAGGCTGGTTGATACGTGACCGTTGTATGGTCTAGGTTGGGAGATATGTGACCGTTGTATGGTCTACTCTGGCTGATACTTGACAGTTCTGTTATCTAGGCTGGCAGATTTGTGACTGTTGCATGGTCTAGGTTGGAAATACGTGACTGTTGTTTGGTTTAGGCTGGCAGATACGTGACCATTGTATGGTCTACTCTGGCTGATACATGACCGTTATATGGTCTACGCTGGCAGATACAAGACCGATGTATGGTCTAGGCTGGCAGATATGGGACCATTGTATGGTCTACGCTGGGAAATACGTGACCGTTGTTTGGTCTACTCTGGCTGATACATGACCGATGTATGGTCTACGCTGGCAGATACACGACCGATGTATGGTCTACACTGGCAGATACACGACCGATGTATGTTCTAGGCTGGCAGATACGTGACCGTTGTATGGTCTAGGCTGGCAGATACACGATCGCTGTGTGGTCTACGCTGGCAGATACATGACCGATGTATGGTCTAGGCTGGCAGATACGTGACCATTGTATGGTCTAGGCTGGCAGATATGTGATTGCTGTATGGTCTAGGCTGGCAGATACGTGATCGCTGTATGGCCTATCTGTTGGGAGATATATGACCGTTGTACAATCTAGGCTGGTAGTTTTCAGGTCCTGAGCACAGGGTCTTGTGCTGGATGTGAAGCTGCGGCTGCAGTGTGTATGGACGGGGGGATGCATCGTGTATCTTCTCCAGTCTTCACAGTGTCGTCTCTCTATTTGTCTCGTTTCCTCTTGGTTTTTATTCAGTGTAAACACTTCTCTGCCTCTCTCTGCAGTCATTAATCCTGCACTCGCTTCACAGCAGACTGTGTCCTCACAGCAATGATCTGCACGCTGAGAGCAGTGCGCACTTCATTATTGGATTTATCAGTTTATATCCAGGTGGGAAATAAATGTAAACACAGATAGTAAATCACTTAATCCTCGCCGTGGATCCCAAGATGTGAAGGCCCACGTACGGACATCTCAGGAGGAGAAGTCTTTGCGCATGGCTATGTCAAGCCCACAGCTCCTCCATGTCCATCAATTTCCCATTGATTTCTGTCCTTTTCTTGCTTGTGATCATTCAGCCAGGACAGCACACTAATTTAAACTGTCTGCCATGATTTTTGTGCATGTCTGAAAAAGACGAATACTGCAAAGATCGAGGCCAGACAATATCCGGAATGAATCCAGTTGCTTCAATTAAGTGAATGGCTCTTTCGGAATTCACATTGGAATATTGCAAGGATTTCTATAGAAAACCCGAAGTACTGGTCAGGAAAGAGCACTGTATGAGTATCAACCTGGAGAAACAGACTCTGTACACAGCATAATACCCAATATACACAGAGGGAACCGAGAGAGAGCCCCCCGGGGCTCTGGCCTGTCACAAAATGTCGGCAGAGCCCCGGGCTGGGCACTGGAGACACGGCTAGGCACCCGGAGACACCCACAGCATTGCCGGACACCCAGACACCTCTGCGGCCTACACCCAGTAAATGTCGGCAGAACCCCGGGCTGGGCACCGGAGACACCCACAGCACCGGCCAGCATTGCCGGCCACCCGGAGACACCCGGCAGCAGCACAAGCCCCCCAGCAGCAGCACAAACCCCCCTGGTAGCAGCTCAAGACCCCCCTGGCAGCAGCACAAGACCCCCCTGGCAGCGCGCTGCACATCGGAGCACCCTCTCATCCCTTCCCACGGCCTACAGTATCACCACTCCTGCCTCCTCCAGCAGCGACCATGGGACCCCGCTTCACCGCAGCCACCATCCCCGGTAAGCAATAAGACGCATGGATTATAAGAAGCACCACCATTTTATTGAAAAAAATATTTTTTTATTTTTCTAGTCAAAATTTGGGGTGCGTCTTATATAATATATACTGTATTTTTCGCTTTATAACGGACGTTTGTTGTGGATGGAGAAGATTATGTCTAATGGTTGCTTGCAACTGTATACCAATTGTTATGAATGAGTCACCGGAGGAAAAAACGAAAATACAAGCTAAGTCCAGAAAACCGGAGAGGTTGGTAGCTAGCGGATTGCAGACCCCTGATCCTATTCACAACAACTAACAGTAGCCGTGGGGTGTTCCTACGGTGGTCCTAGACACCTCGTTCACAGTCTGAGAACTAAATAAACCTAAAGAAAGAAAGGGGAAATCTAAACTGCCCCAGAGCAGACCCCAAAGCAATAGACAGCCCCCAACATGTATTGACGGTGAAAACAGATGAAAACACAAGCACAGACAGAAAGACAGGCTGAACAAATGATGGGGCCCTCACTAACTAGATAGGACAGGAAAGAAAAGCAACTGTCTGCAATCACGCTAAAACCCTGCCAAAAATAATGTCCAACACGTCTGATAGAAAAGGCCCTGAAGTCACTAGACTTCAAAATCACTATATCAGCACTCAGGTATATTCTGAAAACAGAGCAAAGAGATCAACTGATCAGAGACAAAAATGGAGTTCAGCCAGTCACAACCAGGGCTGGCTGAACATACTAAGCAAACAGACAAAATCTCATGGAACAATAGCAGAGCAAAAACTTAGCTTTAGTAGACAGGACTAAACTGGAGGCCAGAGCTCAGAGCAGAGAGGATCACCAGCAACCCAGCAGGGCGTCGGCCCCCAACATGTTCTGGGGCAGCTTAGATTTCCCCTTTCTTTCCTTAGGTTTATTTAGTTCTCCGGCTGTGAACGAGGTGTCTAGGACCACCATAGGAACACCCCACGGCTACAGTTAGTTGTTGTGAATAGGATCAGGGGTCTGCAATCCGCTAGCTACCAACCTCTCCAGTTTTCTGGACTTAGCTTGTATTTTTGTTTTTTCCTCCTCCAGTGACTCATTCATAACAGAATCACCAGCCATACCGCAGATTTTTGGGTACTCAACAGCAGGAAAGAATTGTAAAAAAAAAAAAAAAAGGGTCAGAATTTTTTTTTTTTATGTATATTTTTTCCTCTTTTTCTCTGGGGCCGTAGGAGGAATTTTCTTAATGGAGATTAAACAATTGTCTGATCGTGTGGAGCAGCTGGCTGCTGAAATGCGGGGAATTTTCGCCTATCTTGCTCATTCACATGCTGCTGAACCAAAAATTCCTACTTCTGATGTGTTTTTTGGGGATCGGTCTAAATTTTTGAATTTTAAGAATAATTGTAAATTATTTCTTGACTTGAAGCCTAACTCATCGGGGAGCTCTGCGCAGCAGGTTAAAATTGTCATCTCTTTGCTGCGCGGCGATCCCCAGGATCGGGCGTTTTCTTTGACACCTGATGATCCTAGTCTGACTAATGTGGACGCATTTTTTCAAGCCTTGGGATTGTTGTATGACGAACCTAATGTTATTGATCAAGCTGAGAAGGCCCTGTTGGCATTGAGCCAGGGTCAGGATTCTGCAGAGTTATACTGTCAAAAATTCCGAAAGTGGGCGGTCCTTACTAACTGGAATGATGGTTCCTTGGCAGCTCTCTTTTGGAAGGGTTTGTCAGAAACCGTAAAAGATACTATGGTGGGATTTCCTGTTCCCTCTGGTCTTGACGATTCTATGTCATTAGCCATTCAGGTTGATCGGCATTTACGTGAACGTAAAAGTACACGAGAAATATTGCCACCTGTTGAACAAATGTCTGAACCTATGCAATGTGATAGTTTTGTCTAGGGCGCAACGTCAGGAGTTCAGAAGGCGTAATAAGCTGTGTTTTTTCTGTGGAGATGCCTCTCATATGATTTCTGTCTGCCCTAAACGAGAGAAACGTTTTGCACACACATTTGCTGTGGGTGGTGTTCAACCTAAGTTTCTTCTGGCAATTACTCTGATCTGCTCCCTTTCCACATTTTCCGCTAAGACTTTTGTGGATTCGGGAGCGGCTCTGAACCTGGACTTGGATTTTGCTAAACGTTGTGGGTTTCCTATGACACCTCTGCGGACGCCTATCCCTTTGAGGGGTATTGATGCTACTCCTTTGGCGAAGAATAAACCTCAGTTTTGGACCCAGGTGGTAATGCGGGTCGCCCCAGACCATCAAGAAAATTGTAGATTTTTGGTGTTGCATAATTTGCATGATACCATTGTTCTGGGATTTCCATGGTTGCAAATCCATAATCCAGTTTTGGATTGGAAATCTGTGTCTGTGGTGAGTTGGGGTTGTCGGTGTGCTCTTGGTGAGGCTCCTGTTTTCTCCACCTCTCCCCAGTCGCATGATGTTCCTGACTATTTGGCAGATTTTTATGATGTATTTAGTGAGAATAAGTCTGCGTCTTTGCCTCCTCACAGGAGTTATGACTGTGCAATTGAGATGAGCCCTGGGTGTAAATTTCCCAAGGGTCGACTTTTCAATTTATCTGTACCCGAGCACGAGGCTATGCGATCTTATATTGAGTCGTTGGAGAAGGGTCATATTAGACCATCCTCTTCACCCTTGGGTGCTGGGTTTTTTTTCGTGGCCAAGAAAGATGGTTCATTAAGGCCTTGTATTGACTATCGTTCCCTCAACAAAATTACTGTTAAATATCAGTATCCGTTACCTCTGATTTCTGATCTATTCTCCAGAGTTAAAGGTGCTTGCTGGTTTACCAAGCTTGACCTCAGGGGGGCGTATAATCTTTTTTTTTTTTGATCATCTATCTGGATGATATTTTGATCTTTTCCAGGGATTGGGACTCTCATGTGGAAGTGGAACATGTTCGGACTGTGTTCCGGATTTTGAGGGAGAATTCCCTGTATGTTAAGGGATCGAAATGCCTTTTTGGTGTACAGAGGATTTCATTTTTGGGATTTATTTTGTCTCCGTCAACTATTGAAATGGACCTGGCCAAGGTACAGGCCATTTATGATTGGGTTCAGCCCACTTCTTTGAAGGCCCTCCAGAAGTTTTTGGGTTTTGCTAATTTATATTGTAAATTTATAGCTAATTTTTCTGGTATTGCCAAACCATTGACTGATTTGACTAAGAAGGGTGCTGATGTGCTGAATTGGTCTCCAAAGGCTGTTTCTTCCTTTCAGGAGCTGAAGCGGAGGTTCACTTCTGCTCCGGTTTTGCAGCAACCTGATGTCTCACTCCTGTTTCAGGTAGAGTTGGACGCTTCTGAGATTGGTGCAGGAGCTGTTTTGTCCCAAAAAGATCCGGTAACATCTAAAATGAATCCCTGTGCTTTCTTTTCCCGAAAGCTCTCCCCATCCGAACGCAACTATGATGTGGGGAATCGGGAACTGTTAGCCATGAAATGGGCATTTGAGGAGTGGAGACATTGGTTGGAGGGCGCTAAACATCAAGTCGTGGTCCTTACTGACCACAAGAATTTGATTTGCCTTGAGTCGGCCAAACGCTTGAATCCTAGACAGGCTAGGTGGGCCTTGTTTTTCAGACGTTTTGATTTTGTGGTCTCTTTTCTTCCGGGCACTAAGAATGTCAAGGCAGACGCCCTCTCTAGGAGTTTCTTTACTGATTCTCTAACCCTATTGTGACCAAGCCTGCTACCATCTTAGGTGAGGGGGTAGTTCTTTCTGCCATCTCGCCCGATTTGAGACGTGCTCTGGAAGAGTTTCAGGAGGACAAACCTGAGCGTTGTCCCATTGGAAAATTGTATGTTCCTGACCAGTGGAGGAAGAGAGTAATGTCTGAAGTTCATTGCTCCGCATTGGCTGGTCATCCAGGTATTTTTGGTATTAGAGATTTGGTGAGTCAGTCTTTTTGTGGCCCGCCTTGTCTCGTGATGTCAGGAATTTTGTGCAGTCCTGTGAGACTTGCTCCCGGTCTAAACCTTGTTCTCGCTCCAGTGGGTTGTTGATGCCTTTGCCGGTGCCCAGGAGGCCATGGACCCATATTTCAATGGATTTTATTTCTGATATGCCTGTCTCTCAGAGAATGACTGTTATTTGGGTGATTTGTGATAGATTCTCAAAGATGGTCCATCTTGTACCACTCCCTAAGTTGCCATCTTCCTCAGAGTTGGTGCCCTTGTTTTTGCAACAGGTGGTTCGCTTGCATGGGATTTCTGAGAACATTGTGTCTAACAGAGGAGTTCAGTTTGTTTCTAGATTTTGGAGGACTTTTTGTTCCAAGCTGGGAATTCAGTTGTCCTTCTCCTCTGCGTTTCACCCTCAGACCAATGGGCAGACGGAGAGAACAAACCAGACTTTGGAGTCTTATTTGAGATGTTCTATTTCTGCTGATCAGGATGATTGGGTTTCATTTTTGCCCTTGGCCGAATTTGCTTTAAATAATAGAGCTAGTTCTGCCACTTTGATGTCACCTTTTTTTTGTAACTTTGGGTTTCATCCTCGATTTTCTTCACGGCAGGTGGAGTCTTCTGCCTGCCCAGGTGTTGACACTGTGGTGGAGAGAATGCACCAGATCTGGGACCAAGTGGTGGATAAGTTGTCTCTCTCCCAGGAAAAGGCCCAGCGGTTTTCCAACCGGCATAGGACCATTGGTCCCCGGTTTAAGGTGGGTGATATGGCTTGGGTGGCTTCTCCAAAGTTTAAACCTAGATTTATTGGTCCTTACAAGATTTTGGAGATTCTTAATCCGGTCTCTTTTCGATTGGCTCTTCCTGTTACATTCAAGATCCATAACGTGTTTCATAAGTCTCTGTTAAAGAGGTTTGTTGAGCCAGTAGTTCCTGTGGTGGCACCTCCTGACCCTGTATTGGTTGAAGGTAATGTGGAATATGAGGTTGAGAAGATACTGGATTCTCGTCTGGCTAGACGGAGACTCCAGTATTTGGTTAAGTGGAAGGGTTATGGCCAGGAGGATAATTCTTGGGTTTCTGCATCCGATATTCATGCCGAAAGATTGGTTCGTGCTTTTCATCGGGCCCATCCTGATCGCCCTGGTGGCGTGGATGAGGGTTCGGTGACCCCTCCTCAAGGGGGAGGTACTGTTATGAGCTCATTTTCTCCTTCACCTTTGATGTCCGATGAACTCCCTCTGCTGGTGAAAGGAGGTAGTGAAATTGATTTGGATGGGAAAAACCTGTCCTCTGAACAGGTGGAGTGTGATTGGACATCCGGAATCTCAGCAATAGACGGCCCCCAACATGTATTGACGGTGAAAACAGATGAAAACACAAACACAGACAGAAAGGCAGGCTGAGGCTACTTTCACACTTGCTTTTTTTTGCAGCGTGTTTTTCCCGCAAAAAAACGCATGGAAAAAACGCATACAAATGCTACGTTTTTTTCAAGCATTTTTATGCGCATGCATGAAAAAAACACAGCATTTTTATGCGTTTGTATGCGTTTTTACCGCGTTTGCGTTTTTTTCCAACATTAGTTGGCCCCTCACAAACCCAAACCATGACTTTACTAACCCTAAACCAAACCATACCCTAACTCACCCTTAACCAAACCATACTAACCCTAACCCTTAACCAAACCATACTAACCCTAACCCTGACCCTAACCCTTAACCAAACCATACTAACCCTGACCCTAACCCTTAACCAAACCATACTAACCCTAACCCTTTACCAAACCCTACTAACCCTAACCCAAACCCTAACTAACCCTAAACCCTAACCCTTAACCAAACCCTACTAACCCAAACCCTAACCCTAACTAACCCTAAACCCTAACCCTTAACCAAACCATTCTAACCCTAACCCAAACCTAACCCTAAACCCCCTTAACTAACCCTAACTCTAACCCAAACCCCTAATTTCCATTGTCAAACCAATGGTCAACAAAAAAACACATGCGCAAAAAAACGCATACATGAGCATGCCAATGCGCACATATGCGCACCCATAGACTTATAATAGGTGTCTTGCTGTAAAAAAACGCATTGCGCGCGCGCATGCGTTTTTTTGAGGCTAGTCTGATGCCCAAAAAATGCAACAGGATGCATTTTGTGCGCCCGAGCGCACACCACAAAAAAACGCATGCGCGTAAACGCAAACGCATGTGTATGCGCACATAAGTGCATCCCATGCAAAATATAGGAAAAAAAGCACATGCTTTTTTAGCGCTAAAATACAGCACAAAAAAACGCAAGTGTGAAACCAGCCTGAGCAAACGATGGGGCCCTCACCAAACAGATAGGAAAGGAAAGAAAAGCAACTGTCTGCAATCACGCAAAAACCCTGCCAAAAATAATGTCCAACACGTCTGTTGGAAAAGGCCCTGAAGTCACTAGACTTCAAAATCACTATATCAGCACTCAGGTATATTCTGAAAACAGAGCAAAGAGATCAACTGATCAGAGACAAAAATGGAGTTCAGCCAGTCCCAACCAGGGCTGGCTGAACACAAACACTAAGCAAACAGACAAAATCTCATGGAACAATAGCAGAGCAAAAACTTAGCTTTAGTAGACAGGACTAAACTGGAGGCCAGAGCTCAGAGCAGAGAGGATCACCAGCAACCCAGCAGGGCGTCGGCGGCCTTATATCCACTCAGAGATTCCAGATGTCCAATCACACTCCACCTGTTCAGATGACAGGTTTTTCCCATCCAAATCAATTTCACTACCTCCTTTCACCAGCAGAGGGAGTTCATCGGCCATCAAAGGTGAAAATGAGCTCATAACAACCAATGCTGTGGGATCAGTTGATTTTGGGCATATTCCATTAGTGCGCAGGCCGGTGGCCTGTTTCTTGGTGCAACACAGTTTTGGTGAGGAACTTGTGATTGTTGGATATATTTTATATTATAGTGGTGCTTTAACTTTGGGTTTCGGAATTCAGAAATAGGAAGGTTTGTTTTATTGTAATAACTTGTGTGGTTCATGTAATGAATTCTCTTGTGGCAAAACAACTCCTGGTGGTAGCTTATTTGCGTTATCTGATATTGCAGTGTTCGAACTGGAATGTGTGCATTATAGCTGGACACATGTAGGGGGTGTCCAATGAGGTATCTAATGCGTTTTCAGCTCAACAGGTTTCGGAATCTGATTCCTTGGGCGGACGATGTAGGAGTGGGATGTCCCGGCTGGTTATGGAGTCTGGTGACAGGGTACTTTATTTTATTCAATCGATGACCAGAGCTATGTGGTATCTGTACAGAGAAATGCGGGAACTTTTAGGGTGAATACAGAGGTTGGTTCCTCGTATAGGG
This sequence comes from Dendrobates tinctorius, assembly GCF_039654945.1. Taxonomy (NCBI): domain Eukaryota; kingdom Metazoa; phylum Chordata; class Amphibia; order Anura; family Dendrobatidae; genus Dendrobates; species Dendrobates tinctorius. The sequence goes on along the minus strand of NW_027362068.1, from coordinate 203,005 downwards.
ATCAGTTGTTTTTGACACTGTCTTTGGTTGGTCACAATTTTGCCGGGGGTAGATCAGTATTGGCAGTGACTGGCGGTCTTAGCAATTTTGTTTAAGTTGGTTGGAAGATGTAATGAAGGAATTTTGGTTAGACAAGCATTGAGTTTTTTTCATAGAGGGACTACTTGGAGGTATCTGAGGTCCGCATTTATTCTGAACAAGTTGAGGATTAAAGTGAACAAGGCTGTGGCTCATTTTGTGGCCAGGAACAGTGTGATTGTGGCGCTGCATGGATACTTGGAGACTTCATAAAGACAGTATTTGAGGCTTGGTGGTGTCCATCTTAATGCAATTGGCAGGGACCTATAGATGCTGGGACGGCATCTAACATGCTTCTGGGGTGTGTCGGGACCAGCCTGGTCTGGTCAGGTCAGGGGATAGGTCTGGGGCAGAGGCTCGTTAAGTGTCGTGTCCTTTTGCATGAAGCGCACTATTGGGGGGAGATAGTGACTTTGGTTACATCCCAATATAACTGGTGGGCATATTTCCTGCATGGTTAGGGTATTAACCATGTGGCGTTAATACCTTACTCCATGGGCTGGTGTGGTGTGGCCAGGGAAAATCCTCTAGGACGTGGGGTTTGCTTTTGGCCTGGGCCTATTAGCTTTTAGGCAGTTAGGATGCTTAATGTTGTGGAGTCCCAATGTTGTGACCCCTCTGGGTTTTTGTTATAAAATTTAACCCCTTCATGACAGAGCCATTTTGCAGCTTAATGACCAGGCCAATTTTAACAATTCTGACCACTGTCACTTTGAGGTTATAACTCTGGAACGCTTTAATGGATCCCGCTGATTCAGAGATTTTTTCGTGACATATTGTACTTCATGTTAGTGGTAAAATTTCTTCTATATGACTTATGTTTATTTATGAAAAAAACAAATATGGCGAAAATTTTGAACATTTTGCAATTTTCAAACTTTAAATTTTTATGCCCTTAAATCACAGAGATATGTCACAAAAATTTCTTAATAAGTAACATTTCCCACATGTCTACTTTACATCACCACAATTTTGGAAACAAAATTTTTTGTTAGGAAGTTATAAGGGTTAAAAGTTGACTGGCGATTTCTCATTTTTACAACAAAATTTGCATTTTTTTTTAGGGACCACATCACATTTAAAGTCATTTTGAGGGGTGTACATAACAGAAAATACCCAAAAGTGACACCACTCTAAAAACTGGCCTCCTCAAGATGCTCAAAACCACATTCAAGAAGTTTATTAACTTTACATGCTTCACAGGAACTGAAGCAATGTGGAAGGAAAAAATTAACATTTAACTTTTTTTTGCAAAAAATTTATTTCAGAACGATTTTTTTTTATTTTCACAAGTGTTAAAAGAGAAAATGAACCACAAAATTTGTTGTGCAATTTCTCCTGAATACGCCGATACCCCATATGTAGGGGTAAACCACATTTTGGGCTCAAGGCAGAGATTGCAAGGGAGCGCCGTTTGACTTTTTCAACGCAGAATTGTCTGGAATTGAGATTGGCCGCCATGTTGCATTTGGAGAGTCCCTGATGTGCCTAATAGTGGAAACCCCCAACAAGTGACCTCATTTTGGAAACTAGACCTCTTAAGGAACTTATCTAGATGTGTGGTGAGCACTTTGAACCTCCAAGTGCTTCACAGAAGTTTATAATGTAGAGCCGTGAAAATAAAAAATGTATTTTTTTTTTCCACAAAAATGATCTTTTTGCCCCCTATATGTGGGGGGGGGACCACTGTTTGGGCGCATGGGAGAGCTCGGAAAGGAAGGAGCCTCGTTTTGGAATGCAGACCTTGATGGAATGTTCTGCGGGCGTCATGTTGCATTTGCAGAGCCCCTGAGGAGCTTAAATAGATGTGTGGTGAGCACTTTGAACCCCCAAGTGCTTCACAAAAGTTTATAACACAGAGCAGTGAAAATTAAAAAAAATTTTTTTTTCCACAAAAGTGATTTTTTTTAGCCACCAATTTTTTTTCATTTTCCTAAGGGTAACAGGAGAAATTAGACACCCAAAGTTGGTGTGCAATTTGTCCTGAGTACGCTGATACCCCATATGTAGGGGTAAACCACTGTTTGGACACACGTCTGGGCTCGGAAGGGAGGGAGTACCATTTGACTTTCTGAATGCAAAATTGGCTGGAATCAATGGTGGCGCCATGTCACGTTTGGAGACCCCCTGATGTGCCTAAACAGTGGAAACCCCTCAATTCTAGCTCCAACCCTAACCCCAACACACCCCTAACCCTAATCCCAACCCTAATTCCAAACGAAAAATGAAAAATATATTTTCTTTATTTCATTATATTTCCCTAACAAGGGGCAACCCTAATCCCAACCCTAATCCTAACCCCAATCTCAATCCTAATCCTAATTCCAACCCTAATGGAAAAATTAAAATAAATATATTTTCTTTATCTAATATATAAAGCTCAAAGTGTGTGTGTGTGTGTGTGTGTGTGTGTGTGTGTGTGTGTATGTCCGGGATAGGCATCCGCGCCGTCGCAGCTACAGCCACAAATTTGGCACAGTCGCATGTCTGGACCCCGAGAGAGTCCTAAGCTATGTTGTGAGGCAAAATTTTTACCCCGCACGTTCCAATTCACCAAACAATTTTGCCCCCATCTACATACTGGGGAAAAAGTGTGTGCGCGTCAAGCCCCGCCCCTCATTATGATGTCATAATGCCCCTATTTGCATACTGGGGAAATAGTGTGCATATCAAGCCCCGCCCCTCATTATGATGTCACAATGGTTGCCATGGCGACGCTGATGTCATCATAGGTTGCAAGCCCCGCAGCTCATTATGATGTCATAACGGTTGACTATGGGATGGAGGATGTGTGATGGGTATATGGGCACTGGATTATGGGATGGAGGATACGTATGACGGGTATATGGGCACGGGACTATGGGATGGCGGATATATATATGGGCACAGGACTATGGGATGGAGGATGTGTGATGGTTATATGGGCACTGGACTATGGGATGGAGGATATGTATGATGGGTATATGGGCACTGGACTATGGGATGTAGGATATGTGTATGATGGGTATATGGGCATGGGACTATGAGATGAAGGATGTGTGATGGGTATATGGGCACTCGACTATGGGATGGTGGATATGTATGATGGGTATATGGGCACAGGACTATGGGATGGCGAATATGCATGATGGGTATATGGGCATGGGACTATGGGATGGCGAATATGTATGATGGGTATATGGGCATGGGACTATGGGATGGAGAATATGTAAGATGGATATATGGGCACTCGACTATGGGATGGAGAATATGTATGATGAGTATATGGGCACGGGACTATGGGATGGATTATATGTATGATGGGTATATGGGCATGGGACTATGGGATGGAGGATGTGTGATGGGTATATATGGGCACGGGACTATGGGATGAAGGATGTGTGATGGGTATATGGGCACGGGACTATGAGATGAAGGATGTGTGATGGGTATATGGGCACTCGACTATGGGATGGCGAATATGTATGATGGGTATATGGGCATGGGACTATGGGATGGAGAATATGTAAGATGGGTATATGGGCACGGGACTATGGGATGGAGAATATGTATGAGTATATGGGCACGGGACTACGGGATGGAGAATGTGTATGATGGGTATATGGGCATGGGACTATGGGATGGAGGATATGTATGATGGGTATATGAGCACTGGACTATGGGATGGAGAATATGTAAGATGGGTATATGGGCACTCGACTATGGGATGGAGAATATGTATGATGAGTATATGGGCACGGGACTATGGGATGGATTATATGTATGATGGGTATATGGGCACGGGACTATGGGATGGAGGATGTGTGATGGGTATATGGGCACTCGACTATGGCATGGCGAATATGTATGATGGGTATATGGGCACTGGACTATGGGATGGAGGATGTGTGATGGGTATATGGGCACTCGACTATGGGATGGAGGATATGTATGATGGGTATATGGGCATGGGACTATGAGATGGAGGATATGTATGATGGGTATATGAGCACTGGACTATGGGATGGAGGATATGTATGTTGGGTATATGAGCACTGGACTATGGGATGGAGAATATGTAAGATGGGTATATGGGCACTCGACTATGGGATGGAGAATATGTATGATGAGTATATGGGCACGGGACTATGGGATGGATTATATGTATGATGGGTATATGGGCACGGGACTATGGGATGGAGGATGTGTGATGGGTATATGGGCACTCGACTATGGCATGGCGAATATGTATGATGGGTATATGGGCACTGGACTATGGGATGGAGGATGTGTGATGGGTATATGGGCACTCGACTATGGGATGGAGGATATGTATGATGGGTATATGGGCATGGGACTATGAGATGGAGGATATGTATGATGGGTATATGAGCACTGGACTATGGGATGGAGGATATGTATGTTGGGTATATGAGCACTGGACTATGGGATGGAGAATATGTAAGATGGGTATATGGGCACTCGACTATGGGATGGAGAATATGTATGATGAGTATATGGGCACGGGACTATGGGATGGATTATATGTATGATGGGTATATGGGCACTGGACTATGGGATGGAGGATGTGTGATGGGTATATGGGCACTCGACTATGGGATGGAGGATATGTATGATGGGTATATGGGCATGGGACTATGAGATGGAGGATATGTATGATGGGTATATGAGCACTGGACTATGGGATGGAGGATATGTATGTTGGGTATATGAGCACTGGACTATGGGATGGAGAATATGTAAGATGGGTATATGGGCACTCGACTATGGGATGGAGAATATGTATGATGAGTATATGGGCACGGGACTATGGGATGGATTATATGTATGATGGGTATATGGGCACGGGACTATGGGATGGAGGATGTGTGATGGGTATATGGGCACTCGACTATGGCATGGCGAATATGTATGATGGGTATATGGGCACTGGACTATGGGATGGAGGATGTGTGATGGGTATATGGGCACTCGACTATGGGATGGAGGATATGTATGATGGGTATATGGGCATGGGACTATGAGATGGAGGATATGTATGATGGGTATATGAGCACTGGACTATGGGATGGAGGATATGTATGTTGGGTATATGAGCACTGGACTATGGGATGGAGAATATGTAAGATGGGTATATGGGCACTCGACTATGGGATGGAGAATATGTATGATGAGTATATGGGCACGGGACTATGGGATGGATTATATGTATGATGGGTATATGGGCACTGGACTATGGGATGGAGGATGTGTGATGGGTATATGGGCACTCGACTATGGGATGGAGGATATGTATGATGGGTATATGGGCATGGGACTATGGGATGGAGGATAATTATAATTTGCTATAACTAACCACAGTTACTATGCCCGGGCATAATACGCTCGTCATGTAATCTCCTTAGGTTACGGCGCAAATGAACGAAATCAGAATATTCCTTTAAGCGCAAGTTCAGACACAGTGAACTTGATGTGGATTAGAGGCGCAGATTCCACACCACATATTCGGAGGAGTTTATAGCACAATACATGTGTGTGTGGGGGGGGGGTCTGTGCAAGTGTATCCAGAAGACGACAAGGTGGTCACCAAATATTGATTTGATTTAGATTTCTCTTTTGTGCATTCACGTTGCATTTTGCTAATTGATGAAAATAAACTATTAACACTTATATTTTTGAGCTCATTCTTACTTTGCCGGATTTTTTCCACCTGTCTAAACGCTCTTGCACAGTACTGTATATACACATATATTGGACGCTACGTGATCCTTTGAGATTCTGTGATTGTAAAGACTGACACAGATGTGGCTTTAGCCATTTTGTCTAGCAGATCCCATAAGAAGCATGTCCCTCACCCTTTACAGAGATCACCACTTAGAATGGCACCCCTGGGATGCATGCCCAGAAACGGTGCTGGCCGGTGAAGTGAGCCTGAAGCAAGAGTGGTCAAATAATGTGGGTCAGCAACTAGAGGGACAGACTCTGGAGAGAAACCATAGTTAGGTGAATAGTCGGCGTCAGATGACAGAATGCCAGTAAAAAGCAAAGTCTGACTAGCTGGGACCAAAGCAAGAAAGTTCTACAATGCATCAAGGTCAGGATCTAGCAGGTGACAAGCGGATGAATACTAGCAAACGAGCACAAGTTAACCAGGCGACAGCTGGCTGCTCCTAGAGGAGGACAAATAGAGTGGGTTTCCAAATTGGTAACAGCAGGTAGTTGACTAGTCGTGGTGAGCAGAACAGAATACACGCACAGGTTGGGTGGCACCACAAATCAGAGCCAGATCAGTGCGCGAGTTAAAAACAAAAAATCTCTTTTAGGCTATATACCCACATATGCAGAAAATTCCTGACTAAAAACCGGACTCCTTCCCAGGAAAAACGCGTTTTTATCCGGAGCATCCCCAGTCTCATAGAATATAGTTGGAAATGAGTTTACCGCAAAATTAATGAACATGCTGCGTTTTTGTTTTTTTTTTACCGTGATGCGTTTTCTACGCAGAAAAAAAACGCATCAGGTGCACAAAAATTGCAGAGTGCATTAGAAGAATGGGATGCTTAATGTATGCGTTTTCTAAGCGTTTCTGCATGGAAAAAACACTTAAAAAAACGCTTATGTGGGCACACAGCCTAAAGGGAATCTGTCAGTACAATCAACCCTTCTGAGCTGTCTATGGGCCGCAGGTTGTAGGAAACTGAGTAAGATGACACCTTGATATCTGCAATCTGATGTCTTATTCTAGGGAATTCCGAGTTTTTCTTATATGTAAATGAGCTGTTCCAGACTATGAGAGGGACCCTAATCTGCATGAGACTCCGCCTCCAGGGCTTATTTTACATGAAGGAGGAATTACCGGTGTGATGGCGGTTCTGATCGCACTGCAGAGCGGTGTGTGATTATCACTCACACATCTGCAGCTTCCATCTCACAGGAACCAGGACAGCACAGCAGAGCTGTGACAAAATTCAGTTCTACTGTTCTGCGTTATCACGTCTCACACCGGTAGCGCCCAGTCATGTAAAATATGCTCTGGGGGCGGAGTCTGAGGGAGATCTATGCCTTGCCCATACCCATAAACAGCCAGTTTAAAATACCTTTTATTTTTATATGACAAAAAGTCTAGTTAAGAAAAAAACAAAATTCATGTGGACAGATTCAGCATTTGGTACCGATAATATGAATATCAATGAGCATGTAAGAGACATGTCCAACGCACATAGGGGAACAAGGGAAATAGAGGGTAGGTCCGAGGTTGGCTGGATCTTACCCTAGAAAAACCTAGATCCCTGTCTCTACCTGACCGTGGAGGTTGGTACCTTGATTCTGATAGGCACATGTCTATGTCTAGCTGACCGTGTGGGATGGATATAGATAATACATATAGCAGATAACTATTGGTACTATACAGTTGTGCTCAAAAGTTTACATACCCCGGCAAAATTTTTGCTTTCTTGGTGGCCTTCTCAGAGAATATGAATCACAACACCAAAACTTTTCCTCCACTCATGGTCAGTGGTTGGGTGAAGTCATTTATTGTCAAACTACTGTGTTTTCTCTTTTTAAAATCATAATGACAACTCAAAACATCCAAATGACCCTGATTAAAAGTTCACATACCCTGGTGATTTTGGCCTGATAACATGCACAGTAGTTGACACCAATGGGTTTGAATGGCTACTAAAGGTAACATCCTCACCTGTGACCTGTTTGCTTGTAATCAGTGTGTGTGCATAAAAGCTGAGTGAGTTTCTGGAATCCAGACAGACTCTTGCATCTTTCATCCAGCCACAGACATTTCTGGATTGTGAGTCATGGGGAAAGCAAAAGAATTGTCAACGGATCTATGGGAAAATGTAGTTGAACTGTATAAAACAGGAAAGGGATACAAAAAGATATCCAAGGAATTGATAATCACAGTTTGAACACTGCTGACTGGTATTAGCAAATGGAAAAACTGGCTCTGTACAATCAAAACCACAGTCAGGTAAACCATCAAATATTTCGACCACACCTGACAGGAAAATTGTTTGGTAAGCAAAGAAAAACCCAAAAATAACATCAGCTGAAATACTGGACTCTCTGAAAACTAGCGGTGTGGCTTTTTCGAGATGCACAATAAGAAGGCACTTGAAGTAAAATGGGCTGCATGGTCGAGTCACCAGAAGAAAGCCATTACTGTGCAAATGCCACAAAGTATCTCACCTACAATAAGCAAAACAGCACAGAGACAAGCCTCGAAACGTCTAGAACAAGGTAATTTGGAGTGGAGACCAAAATTGAACTTTTTGGTCACAATCATAAACATTACATTTGGAGAGAGGTCAACAAGGCCTATGACGAAAGCACGGAGGTGGATCGCTGATGTTTTGGGGATGTGTGAGCTACAAAGGCACAGGAAACTTGGTCAAAGTTGAAGGAAAGATGATTGCAGCACATTATTGGCAAATTTGCAATCATCAGCCCGGAAGATGCGCATGGGACGTACTTGGACGTTCCAACATGACAACAATCCAAAACACAAGGCCAAGTCAACCTGTCATTGACTGTTTCAGAACAAAGTGAAGGTTCTGGAGTGGCCATCTCAGTTTCCTAATCTCAATATCATTGAGCCACTCTGGGGAGATCTCAAGCATGCAGATCATGCTAGACAGCCCAGGAATTTACAGGAACTGGAGCCTTTTTGCCAAGAAGAGTGGGCAGCTTTACCATCTGAGAAAATAAAGAACCTCATCCACAACTACCACAAAAGACTTCAAGCTGTCATTGATGTTAGAGGGTGCAATACACGGTATTAAGAAATGGGGTATGTGAACTTTTGATCTGGCTCATTTTGGTGTTTTCGGTTATCATAATTTAAAAAGAGAAAACAAAGAAGTTTGACAATTAATGGCTTCACCCAACCACTAACCATGAGTTGAGAAAAAGTTTTGGTGTTATCATTCATATTCTCTGAACAAAGGCTAAGAAAGCAAAAATTCTGCTGGCGTATGTAAAATTTTGAGCACAACTGTATCAACCATAGAACAAAATTGGTCCCTCAAATTCCCCCTGTATACTCCTCTGTTAATTAGCTTTCATAGTCATCTATAAATCTTAACGCGTTTCCCCTCTTTGTTAGGGTTACCTTAGTTAAGGTCAGTGTTCATGCCTCCACCACAAGAAAGTGACTGGGCAAACATGGCCTGCATGTCAGAGTTTAAGACAAAAACCACTGCTGAGCAATAAGTACAGGCTCATCTCACTTTTGCCAGAAAAAAATCTTGATGATTCCTAAGACTTTTGGGAGAATTCTCTGTGGACTGACGAGACAAAAATTGAAATTTTTGGAAGGTGTATGTCCCATTACATCTGGCGTAGAAATAACACAGCATTTCAGAAAAGGAACATCATACTAACAATAAAACAAGATGGTGGCAGTGGATAGTCTGTGGCGGTTTTGCTGCTTCAGTACCTGGAAGACTTAGGCTAAGTTCACTAATTTTTATGCTAATTTTCATCTGTGTTTCAAAGCTTACGAGATTTCTGAAATCTCATGCAAACACATTGTTTTTTTCATCAGTATTTTGTGATTTGCATGGTTTTTTGGACATAGAGCATGTCACATCTTTCAGCTTTTTTCAACCATTGACTTGAATGGACAACATAAAGGATTTTTCCAGCGTCTCCAGGAGATAAAATAATAATTACTTTATTGAGAATATAAAATCTTCATACCATCAGGTAAAAACGACATAAAGAGGCGTATGGAGGGGAGCAATTTCCTACGCATTTCACCCTAAGAGGGCTTAATCATGGAATTAAACAAAATTAAGGCTTTGGAGCGGCCTAGTCAAAGTCTTAACCTTAATCCGATTGAGATGTGGCATGACCTTAAAAAGACGAGTCATGCTCGGAAACCTCAAATGTGTCTGAATTACAACAATTCTGCAAAGATGAGTGGGCCAAAATCCCTCCAGCGTGTTGTAATGAGTGTTGCCAGTTATCGCAAATGCTTGATGACAGTTGTTGCTTCTAAGGGCGGCCCAACCACCTATTAAGTTTAGGGGGCAATCACTTTTTCAAACAGGACCCTGTAGGTTTGGATTTATTGGTCCCTTAATAATAAAGACCTTCATTTATAAACTGCATTTTGTGATTACTTGTGTTATCTTTGTCTATCATTTACATTTGTTTGGTGATCGGAAACATAAAAGTGTGACAAACATGCGAAAGAATTGGAAATCAGGAAGGGGGTGAACACTTTCACACAACTGCATACAGCACAGAAACCACTGCACAACTTTCTAAATACACTAAAAAATGAGTAAAAATAAAAATAAGTAGAAAGCGGGCTTGTAATTTACACAAAAAAGTGCTAGTTTCTCTTGGTACATGACGACCTGCAGCTGCATGAACGTCACTAAAATGGTAAAATGTCCTCCTCCAAGCGGGAACCAGATGTACAATAAACATGAGGAAGGGCACAGCGTAGATGTGTGGTAATGGAATATATGATGACCTATCATGTACAGTGAAGTATTCCGCCGCTCTAATGGATAATTGCTTTTATTCTGAAGACTTCATTTCAGATGCACGTTCCTAGTTTATTTAAGAAATAATCAATAAGAAGAGTTTTTGTGCGGCTTCACTGCTCTAGGACAAGTGGCATGTAAGCCGCCCTCCTCCTCACAGCACAATGAGAACGCAGCCAAGCGGCTCTGATCAATAAACATACTTTTCTCAATCTATTCCAGCTACACCAGTAGTGGAACTGATGCCACATAATGACCCTGTCAAGGTGACTGCGCCCATTGCCTGAGCCATATCCTCCACCATGATTTACTGTACCTGGGAACAAGAAGGCAGCACCACCATACTGATATTTTTGTCTTCTCTTTACAGGTCTCATAGTTCTGACTCTCACTCTCTGCTGGATGCCCAACCAGGTCCTTCGCATCATGGCAGCCAGCATACCCAAGCAGGAATGGACTGTCCACTACTTCCAAGCCTACATGACGCTGCTTCCAGTGGCGGACACTTTTTTTTACCTCAGCTCTGTTGTGAATCCTCTTTTGTACAACATTTCTTCAAAACAATTCCGAGATGTGTTCCTTCAGGTCCTTCACTGTCACTTGACACTGGAGCATATCAACATAGAAAAGCTTCGAAGAGCTCATCTACACTCTGCTGCCAGCAGTACTAACTACAAGCGGCCACTGGTCTCCATGTCCTTGAAAAGAAACAGCACAGCCACTCAACAAAATTCATGCCAGACGTTCAGCCTTCCTGGGCAGGAGAAAAGCCTGGTAACAATGACTTCCCAACAAGACCAAACAGAAGGAACAATGCAGGCAACATCTGGAAACGGCGTTTATGAAAGTGAAATCTAAGGCATTCAGATTCACACACAGAGACCCATCAAAGGACACACAACTATCCAGACAGTTACTTGAAGCAACCTATTTGTGCTTTTATTGTGATTACACTTTATTTGTATCGCTATCGTATTCCGTAGTACGGTACAGAGCAAGAGCGAAGATAAGAAGAGCAACACACTACACAGACACTGGGAGAGACACAATATGGTGGAAGGGGGAATGGGCATGAAACAACGTGGTGGAAAGGTGCATGAGGAGACATACAAGATAATGGAAGTGAGTGAGATGTTTACAGCATGGCAGTAACGACCACGAGGAGACACAATATGGTGGGAAGTAGTAAGAAAGCACATACAATATATGTAGGGAAGGGGTATAAGGAGACATTTAATATGCTGGGAAAACAAACGAGAGACAAAATAGTGAGGGGCATGAGACAATATGGTGGAAAGTATGAGGAGACACATTAAGGTGTGACGGGGCATGGGGATTTATTGCCGTGTGTCAGGAAGGACAAGACACTAACATTGTACTCGGTCTCTAATAAACTGTCTTCATTCTTTTGCTGATTTATTTGGTTCAATATAAACAGTGAAACGAGAGATGTCGTAGGCGAAAGGCATGAGGTAGATAGATACGTATGGACATCCTCACCTTCTGCATAAACATGGGAGAAGCATGAGAATTCTGCATGAAGGCTGGTCTTGGGCATCATGGGTGTGTGGGGAGCGGCCTTGCGGAGGTCACCCTACTGGCTGTGGTTTCCTGCTCGGAATATACAGATAAAACACAGTTGGAGATGCCTGCACAATTGGAGTGACGGCAGAGGGACCCACTCCGAGGGATGGCACAGGGGTTCTTTAAGAAGCTGCTTTGTATCCACACGTTTCTCAGATTTTCTTTAAGTGCATTTTGTCAGAACAATTGCAGAAATCAAACCCTAATCAGAAAATATAAGAAAATAGATTTTTGGTGACCTGTTGAATTTGCTAAGGAAACAAACCAACAAAAATGGAGCCTCCCAGCTGGGAAATCCCAGCAAGAGTAGCTTCATACTGGCTACAGCCGTTCTGCTAACATAAGCAGTGACAGGATCACCACTGGGGGTCCCCAACGATGAGCTACAGCCAAATTCCTGCTCTTCTTGGACCGAGGACCATTGCACAAAGAGGTGTCACAGCAGCTGATACAAACTGAATTGACTTTGCCTGGGGTGCAGAAAGACTGGTATCCAGCGGAGGCGATGAGACAGGCGGCTGAGGAAGCACATGACTTACGATACAATATCCCTGAAAAACAAGAACAAGCAATTACTGGCTGATCAGAGAAACCATCATCTGTGAAATGAACTATTGATATTCTGGAATCGCAGGCTGGCCGCATCGAGCCAACGGAATCTCCTCATGATTGCTCCATAATCAGCATAATGTGCTAAGAAAACCCACAAAACTATTAAGAACGTTGTCTCAAGGTCACATGATGTCTGCAACAGCAAGAAAGCGGATAGCCAAAAAACAGAGGCTCCCAATGACCACCCAGGACAATCTGCCGCAATGTTGTGTACAACCAGCTCTATTCATTCATCACATACCAGCAAAGATTAGGGCCTGCACACAACCGCACCACATGGAAACTTATGACCCCACCACATATGTAAGGCTGGGTTCACACGTTGCGGAACTCACTCGGAAGTTACCATGAGAATTCCGAAATTCCATTCGGCGGGAAAAATCGCATTTTAAATTCCCACGATTTTCCCGCGGAAAAACTAGTGATTTGCAAGCGCAATTAGCCTGAAGAATACTAGCGTTTTCCAAGTGATCTGTAGCATCGCTTGGAGAACTGATTGACAGGTTGGTCACACTCGCAAACAGTGTTTGACGAGTGTGACCAACTTTTTACTATTGAGGCGGCCTATGCAGCATCAGCAGTAAAAAGATCTAATATTAAAAATAATAAAAAAATAAATAAATCGTTTTATATTCACCTTCCGACGTCCCGCGCAGCGTCCCCCGGCCTCCGCGATGCTCCGACAGCTCCCGTTCCCAGTGATGCATTGCGGCAATGACCTTTGATGACGTTGCGGTCTCGCGAGACCGATACAGCATCACGAGACGCGACGTCAGTAAAGGTCATCGCAATGCATTACTGAGAACGGCACCTGTCGGAGCATCGCGGAGGCCTGGGGATGCTGCGCGGGACGTCGGAAGGTGAATATAACCCGATTTTTTTTCATTTTAATTCTATTTTTTACAGGGATATGGTACCCAGAGCCCGGAGGACAGTCTCCCCTCCTCTGGACCGTGGGTACCATCTGCAAATGTTCTGCTTACTTTTCGCATGGTGGGCACAGCCACATGCGGAAAGTAAGCAGAACAATGCATTCCTATGTGAGGAATCGCCGCGATTCTGCAAATTAATGAGCATGCTGCGGATTTTTCCACGATGCGATTCTGCCGCAGGAAAATCCGCAGCATTAGCACAGCATTGCGGAGTCCCATCGGAATGCATGGGATGCTGTTTTTTTTTTTTGTTTTCGCGGTAAAAACCGACGCGAAAAAACCTGAACGTGTGAACGCAGCCTTAGGCCTCTTTCACACTTCAGTTTTTTGTGTCAGTTAAAATCCGCCAAAAAGGCGGACAAGCGGATCCGTTCCTAACTGATGTGAACGGATGCCACAGGGTCCGTTTTTTGACGGATCCGCAGAATGAGGAAATTTAAAGGAACCGCTGGCCGAGAGAGAGAGATTTTTTTCCTCCGCCAGAAAGGATTTCAGGGTTAATTTTCTCCCTGACTTCCTTTCTCCGGGCATGCGCACTGGAAAATGCGGATCCAACCACAAAAAGAACGTTGCATGGTCCGTCCAGGCATGCCGGCGGATGAAAAAAATTTGGCGGATCCTCACAAAAACGGATCCAACGGATGACCATCAGTCAAGATCTGCCAGTAATGCAACTCAATGGGGAAAAAAACGGATCCGCAAAAAAAAATTGCGGATCCGTTTTTTTCAAAACCTGGCGGATTTTGACTGATTGTCAAAAACGGAAGTGTGAAAGAGGCCTTAGGGTAATCAACTCCAATATTAATTGAGTAAGCATGTGAATCACCCCACCTATCCTCTCAGCCAGAATTCTGAACTTTTCGTCTTCTTGATCCCTTGTAGATGTACAAGTATAGGAGCTTCTCACTAAATTAGAATATCATCAAAAAGTGAATGTATTTCAGTTCCTCAACACAAAAAGTGACTCTCCTCTATTCTATAGAGTCATTACACACAGAGTGATCTATTTCACGGGTTTCTTTCTGTTAATGTTGATGATTATGGCTTACAGCCAATGAAAGCACAAAAGTCATTATCTCAGTAAATTAGAATAATTAATGAAAAACACCTGTAAAGGCTCCTAAGCGTTTATAAAGGTCCCTTAGTCTGTTTCATTAGCTCCACAATCATGGGGAAGACTGCTGACCTGACAGATGTCCAGAAGGCAGTCACTGACACACTCCACAAGGAGGGGAAGCCACAAAAGGTCATTGCTAAAGAAGCCGGCTGGGTCACAGAGTGCTGTATCCAAGAATATTAATGGAAAGTGGAGTGGAAGGAAAAAAGGTGGTAGAAAAAGGTGCACAAGCCACCGGAATAACCGCAGCCTGGAAAGGATTGTTAAGAAAAGGCCATACAGTAATGTGGGGGAGATTCACAAGGAGCGGACTGCTGCTGGAGTCAGTGCTTCAAGAGCCACCACACAAAGACGTATCCAGGACATGGGCTACAAGTGTCACATTACTTGTGTCAGCCACTCATGACCAACAGACAACGCCAGAAGGGTCTTACCTGGGTCAAGGAGAAAAAGAAATGGACTGTTGTCAGTGGTCCAAGGTGGTGTTTTCAGATTAAAGTAAAGTTTGCATTTCATTTGGAAATCGCGGTCCCGGAGTCTGGAGGAAGAGTGGAGAGGCCACAATCCAAGCTGCTGGAGGTCTAGTGTGAAGTCTCCACAATCAGTGATGGTTTGGGGAGCCATGTCATCTGCTGGTGTAGGACCACTGTGTTTTATCAAGACCAATGTCAGCGCAGCCGTCTACCAGGACATTTTACAGCTCTTCATGCTTCCCTCTGCTGACAAACTTTTTGGAGATGGAAATGTCACTCTCCAGCAGGAGTTGGCCCCTGTCCACACTGCCAAAAATACCAATACCTGGTTTACACACAACAGTATCACTGGGCTTGATTGGCAGCAAACTCCCCTGACCTTAACCCCATAGAGAATCTATGGAGTATTGTCAAGAGGAAGATGAGAGACACCAAACCCCACAATGCAGACGAGCTGAAGGCTGCTATCAAAGCAACCTGGGCTTCCATAACCCCTCAGCAGTGCCACAGGCTGATCGCCTCCATGCCACCCCGCATTGATGCAGTAATTGATGCAGAAGGAGCCCTGACCAAGTATTGAGTGCAGATACTGATCATACATTTCAGGAGGCCAACATTTCAGATTTTACAATCATTTTTCAAGCTGGTGTTATAAAGTATTGAAATTTACTGAGATAATGACTTCTGGGTTCTCATTGGCTGTAAGCCATAATCATCAACATTACCAGAAACAAACCCGTGAAATAGATCACTCTGTGTGTGATGACTCTATAGAATAGAGGAGAGTCACTGTCAGTACTGAAGAACTGAAATAAATTCATTTTTTGATGATACTCTAATTTAGCACTTGTAGATGTATGGGTGTTGGGTTTTGCATTGCTTAGTCTGCAGAGCAGTTAGAACATTTGGAGAAAATTTCTTCTGCAATAAAATGGTTTTCATTTTCCAAATCTGATGATGGTGAAACTAAAGTCCTCAAGAAGCTATATGCGGACCAGCACAAGGTACACTTCCCCAGTCTGCCTCCGATTCTCCACCCAGTTCTTGGCACTGGCTTAAACATAATCAAAGCCACAAAATGAAGATACATGAGGTCGTTGCTAGGTTCCTTCTGAGTGTTCACCATGACGCATATCAATGAAACTTATCGGAAGAGAGCCATGAAGAACTTGGCGGCTATAAGCACAGAGATAAAGATGACGTCTCCTCCTACATTACACATCAAACTGGAAAGATTTCAGAAACTGCTAAAAATCTAACAAAGCATCACAGGTCTAGAGCAGGAGGAAACAACCTTCCTTGGTCCGAGAGCCATATTGTCATACTGAACTTCCAAAAGCCACAATAACAAAGAGAAAGGCATCTCCTCCTAGGAAATGTAGGCCATAAAGTATCTAACCCTAATCCTCCACTATACAGCCCTATAATGGGGTGTTCACAAAGAGGTTTTTTATGAGGATTTAGGAAAACAATATTTTAATTGGGAAAAGCTCCAGTCGTGCACTCCGTGTAGGTTTTCTCACGTTGTTTTGAGCATTATCTATTAAAGGAACTCACTCTCTAAAGCATTACATTATGGAGATAATGCCCAATATGCCAATTACTTCTTCAACCAAAGGGGCATTAACAGAGATTCTTCTCTGAGGGGGTTTACTTTTTCCCTGTTATAATGTTGCTCAATCACAAGAAGGGAAAAAAATGCAATTGTCAACCTAATAATTCTACTCCCATTGACTCTAATGACGTTCGGCTGTGTTCGACAAATATTGCAAAATCAATCTTCGATTCCGATCGTACTCGGAACAGAATCCGAACAAATTCGCTCATCTCTAGTGATATCCACTGCTCCCACGATGATCTTCACTGCTTCCATGCTGGAGCTCCCCTGTTGTGAAACATAAGTACCCCCAGAGAAGAATCCTGTTAACTTCCCCTTGTTGAAGGGGAAATTCGGAAATAGAGTGCCCTAAATTTCAGGAGCCCACAAATCTGCAATGCAGTGGGGAGAAAAATAAAGTTTAATCACCCCCTCTACCAATTTTTACTGGTCCAGTTCAAAATATAGAATTGTTCGAAAGGTCCTCTTTAAAATCAATCAGATGTTTAGTCAAAAAGTATTCCAAGCATGCACATGGCTCTCTGCAATAGAGGTTTGTTCTTAATGCCTAAGATTCCACAGCCACAATCCGCAGTGGAGAGATGCAGACCTGGAAAGCCGCTTGTCTAATTTACGTTCTTTACCGGTCAAGAGATCCATGTTCTCCTTAAGTCTGGAGTCATCCAGAGAGATCTACACAGTGCACCATTAGTATGTGCCTAGCTCTGCTCCTTAGCTGCTGGCCCCTACTCTGTGTGTGGCTCCTCACATATACAGTGCTCAGCATAAATGAGTACACCCCAACAGATTTGTTAGAAAACCTTTAGTTTTCTTTCAGAATTAACATTTTTATGGGCTTCCATACTACAAAATACTCCCCCATCTATTGGCAATTGATTGCAAACAAGGTTTATTATTTAGCGCACAAAAAAAAAAAAAAAATATTTTCCTAAAAAAAATCATTTAATATTGCACATGTGGAGGCAGAAAAGCTGCCGGTGTCGGGGGAGCACACGAGCTGCCAACATTGGGGGGCACGCGAGCTGTCGGTGTCAGGGGGGCACGCGAGCTGCCGGTGTCAGGGGGGGCACAAGAGCTGCCGGTGTCAGGGGGGGCACAAGAGCTGCCGGTGTCAGGGGGGGCACAAGAGCTGCCGGTGTCAGGGGGGGGCACGCGAGCTGCCAGTGTCAGGGGGGGCACAAGAGCTGCCGGTGTCAGGGGGGGCACAAGAGCTGCCGGTGTCAGGGGGGGCACAAGAGCTGCCGGTGTCAGGGGGGGCACAAGAGCTGCCGGTGTCAGGGGGGGGCACGCGAGCTGCCGGTGTCAGGGGGGGGCACGCGAGCTGCCGGTGTCAGGGGGGGCACGCGAACTGCCGGTGTCAGGGGGGGCACGCGAGCTGCCAACATTGGGGGGCACACGAGCTGCCGGTGTTGGGGGAGGGGCACACAGGGCTACATGTCATTGATGGGATCATGTAGTCACAGATGTGCTGCTCTATAGTGAAGAAGGACTGAAAACCAGAGAAACTAAAGATCCTGCAAAAACGAAATAGGTAAAAATTAATCTTTATTTAGTTTCCACCGTAAGTTTAAAAAACACATTAAATGAAATAACTCAAAGGAGATGGCAACACATGCTATACAGAATACGAATGACACTGTGCAAGGAAATAAATCCGTATCATTAAATAGCGTTTGATAAACTCGCGTTACATGACGTGAACTGGATGATTGCATACCGGTGACCATAGCAACTCTGCACAACTTTCGGGTGAGGCCTTGGGGTCATGCGCATCACCTTAGAAACTCAGTCACATCAGAGTAACCAAGGTTACCGGGTACAACTTCCGGGTGACTGTGTCTGATCATGCGCAGGACGACATTAAGGTACGCTGCTAGAGCAGTTTTGAGCCCTCTCCATGCAGAAACGGACTTCACACCCCTTTATTCATGAACAGGTGATTGCGCTCAGCACTTTCCTTAAATAGACCTCCCTCCTACTGTGTTCCTCAAGCCCCCCTTCTGAGGAAGAACAGCCGAAACGCGCTTAAAGCAGTCCACTGTTGCAAATCCAACTCTGGGTAAATATACTCTCAGGTAACCCTTGCCAAAAATGTCATTTTTTAATACATTTGAATTAGATGGGGCTGGTCTTAGGTCTGAGGGGGAGGAGGGGTCATGGGGCATCAATATAAAGGGTTCAGCCATCTTAGTGGGACAACCATTTTAGAAGCCCCCCTCGTAGCGCTAAGAAGCTGTGAGGTAAGAGTCAGGAACATGGAGGTCGAGGCAATGCTGCAACTGAGGGATGCCACAGGCTCATTAGGCACAGATTGGCTGCAAGCTTCTGTGCAAGGTTTGCTGATGGGAGCGGTGACCAGGTCTCCTCAGGCTCTGCAGGAGGGACGTTGGCCGCGGAAAGCTAGGCCTCCGGCGCGCCTCAGTCCGGAGGTCACCGCCGTATCAGGTTATTTTGGATGACTCTACAAAGGGTGATGTGTATGTTTGTTTTGAGGGCCCTTTGGGGGCACATTTAAAACAAGAGGTTAGGGAAAAGATTTTGGAAAGGGGACTATGTGGAAATATTTATGTTGCTGCCCTTGGTACATTTTAATTTGGATAGGGTGAGAAGAGAGGATTCTAGGAGGGAGGATGAGGATAAGAGGAGGTTTCGTTTAATTCCTAGAACCTTCTCTAATTCTACCTAGTGTCATAGGTAAGAAGGACGCAGAGAATTGCCCAGGCCTGTTTTGCTAGACGATTGGGATTGGGGAAGCTTAGAGGGTATATATGGGGGGCAGAAATGGCTTAGATACGACGGGCAGTTCCATCAGCGGAATGTAGTGCGGTCCAGTATCCGCTGGGATCATAAAGATATAGCCCTATGGATGAGGGTGAAAGCCCCTATTAGATTAGGGCAGAGT
Source organism: Dendrobates tinctorius (assembly GCF_039654945.1). Lineage (NCBI taxonomy): Eukaryota > Metazoa > Chordata > Amphibia > Anura > Dendrobatidae > Dendrobates > Dendrobates tinctorius. The sequence continues at coordinate 183,175 of NW_027362068.1, read as the reverse complement.
ACTCAGTCATTCCCAGGGAGCACCGGGGGTCTAGGGCAGTCAGAACACTCGCTGGCAATGCAAAAAGGGCTGTGTTCCTCATTTAATGAGGGGTCATGCATATTTGGGAATAAATGTAAATTTGAACATGAATGTTCATCATGTGGAGGCAGTCATGGGGCAGCAAGTGAGGAAAACAGAGGGGTAACAATGGAATTGAAAAAAGGAGTGATGCCAGTGCATCTGGAAAAGATGGAGCACTTCCTAAATAAATATCCCGATAGGGTGGCAGCCAAATTGTTAAGAGAGGGTTTTAGGGATGGTTTCAGGATACCTTTTGTTGAAGAATTTGAAGTCAGCTGGCTCTGGGTAGAATGGCGGGACCATTCGAGTCAGCTCCCCTCAATAATTTGAGAGTTTCACCGCTTGGGGTAGTACCAAAAAAGGAGCCTAATAAAATCAGGTTGATTCATCACTTTTCATTTCCAAAAGGGTTGTCGGTAAATGATGGGACTGACCCACAGCTATATTTTGTGTTGTACACATTGTTTGATGCCGCTATGGATTGGGTGCAGTCATGTGGGAAAGGGGCATGGTTAGTGAAGACGGACATTGAGGTGGCATTTCGGTTGTTGCCGGTTCACCGCGATAACACGCATTTGTTACGTTGTTTTTGGGACGGGGGTTTCTTTGTTGATCGTTGTTTGCCCATGGGGTGTTCACGTCCATGTGTGTATTTTGAGACGTTTATTTTGTTTTTTTGGAATGGGCGGTTAAGGAGGTGTCCGATCTGAATTCCTGTACACACTACTTGGACGATTTTATTGTTCATTGGATCTGCGCTGATTCATGATTGTTCTTTGTTACTACGTACAATGGAAAGCTTGGCCATAAAATTTGGGATTCCATTAGCAGCCGAGAAGACGGTGGGTCCAATGACATCATTGGTTTTTTTGAGAATCGAGATTGATTCACTTGCGATGGAATGTAGGTTGCTTGAGGACAAAGTCATCGACATGAGGGCAGAGGTAATATGGGTAAGGGTATGTGCACACGCTGCGGATTCTGCTGCGGATACGCAGCGGTTTTGGCCCTGTGGGCCCGCAGCAGAATTAGCTGCGTTGTACAGTACCATTATATCCTATGGAAAATGGAAACCGCAGTGCAGACTGTGCGGAATTTTCCGCGCGTTTTTTGCTGCGGTTTCCAATATGCAGAAAGAATTGACAGGTCATTCTTTTCTGCGGATTCCGCTGTGGTTTGCCATCTCCCCACTGTAGAGATGATAAACCGCAGGGCAAACCGCAGGCTAATACGCAGATAAACCGCAGGTCTTTTGACATGCGGATTTATCTGCGGATTTTGCAAAATCCGCGGGGAAAAATCCGCAGACCTATCCGCAGCATGTGCACATACCCTTAGTGGTTTGAAGAAGGTAATGTTGCGCAAGGAACAATCTCTACTGGGCAAATTAAATTTTGCATGCAGAATTATGCCAATGGGCAGAGCGTTCTGCCTACGTGTCTTTGCCGACAGTGGGGATCAAATCTCCTACACATTTTATTAGACAAAAAAAAATTGCAGGATCATTTGACGGTATGGGCACGCTTCCTGGAATAGTATAATGGCAGGTACACTTGGATTGCATCGGTGATGTCTGCGGAGACATTAGGCCTTTTTGACGGGTCATCACGGTTTTAGCTTGTATTTTCAGAGTGTTTGGGTTGGTGGAGATGTGGCCTCAATTTTGGATTGATCATGGTTTGGTGGCAAATCAGGTTTTGCTTCAAGTATTCCCCATTGTTGTGGCATTACCATTGTGGGGCGATAAGAATAGGAAGATTTGGTTTCATTGCGAGTCAGAAGGGGCAGTGAGGGCCATAAATTCATTATCTTCATCCAAACCGCCATTGTTAAGAGTGTTACAGCACTTGGTTTTGACAGGCCTAAAATTTAACTTGTGGGTTACAGCGGAGGTTGAGTCTGGTATGAATTATCCCATTTTTCAAGCTCTCTCTTGTTCACAGTGGGATCACTTTCGGGAGCTGGCCCCTCAAGCGGATTCAGCAGGATTGGTGTGTCCAGTGGAATTCTGGAACCTTCCTTTGGGGCAGTAAGGGATTTGTTGTCTAGGTCTTTATCGGTTGGAACGTGGGCACAGTACGTTAAGGCATGGAATATATGGGAGGCTTGGAAGTCATTGTTGGGTGAGGGGCTGGAAGATGAAAGCAAGTTAATGTTGTTGGTTGGGCATAGTTGGGAAATGGGTTGGTCTGTCCCTAAATTGAATAAATTAATATCCAGTATAGCTTTTGGTTTTAGGTTCAGGGGTATTCAGGACTTAGCAAAATTATTTTTGGTCCTTCAGGCCATAAAGGGCTGGAAAAAAGGTTGGAGGGTGATAGACGGGAGATATCCGGTGTCTTATGAAGTTTTGTTCATTTTGGGCAGTTAGTGGATGTCTGTTCTCAATGGTAGATGGTTCTTTTTAAGTTGGCTTTTTTGTTGGCCTTCTTCGGTGCTTTGCGCTTGGGGGAGTTAGTCAGTCCTTCTAGATTTAAAAAAGGTTGGCTGTAGAGGGAAGATGTAGATGTTTATGGGGATAGAGTGGTAATATTTATTCCTACTTCAAAAATGGATGTCGAAGGAAAGGGCTGGAAAGTAGTGTTAGTTCTCCTTTGTGTCCAGTAAAATGTGTGAAGGGTTTTTTGAGAAGCAGTGGAGTATTGGATGCCCGGATTATGGATCATTCTTGTCCCGTTTTCAGTTTTCAGTCCATGTTTTCATGGACAACTGCTCGGATGGATTATGGGACATTCGTCTTCTGGGCAGCGGTTCGTCCAGACGGGCGTCCGTTAGCTGTGCAAGGAATGTAGCAGCCCTACTGTGGATTGGAAAGCAGGGGATGGTTTGTAAGCAATTACTCCCTGAATTTCATAGATTTGTGTGTTTGGACCGAGCTCCGGATTTAGGGGGAATGATTTGGGAAAAAGGCCCTGTAGGGAATTAAGGATATTAAGTTCGATTTGGTGCAGCTGTGGGCTAAGTTCCCCACGCTTTTTGTGGTGTGGTCGGATATCATTCCCAGGAAAGTATGGCATGGAGCGAGGTCTATTAAGGGTGTGAATAAGGCTAGAATCAAGATGAATAGGACAGTGTCTCGCTTTATGGCAAGGAATGGGGCGGTGGGGGGTGTGCCACATGGAGTTGGAATAGTGAGAAGGGCAATTTTGGAGGAAGGACTGGATTCATCTAAACGCGTTTGGTCTGGACATGTGGTGTTTGGCGGTGCAAGAAGGCATCAAAAAAGGTTTGAAGGTGTGGAGGGACAAATGTTTGAGGGGATCAGAACATTTATGTTAGTGGTGTGGGGGGGTCCTCGAAGTTGGTGGTGCTGGCAGATCGGAGGGGGGATCTCAAGAGGTCATGGGCTCCACCCTGGGTGGACGGGTAATTAAATAATCCAGAGGAAGGGATTAAAGGGGACCTGTGTTGAATGGTAATGGACACTGGGTTGATAGGTGTCTCTGAGCTGGTGCTTAGCGGCTAGAGGCAAGACTTGACCTGGGGCCAAGTTGGGAATATTAAACCTGAGGTTTATGGTTTGGGGCTTTGAAGAACACCCCTTCTGGGATGTTGTGTTTTTAAAAATTTTGTATTAAAATATTAATAAAAGGCTGCTGTGGCCAATTCATCCAAATTATTTATGGAGTGTCTTTATTGTTTTTTTCTCAAAGGGAATCTGTCACCCTTTTTTTGGACTATAAGCTGCCGTCACCGACATCAGGGGCTTATCTACAGCATTCTGTAATGCCGTATATCTGCCCCCGATGTAACCTGAAAGATAAGAAAAATGAGCTATATTACACTCACCCGGGGGGCGGTCCGGCGCCTTCCATCTTCATACAATGCAGTCCCTCTTCTTCCCTTCCTGTCGTGGCGCAGGCGCACTGCTCTGCCCTGTTGAAGGCAGAGCAGAATACTGCAGTGCGCAGGCGCCAGACCTCTCCCGACGCCTGCGCACTGCAGGACTCTGCTCTGCCCTCAACAGGACAGAGCAGTGCGCCTGCACCGAAGCCACTACAGGAAGGGAAGAAGAGGACGGCATCGTATGAAGATGGGAAGCGCCGGAGTGGGCGCCGGGATGAGTATAATCAAACTCTTTTTTCTTATCTTTCAGGTTACATCGGGGGCTTATCTACAGCATTACAGAATGCATTACAGATAAGTCCCTGATGTTGATGCCGGCAGCTCATAGTCCAAAAAAAGGGTGACAGATTCCCTTTAATAAATTGAGGTTGGGTAGAAGCTATGGGGTGTAGAAGCTCACGAGTCACGAATACCCATTTGTCATGAGATGTTCAGGATATCTGTCATCTGTCAGTAGTAATGCTTGCATTAGGTGTTTACCCATTTTATTTATTCTTAACCCCTAAAGGATTAATATTTTATTTTATTTATATTTAACCCCTAAAGGACCAATCCACTTTATAGGTTAATGACCAGGCCCTAATTTTGAAATCTGACCACTGTCACTTTATGTGGTTATAACTCTGGAACGCTTCAATGGATCCCGCTGAGTCTGAGAATGTTTTCTCGTGACATATTGTACTTTATGATAGTGGTAAAATTTCTTAAATTTCTTGTATTTGTGAAAAAAATGTAAATTTGGCAAAAAATTTGAAAATTTCACAATTTTCAAACTTTAAATTTTTATGCCCTAAATCAGAGTGTTATGTCACGCAAAATAGTTAACAAGTAACATTTCCCACATGTCTACTTTACATCAGCACAATTTTGGAACCAGTTTTTTTTTTTTTGTTAGGAAGTTATAGGGTTTAAAATTGACCAGCGATTTCTCATTTTTCCAACAAAATTTACAAAACCATTTATTTTAGGGACCACCTCACATTTGAAGTCACTTTGGGGGCCTATATGACAGAAAATACCCAAAAGTGACACCATTCTAAAAACTACACCCCTCAAGGTGTTCAAAACCACATTCAAAAAGTTTATTAACCCTTTAGGTACTTCGCAAGAATTGAAGCAATGTGGATGGAAAAAAATGAACATAACTTTTTTTCCACAAAAATTTTACTTCGGACACAATGTTTTTTATTTTGTCAAGGGTAAGAGGAGAAAATGAAGCACAATATTTATTGAGCAATTTCTCCTGAGTACACCGATACCCCATGTGTGGAGGAAGACCACTCTTTAGGCGCACAGCAGGGCTGGGAAGGAGCATCATTTGAGGTTTTGAATGTAAAATTAACAGCCGCGGAGACACCATCACATGTTTCTCAACGCAAGCAATGACTAGCCAGGTCTTTCCCCGGGAAGGAACAACCACGGGAAGGGCAGTCTCCAATAAAGGAAACCACCTATGCCAAAACATGGTATCCATCCACAGACAGCTGTTTCGGGGTATTGCCCCTCATCAGTGTGGAGTAGGAAACTGGCTAGTAGGAGCAATGCCTAGTGAAAGGCTATGAACATAAGGATGAGTGACCTCATGGAGATCAACATCCAACACTGCGGAGACACCATCACATGTTTCTCAACGCAGTGATCTAGAGCATTGCCCCCATCCCTTATGGGAAATATGCAAAAGCATGTAAATCAACAGCCGCGGAGACACCATCACATGTTTCTCAACGCAAGCAATGACTAGCCAGGTCTTTCCCCGGGAAGGAACAACCACGGGAAGGGCAGTCTCCAATAAAGGAAACCACCTATGCCAAAACATGGTATCCATCCACAGACAGCTGTTTCGGGGTATTGCCCCTCATCAGTGTGGAGTAGGAAACTGGCTAGTAGGAGCAATGCCTAGTGAAAGGCTATGAACATAAGGATGAGTGACCTCATGGAGATCAACATCCAACACTGCGGAGACACCATCACATGTTTCTCAACGCAGTGATCTAGAGCATTGCCCCCATCCCTTATGGGAAATATGCAAAAGCATGTAAATCAACAGCCGCGGAGACACCATCACATGTTTCTCAACGCAAGCAATGACTAGCCAGGTCTTTCCCCGGGAAGGAACAACCACGGGAAGGGCAGTCTCCAATAAAGGAAACCACCTATGCCAAAACATGGTATCCATCCACAGACAGCTGTTTCGGGGTATTGCCCCTCATCAGTGTGGAGTAGGAAACTGGCTAGTAGGAGCAATGCCTAGTGAAAGGCTATGAACATAAGGATGAGTGACCTCATGGAGATCAACATCCAACACTGCGGAGACACCATCACATGTTTCTCAACGCAGTGATCTAGAGCATTGCCCCCATCCCTTATGGGAAATATGCAAAAGCATGTAAATCAACAGCCGCGGAGACACCATCACATGTTTCTCAACGCAAGCAATGACTAGCCAGGTCTTTCCCCGGGAAGGAACAACCACGGGAAGGGCAGTCTCCAATAAAGGAAACCACCTATGCCAAAACATGGTATCCATCCACAGACAGCTGTTTCGGGGTATTGCCCCTCATCAGTGTGGAGTAGGAAACTGGCTAGTAGGAGCAATGCCTAGTGAAAGGCTATGAACATAAGGATGAGTGACCTCATGGAGATCAACATCCAACACTGCGGAGACACCATCACATGTTTCTCAACGCAGTGATCTAGAGCATTGCCCCCATCCCTTATGGGAAATATGCAAAAGCATGTAAATCAACAGCCGCGGAGACACCATCACATGTTTCTCAACGCAAGCAATGACTAGCCAGGTCTTTCCCCGGGAAGGAACAACCACGGGAAGGGCAGTCTCCAATAAAGGAAACCACCTATGCCAAAACATGGTATCCATCCACAGACAGCTGTTTCGGGGTATTGCCCCTCATCAGTGTGGAGTAGGAAACTGGCTAGTAGGAGCAATGCCTAGTGAAAGGCTATGAACATAAGGATGAGTGACCTCATGGAGATCAACATCCAACACTGCGGAGACACCATCACATGTTTCTCAACGCAGTGATCTAGAGCATTGCCCCCATCCCTTATGGGAAATATGCAAAAGCATGTAAATCAACAGCCGCGGAGACACCATCACATGTTTCTCAACGCAAGCAATGACTAGCCAGGTCTTTCCCCGGGAAGGAACAACCACGGGAAGGGCAGTCTCCAATAAAGGAAACCACCTATGCCAAAACATGGTATCCATCCACAGACAGCTGTTTCGGGGTATTGCCCCTCATCAGTGTGGAGTAGGAAACTGGCTAGTAGGAGCAATGCCTAGTGAAAGGCTATGAACATAAGGATGAGTGACCTCATGGAGATCAACATCCAACACTGCGGAGACACCATCACATGTTTCTCAACGCAGTGATCTAGAGCATTGCCCCCATCCCTTATGGGAAATATGCAAAAGCATGTAAATCAACAGCCGCGGAGACACCATCACATGTTTCTCAACGCAAGCAATGACTAGCCAGGTCTTTCCCCGGGAAGGAACAACCACGGGAAGGGCAGTCTCCAATAAAGGAAACCACCTATGCCAAAACATGGTATCCATCCACAGACAGCTGTTTCGGGGTATTGCCCCTCATCAGTGTGGAGTAGGAAACTGGCTAGTAGGAGCAATGCCTAGTGAAAGGCTATGAACATAAGGATGAGTGACCTCATGGAGATCAACATCCAACACTGCGGAGACACCATCACATGTTTCTCAACGCAGTGATCTAGAGCATTGCCCCCATCCCTTATGGGAAATATGCAAAAGCATGTAAATCAACAGCCGCGGAGACACCATCACATGTTTCTCAACGCAAGCAATGACTAGCCAGGTCTTTCCCCGGGAAGGAACAACCACGGGAAGGGCAGTCTCCAATAAAGGAAACCACCTATGCCAAAACATGGTATCCATCCACAGACAGCTGTTTCGGGGTATTGCCCCTCATCAGTGTGGAGTAGGAAACTGGCTAGTAGGAGCAATGCCTAGTGAAAGGCTATGAACATAAGGATGAGTGACCTCATGGAGATCAACATCCAACACTGCGGAGACACCATCACATGTTTCTCAACGCAGTGATCTAGAGCATTGCCCCCATCCCTTATGGGAAATATGCAAAAGCATGTAAATCAACAGCCGCGGAGACACCATCACATGTTTCTCAACGCAAGCAATGACTAGCCAGGTCTTTCCCCGGGAAGGAACAACCACGGGAAGGGCAGTCTCCAATAAAGGAAACCACCTATGCCAAAACATGGTATCCATCCACAGACAGCTGTTTCGGGGTATTGCCCCTCATCAGTGTGGAGTAGGAAATACTCCATAAGGGATGGGGGCAATGCTCTAGATCACTGCGTTGAGAAACATGTGATGGTGTCTCCGCAGTGTTGGATGTTGATCTCCATGAGGTCACTCATCCTTATGTTCATAGCCTTTCACTAGGCATTGCTCCTACTAGCCAGTTTCCTACTCCACACTGATGAGGGGCAATACCCCGAAACAGCTGTCTGTGGATGGATACCATGTTTTGGCATAGGTGGTTTCCTTTATTGGAGACTGCCCTTCCCGTGGTTGTTCCTTCCCGGGGAAAGACCTGGCTAGTCATTGCTTGCGTTGAGAAACATGTGATGGTGTCTCCGCGGCTGTTGATTTACATGCTTTTGCATATTTCCCATAAGGGATGGGGGCAATGCTCTAGATCACTGCGTTGAGAAACATGTGATGGTGTCTCCGCAGTGTTGGATGTTGATCTCCATGAGGTCACTCATCCTTATGTTCATAGCCTTTCACTAGGCATTGCTCCTACTAGCCAGTTTCCTACTCCACACTGATGAGGGGCAATACCCCGAAACAGCTGTCTGTGGATGGATACCATGTTTTGGCATAGGTGGTTTCCTTTATTGGAGACTGCCCTTCCCGTGGTTGTTCCTTCCCGGGGAAAGACCTGGCTAGTCATTGCTTGCGTTGAGAAACATGTGATGGTGTCTCCGCGGCTGTTGATTTACATGCTTTTGCATATTTCCCATAAGGGATGGGGGCAATGCTCTAGATCACTGCGTTGAGAAACATGTGATGGTGTCTCCGCAGTGTTGGATGTTGATCTCCATGAGGTCACTCATCCTTATGTTCATTGAATGTAAAATTGGCTGGAATCGAGAGTGGATGCCATGTCGTGTTTGGAGGGCCTAAACAGTGGAAACCCCCCCATAAGTGACCCCATTTTGGAAATTAGACCCCTCAAGGAATGTATTTAGATGCATGGTAAGCACCTTGAACCCACAGATGCTTCACAGAAGTTTATAACAAAGAGCCGTGAAAATTAAAAATCATATTTTTTCCACGAAAATGATCTTTTCGTCCCCAGTTTTTTATTTTCCAAATGGTAACAGGAGAAATTGGACCCCAAAGGTTGTTGTGCAATTTGTCGTGGGTATGCTGATACCTCATATGTGGGAGTAAACCACTTTTTGGGGGCATGGCATAGCTTGGAAGGGAAGGAGCACTGTTTGACTTTTTCAACACAAAATTGACTGGAATTGAGAGCGGATGCCATGTTACTTTTGTAGAGCCCCTGATGTGCCTAAACAGTGAAAACCCCCAAGTGATACCATTTTGGGAACTAGACCCATCAAGGAACTTATCTAGATAGGTGGTGAGCATCTTGAACCACCTGGTACTTTACAGAAGTTTATAACAGAGCTAAGAAACTTTAAAAAACAAAACAAAAATTTTTTCCCTCAATTTTTCTTTCAGCCCCAAATTTATTATTTTCTCAAGGGTAACTGAAGAAAATGGACCCCAGAATTTGTTGAGCAATTTCTCCTGAGTGTGACAATACCCCATGCGTGGGTGAAAACTACTTTTCAGACACAGTGCAAAGCTCAAAAGGGAAGGAGCACCATCTTATGGTTTGAGGGTGCTATGACCCACTGGGAGAGTCCCTGAGGTGCCAGAACATTAGAACGCCCCATAAGTGACCTAATTTTACAAACTACAACTCTCAATGAATTAATTTAAGGGTGTAATGATCATATTGATACCAAGGGTGTGTCACAGAATTTTATACCATTGGGCAGTGAAGAAAAAATAATTACATTTTTACCACAAAAATTTTGTTGTAGCCCCAGATTTAACATTTTCACACAAGAAGTGGGTAAAATTGGCACTGGAATGTGTCTCACAATTTCTGCTGAATATAGAAATACACCATATGTGGCTGTACAGTACTCTCTATCCTTCCCAAAAAGGTCCGCGGTGCCCAATATATACCATGCAACATCTATTAATCAACTGACTATTTTTTCTGGAAAGTTTAATCATACGTTTTTTTATCCCGAATATGGTTTTAAAAAAATTTTTTGGACTTAGGAATGCACTGAAAATGTCCCTTGTTTGGGTTATCAGCAAAAAATAGAAAATGGTTTTTGCTGATTTCTTGTAATTATACACGTCTCTAAGCCACCGATATTTGTTATATCTAAATGGGAATAGATGTATAAGTTTTCCAGCCCGAGCCCTACTCTATAGAATGAGATGCCTAACGCTATATAGACATGTACAACAGCGGCTGGTTGCTATGGGCACGGGCGAGTCACATGAACGCGATGCGTTTACATCTCTGTTTTTACCGGACGTGACGCTATTGATATCCAGACGAACCCAGGAAGTGGGGCACATGATCTGGTCAATACGCGTCACCGGATGTGACGTTTTTGTCCCTTAGACATGCCCAGGAAGTGGGGCAAGAGAAGAGTCTAGGGGCCTGAGTAAGATGGAAACCGGAAGTGCCAACCCCGGCGTCCGGAAATAGGGATAGACCGCGGGACTTCTGAATGTATATAAAAGATAATGAGAGCGCGATATGGCGCGCAATGCCACCGGACTATATGCCACTACTCCCCTGATGAATTGGTGGTAGATGAAACGCGTTGGGAGATATACAGAGGGAATCGAGCTTCCCAGCGATTCGCTGATATGTGGAGCCCCCTAGCTGTGAGCAATATTCGGGTATCGCCATGGAAAGCAATGATATCTGATAAGTACATTATGATCTATTCATACTCTAGAAAGGTGATTTGTGGTCAGTAATCTAAAGGAGACTCTATATATTTTCTGAGGGTGTTTGAGATATGTACAGTGGCTCACTTTCTGTTTACATTAATGTCCTATACGGACTGTATTAGAGCCTCGAAAACAGCTAATAACCATAAAAGGACAATTTATATGAGGGGCTATAGGCCATTCTGCATTATATCTGCATTTAGGGACTGAGGCCCGATACGTATGCAGCACTAGGAGGCTGGTGTAAACAAGGTATAAAATGATATAACCAGTGCCCCTTTGTCCTATATGGGTGATTTCAGGCGGCATTGAACATTTTTTAATCACTTTAGCACGAGCACTTTGTATGGCACTTTTTGTTGATTTATGTTTTTAAAGGTTTATTAAAAGTTAAGTTTTAGTTAAACTGGTCCGTACCAATCTGCTACAAAATACATATCCCGTCATTGGTAGATATACCCCTGCTAATATTTTTTGATATATGAGGACATGGCAGGATTCCTGTCCATAGGAATAGACACCAATCAATGGGTAAATGAAGCGAAAGACGTATTCTCAGATGGTAACTTTACTCAGAAAAAATATACACCATCGTTCAGTGCAGCATTTAAGGAATTGACTAAGGTATATAAAGAACAGATCACATCTTGGTGGGAGGTGCAAAGCCTGGAGAGCTATATTAAAGCAGGGATAGTACCCCGGCACCTCAGGATCTCCGTGAATTTCGGTTACAGGTATAGAAATTCAGCCTTACTGGCAAAACTTGAAAAAGAGGCAACGGATAGTTCACTGAGGCTGATGAAGATACTCCTCGATGAGGAGAAATCTATGTTAAATAACATTAACGAACGCCTCAGGGAACAGATTGAGGTAACCAAGAAATTTTCAACAGAAACAGATTTTGCCCTAAAGGAGTCTAACCTGCAGGGCATAATAGAGAAATTCCAATATCATTTAAAGGAGAGGAAACACAAGTTCTTTATTCGAGATTTACAGGAGTTCCGTGAAAACAAAGCCTATACAGTTACTAAAAATAACCGCACACAAGATACTGATATATCTTCCTCGGAGGCAGAATATTCTGATTCCGAGGTTAGATTTAAACACAGTAGAGGAAGAGTCAGAGGGAGAGGTGGCTCACGCGGGGGGAGGGGAGTGGGTCGAGGCTCACCACAGAGGGAGCATTTTTTAGATTCCAACTACCCTCTAAGGAGCAGATTCAACAGCCGGATCCCCAATTGAACAACCATATTATCAATCTATCCTCAAAATCCCTCAGTAGTGAACAGATGGCGGTCCTAAGCAAAGGCATGTCATTTGTGCCTACCTCTGACTTTGAATGTTTTGAAACCACTAAAGACCTCAATTTATTTGCCCGGAAATTAAAGTGGAAAAAGCACTTCATTAATGCTGATAAAAAAAGCTGTGCCGAATTGGGGATCAATGAAGATCTCTTAAATGATGTTAGATTTTTGTATCACCTGGGGGATGTGGACCCTAATGAACAGGGTAAAGGACCCTTTACAGCACTAAAGAATAAGAGCATACGCATGCCACCTACCAGCAGTGATGCTGGTGCTATAGATGTCTTTCTTAACCTGGTCTCTAGGGATTTGATGGAATTAGAGAAGATTAAAAAACGTAGATTTCACAACCTTTCCAAAAAAGAAATGGATGGGTTGTTGGATCTAGAAAGAGACAAATCCATAATAATAAAACCATCAGACAAAGGGGGTAACATAGTGGTGATGGACGTGGCCCAATACAAAACACTTTGTTATTCCCTGTTACAGAGATCGATGGGTTATGAAAGGCTTAAGGGTAATCCCACAGAATCCTTTGTGAAAGAATTGAAAGGATTAATTGATGGAGCCTTTTACTCTAAAATTATTGATAAAAATGAGAAGGAATTTTTGACACCAATGCATCCAGTTGTCGCAACCTTTTATGCTTTACCAAAAGTGCATAAGGGTCTGGTCCCTCTAAAGGGAAGACCCATCGTTTCTGGGATCGGGAGTCTAACACAAAATCTAGGATTATACGTAGACCAAATCCTAAGACCATTTGTCATTTCCCTAAGTTCATACATCCGGGACACCACGGACCTTTTAGTGAAACTTGACAACATCGACTTGGACACCAATATGATACTGGGTTCAATCGATGTAGAGGCCTTATATTCATCCATCCCCCACACAAAAGGTCTAATGGCTGCGGACTACTATCTAAAAACTAGGGGTATCCAGTTCTCTGAACACAATCAGTTTGTCATCAAGGCCCTTGAATTTTGTCTCACCAGGAACTTTTTCCTATTCAATGGAGAGTACTTCCACCAGCTCAGGGGCACTGCGATGGGTAGCCCATGTGCGCCATCATATGCAAACTTGCTCCTGGGTTGGTGGGAGGAAAACATCGTATTTGGAGAGCACATGGATGTGGCGGAGGACAGTATTGTGCTCTGGCTCCGCTACATCGACGATGTGTTCATAATTTGGAAAGGAGACAAGGAGGGGTTTGGTAATTTTGTAAGAAGATTGAATAAAAATGATCTGGGCCTTCAATTCACCTTTGAGGCTGATAGACAAACTATCATTCCTAGATATCAGCATTGAAAGAGGAGAGAATGGTCGGTTGATAACGAAAACCTTTAGAAAACCCACCTCCTCAAATTCTCTGCTGAGATGGGATTCTAGTCACCCAGCCCCACTTAGAAGAGGCATCCCAAAGGGGCAGTACCTACGAATGAAAAGAAACTGCTCTAACCACAGAGATTTCAGAGAACAAGCCGATGATTTGAGATCTCGGTTTTTGGAGCGCGGATATCCTGATGATATCCTCAAGGAGGCATTTAAGACCACTGTAGTCAGAGATAGAAAAGAGCTATTAATCCCAAAACAGAAAAACACAGACGAAGGAACGATCAGATTTCTAACAAAATATTCCAATGGATCCAATGACTTGAGGGAAATTATGAAACGGCATTGGCCAATTCTTCTTATGGATCAAGACCTTCTAGGAATTATACCTGGTACCCCACAAATTACGTTCAGAAAAGGTCGTTCTATCAAGGATAGACTAGTCCGCAGCCATTTTTCCCTAAACACTAATACTAGGCCTACCTGGCTGGGTACCCAACCCAAAGGGTGTTATAAGTGTGGCAACTGCAAATACTGTGCATCAATTACACAGGACACTAATTTTCGCAGTAGTGTCACAAGAAGAACTTTTCCCATACGACAGTTTATTAATTGCAGATCGGTTGGAGTTGTGTATAAGATTACCTGTAGATGCAGTTTAGAATATATTGGTAAAACCAAGAGAGAGCTCAGAGTGAGAGTGGGAGAGCATCATAGGGATATCATAAACAAACGAGATACACCAGTGGCGAATCACATCAACCAGGCCCACAATGGGGATGTTAAGGCTGTCAGTTTCATAGGCATTGAAAAAGTCCCAAAAAATCAAAGAGGAGGATTGGGATAAGCGAATCCTCCAGAGAGAAACCTTCTGGATTTTCTCACTACGAACAGTACATCCCAAGGGACTTAATGAACTTCTCACCTATTCTTCCTTCTTGTAGGGAGTACTTTAATAGGGCCATCAAAGTATAGGGAGAGCGGCCGTTGAGTGGGGGCGCCACTTGCGCAGGATTTAGGGTGCCAACCTCCGCGTTAGGTAGGTGACATATAGAGAGGGTATAATAGGGTAAGTTCTAGTGAGCACCCTTCTCTATCCTTCCCAAAAAGGTCCGCGGTGCCCAATATATACCATGCAACATCTATTAATCAACTGACTATTTTTTCTGGAAAGTTTACTCATACGTTTTTTTATCCCGAATATGGTTTTAAAAAAATTTTTTGGACTTAGGAATGCACTGAAAATGTCCCTTGTTTGGGTTATCAGCAAAAAATAGAAAATGGTTTTTGCTGATTTCTTGTAATTATACACGTCTCTAAGTCACCGATATTTGTTATATCTAAATGGGAATAGATGTATAATTTTTCCAGCCCGAGCCCTACTCTATAGAAGGAGATGCCTAACGCTATATAGACATGTACAACAGCGGCTGGTTGCTATGGGCACGGGCGAGTCACATGAACGCGATGCGTTTACATCTCTGTTTTTACCGGATGTGACGCTATTGATATCCAGACGAACCCAGGAAGTGGGGCACATGATCTGGTCAATACGCGTCACCGGATGTGACGTTTTTGTCCCTTAGACATGCCCAGGAAGTGGGGCAAGAGAAGAGTCTAGGGGCCTGAGTAAGATGGAAACCGGAAGTGCCAACCCCGGCGTCCGGAAATAGGGATAGACCGCGGGACTTCTGAATGTATATAAAAGATAATGAGAGCGCGATATGGCGCGCAATGCCACTGGACTATATGCCACTACTCCCCTGATGAATTGGTGGTAGATGAAACGCGTTGGGAGATATACAGAAGGAATCGAGCTTCCCAGCGATTCGCTGATATGTGGAGCCCCCTAGCTGTGAGCAATATTCGGGTATCGCCATGGAAAGCAATGATATCTGATAAGTACATTATGATCTATTCATACTCTAGAAAGGTGATTTGTGGTCAGTAATCTAAAGGAGACTCTATATATTTTCTTTCTGAGGGTGTTTGAGATATGTACAGTGGCTCACTTTCTGTTTACATTAATGTCCTATACGGACTGTATTAGAGCCTCGAAAACAGCTAATAACCATAAAAGGACAATTTATATGAGGGGCTATAGGCCATTCTGCATTCAAAAAGATATAAATAAACTGGAGCAGAGGGCAGCAACTAACAGAATGGTTTTTAACAGGGACAAATGCAAAGTACTACATCTGGGCAATAAAAATGAAAAAAGCATATACAGAATGGGAGGAATAGGCCTAAGCAACAGCACATGTGAAAAAGACTTGGGTATACTAATAGATCACAAACTGAATATGAGTCAACAGTGTGATGCAGCAGCAAAAAAAGCAAATGCAATTCTAGGATGTATTAACAGAAGCATACAGTCTAGATCACGTGAAGTCATTATTTCCCTCTATTCCTCTTTGGTCAGACCTCATCTGGAATATTGTGTCCAGTTTTGGGCACCACATTTTAAAAAAGACATCAACAAACTGGAGCAAGTTCAGAAAAGAGCAACCAGAATGGTGACCGGTCTGCAAACCCTGTCTTATGAAGAAAGGTTGCAGGATTTGGGATTGTTTAGTTTGCAAAAGAGAAGACTGAGAGGAGACTTAATAGCTGTCTACAAATATCTCAAGGGCTGTCACATTGTAGAAGGATCATCTTTATTCTCATTTGCACAAGGAAAGACTAGAAGCAATGGGATGAAACTGAATGGGAGGAGACACAGATTAGATATTAGAAAAAACTTTTTGACAGTTAGAGTGATCAATGAGTGGAACAAGCTGCCACGAGAAGTGGTGAGTTCTCCTTCAATGGATGTCTTCAAACAGAGGCTGGACAGACATCTGACTGGGATGATTTAGCGAATCCTGCTTTGAGCAGGGGGTTGGACCAGATGGCCCAGGAGGTCCCTTCCAACTCTGCGATTCTATGATTCTATGATCTGCATTTAGGGACTGAGGCCCGATACGTATGCAACACTAGGAGGCTGGTGTAAACAAGGTATAAAATGATATAACCAGTGCCCCTTTTGTCCTATATGGGTGATTTCAGGCGGCATTGAACATTTTTTAATCACTTTAGCACGAGCACTTTGTATGGCACTTTTTGTTGATTTATGTTTTTAAAGGTTTATTAAAAGTTAAGTTTTAGTTAAACTGGTCCGTACCAATCTGCTACAAAATACATATCTCGTCATTGGTAGATATACCCCTGCTAATATATATATTTTTTTTTTTACAGTACTGCTTAGCCATACAGAGTCTCGGTAGGGATGGATACAGAGGCCCCCCTAAGTGCTAGAGAGCAAAATCCCCCTTCACCCCCCAAGCGACCCCATTTTGAAAATTATACCCTTACCAAATGTGAATGCTAAAGGTGGATTACACACACTGGGGCTCAGAAGGGAGGGGGCTTTTGGATTTGGGAGCGCAGAATTTGCCGAATTTCTTTTGGCTTTTCCAGAGCCTTTGTGCTATCAGTAATGTTGAAGCCCCCTATATTTCTGTTAACAGATGACAGACCTGAGTGGGGACTTTTTTTGTGGATGGAGTTGAAGCTTTTATTGGGAACATTTTACATAACATTTGTGATCACATTTATCCAGCGCTCTACGCTAAGCACTTACTTTGGGGTATCCATCTAAATCTCCGAGCTATGTGACAGATGAAACCCCTGATGGATCCATTCCTTATAATGAGGCAGCAGAGTTACTCTAGACTCCGTCTGGCCTCTGTTCAGCATCGTCCTTCCTTTCAGAGGTGCACAAATCTATGGTGGACTGCGTTTTTATGCACGCTGAAAAAGACAGACACTGCCAGATAACAGGTCCTATGGCGCTCACAGTGCCTCCATCTGGGACTCTTCCGCTGGTGGTTCTGTCTGAATCATGTATTTCAGAGATTTACATGGAAACTAATGCAAGCTCTCAATGTAGAGCGCTGGATAAATGTGCTCAAGCCTTACTGCGATCTTTGGGAGGCAGAATGAACAAATCCACGGCATGTGAAGAATTGGTTTTATCTTTGCCCTGTTTCACACATCCGTTTTTTGTGTCCGCCAAACGGATCAGTATCCGTTTTTTGCCGCTAACGGATGCTAAAGGATCCGTTTTTTGACGGATCCGCGGTAGCTGCTAATGCAAGTCTATGGGAAAAAAAAATGGATCCGCCAAAAACATGGTGGATCTGTTTTTTAACGGAAAACGACGGATTTGGACGAATTTAAAAAAACGGAAGTGTGATCCAGGCCTTATACACCATTCCTCATGCGGTATAAGCGATTACAGCGATACCAGATTTATATCCGTTTTTTATGTTTGGCAGCTGTCACACATTAAAAAACGCTTTTTTTTTTAAAAAGAAGAAGTTTTTGCATCACCACATTTTGAGAGCTATAATTTTTCCATATTTCAGCCCACAGAGTCATGTAAGGGCTTGTTTTTTGCGGGAAGAGCTGACGTTTTTATTGGGACCATTTTTGGGCACATGAATTTTTTTTTATTGCTTTCTATTCCAATTTTTGTGGAGGCAGAATGAACGAAAAACCAGAAATTCAGGAATTTTCTGTTTTTCTTTTTTATACCGTTCCGCGTGTGGTAAAATTGATAAAGCGGTTTTATGCTTCAGGTCAGTACGGTTACAGCGATATCTCATTTATATCTTTTTATGTTATGGCGCTTTTAATCAATAAAAACTTTTTATTCTGAGAGCTATAACTATTTTTCCGGTGATAAGCCGCCATACAGCTGTTTTTTTGGGGGACAACATGACGTTTTCAGTGATACATTTTTATATTATCCTTCTTTGTGATCGCGTTTTATTCCACTTTTTCCAAGTGGTATGAAGAGAGAGTATAATTTGCTACTTTTTTTTTTTTTTTTTACAGTGTTCATGAAGGGGTTAACTATAGTGTGACACTTTTATAGATAGGATTTTTATGGACGGGGCGATACCAAACGTGTACTTTTTTTTTTTTTTTTTACATACAAACGTGTATGTATTAGTGGATTATTTATTATTTTATTTTTTGACATATTGTTTAAAAAGTGTTTTCTTTTTTTACCTAGTCCCTTTATGGGACTTTCACTTTTTTCACTTTGATTGCAGGTATATTACATTGCAATGCACTAGCATTGCAGAGCATTATACCTATAATCAAAGCTTCTGACACCATGCTGAGAGCATGGTCTCAGATGCTTTCCGTAGCATGATGACCCCGGGACACCATGGCAACGATCGGGCCCCGCGATGACATCGTGTGAAAGCCGATCTGAAGACAAAGGGAGCTCCCGTCCCTCTGCCTTCCTCCTGAACACTGCGATCCTGCTTGATTGCAGCAGTTAGGGGGTTAACAGCCAGGAGGGTGCAGACGATCAGCCACTGGCAGCGCTGAGCTCCTGCACTGATCGGGCAGGAGGTGCTGATATTTCAGTATCTCCTGCGCGGTCATGCTGTGATTGGTCAGATTGACTGCCCGATCACAGCGATCTGGGTGCGGGGACTGATGGCATGGGTCTCCGCACATCTTCCCGTGCCTCCTAGCTGTCTGTTAGGGAGCGAAGTAGAACCCGGTCAGCAGGAACACAAAGACAGGAGCTAAAGTATTAAAAATTCTTCTTTTTATTGCATAATCCACCATAAAAAGTAGATTATGCAATAACATTTTTTTAATACTTTATCTCCTGCTGACTGGGTTCTACTTAGCTCTCTAACTCATCTGAGGCACCCGGCTGGAGCTGCCCTAACCATGCACGGCTGGCGCTCCTCTAGGACCGTCTTCACCTGATCTTAGCTGTCTGTGACAGCTGTCGGCATGAAACGGTCACTGCATGTTTACACGAGTGACAGTTTAAATGCATGACGGGCGTAGTCCGTCATGGTACGGGAACTGACATCCTGCCATAACGGACTATGTCTGTTAAGGGGTTAATGATACTAATGATTTATTTCCTAGCACAGTGTCATGTCATTTAATTGGCAACTAAAGATTAATTAATTTTTACCTTTCTCGTTTTTGGAAGATCTTTGGTTTCTCTGCTGGTTTTCCGTTTTCACCGCCCTCATAGGCTCTATAGTGAAGGAGAAGATGCCGCCATCTCTGGAGCCTTGGTGGACCGATGTGGAGTTGTGACGCGCCAAGTTGTCATCACTCTCCATCCAGCATCACGGCTCCAAAGAGACTAACAAAAACGAATCACTTCATCCATTAAAAAGGGGTCGGAATTCACAGTGAGAACTTGCTGTACCTTAACAACTCGCTTAAATTAAGAACAGTTGATTGGAAAATACGTAGAGCGCCACTCTTCAATACGAAGGGAGAATGGAGAGGGGACGAGCCCACAATGTAGCGTGCATGTGTATCTATAATGTATCTATAATTCCCCCACGTGTGTTCCACCTGGAGCACCCGTCCCCTCCTCCAGAATGCGGCCTTAAGACAAAGAAAGGTCCAGCCATGTGCGGTTCCCTCAGGATGGAGGGGATGTGCCTCAGCCGGTGGACAATACACTGGTGTCCTCGTCCCCCCACACCTGGGGCGGGACAGAACTATAGGAGAGGCGCGCTTCTTCCAGACACGGAGTAGAATCTGTACGGCTAAGTGCACACGTGGCAGAACATTTCTGCTGGAAAACCTGACTCCCTTCCCAGAAACCGCGCATTTTTTTCAGCGCGTTTTCAAGACGCATAGAAATAGCCAGAAACGCGGAAAAATCCACAAAATTAATGAGCGCGCTGCGGTTTTACCGCAAAGCTTTTTTTTCATGGTAAAAACGCATCAATATGCACAAAAAGTGCAAAATGCATAGAAATTAAAGGGAAGCTTATTTTTAGCAGTTTTATTGGGAAAACCGCGAAAAAAACGCAAAAAAACTCTGTGTGTGAACACAGCCTAACCCCTTCTCTTACTAGGCCCTGTACTCCAGCATGACGCACCCTAGGGATAGTGAGTGATAGAAGGGAGGGCGAATATGACATATGTGACTTGGGTAATTCAGGCAGGTAATTGGGGGTTTTCACTGTCTGCTATTGTTGTAATATTACTGTATTAGAGTTGTAGTAATAGAGATAGAGACACATAGATAAATATATAGAGAGATCTCTCTCTCTCTCTATATATATATATACACTAGCTAAAGAGCCTGGCGCTGCCCGGGCATAGTAACTAACTGTGGTTAGTCATAGCAAATTATAATTATCCTCCATCCCATAGTCCCGTGCCCATATACCCATCATACACATCCTCCATCCCATAGTCCTGTGCCCATATACCCATCATACATATCCTCCATCCCATAGTCCTGTGCCCATATACCCATCATACATATCCTCCATCCCATAGTCCCGTGCCCATATACCCATCATACACATCCTCCATCCCATAGTCCAGTGCCC
The DNA here is from genome assembly GCF_039654945.1 of Dendrobates tinctorius. Lineage (NCBI taxonomy): Eukaryota > Metazoa > Chordata > Amphibia > Anura > Dendrobatidae > Dendrobates > Dendrobates tinctorius. Next base: position 162,164 of record NW_027362068.1, on the reverse strand, counting down.
ATATACCCATCATACACATCCTCCATCCCATAGTCCAGTGCCCATATACCCATCATACATATCCACCATCCCATAGGCCCGTGCCCATATACCCATCATACACATCCTCCATCCCATAGTCCTGTGCCCATATACCCATCATACATATCCTCCATCCCATAGGCCCGTGCCCATATACCCATCATACACATCCTCCATCCCATAGTCCAGTGCCCATATACCCATCATACACATCCTCCATCCCATAGTCCTGTGCCCATATACCCATCATACATATCCTCCATCCCATAGTCCTGTGCCCATATACCCATCATACATATCCTCCATCCCATAGTCCCGTGCCCATATACCCATCATACACATCCTCCATCCCATAGTCCAGTGCCCATATACCCATCATACACATCCTCCATCCCATAGTCCAGTGCCCATATACCCATCATACATATCCACCATCCCATAGGCCCGTGCCCATATACCCATCATACACATCCTCCATCCCATAGTCCTGTGCCCATATACCCATCATACATATCCTCCATCCCATAGGCCCGTGCCCATATACCCATCATACACATCCTCCATCCCATAGTCCAGTGCCCATATACCCATCATACACATCCTCCATCCCATAGTCCAGTGCCCATATACCCATCATACATATCCACCATCCCATAGGCCCGTGCCCATATACCCATCATACACATCCTCCATCCCATAGTCCTGTGCCCATATACCCATCATACATATCCTCCATCCCATAGGCCCGTGCCCATATACCCATCATACACATCCTCCATCCCATAGTCCAGTGCCCATATACCCATCATACACATCCTCCATCCCATAGTCCAGTGCCCATATACCCATCATACATATCCACCATCCCATAGGCCCGTGCCCATATACCCATCATACACATCCTCCATCCCATAGTCCTGTGCCCATATACCCATCATACATATCCTCCATCCCATAGTCCAGTGCCCATATACCCATCATAGATATCCACCATCCCATAGGCCCGTGCCCATATACCCATCATACATATCCTCCATCCCATAGTCCCGTGCCCATATACCCATCATACACATCCTCCATCCCATAGTCCTGTGCCCATATAACCATCATACATATCCTCCATCCCATAGTCCAGTGCCCATATACCCATCATACACATCCTCCATCCCATAGTCCCGTGCCCATATACCCATCATACATATCCTCCATCCCATAGTCCCGTGCCCATATACCCATCATACATATCCACCATCCCATAGGCCCGTGCCCATATACCCATCATACATATCCTCCATCCCATAGTCCCGTGCCCATATACCCATCATACATATCCACCATCCCATAGGCCCGTGCCCATATACCCATCATACATATCCTCCATCCCATAGTCCTGTGCCCATATACCCATCATACATATCCTCCATCCCATAGTCCCGTGCCCATATACCCATCATACATATCCACCATCCCATAGGCCCGTGCCCATATACCCATCATACATATCCTCCATCCCATAGTCCCGTGCCCATATACCCATCATACATATCCACCATCCCATAGGCCCGTGCCCATATACCCATCATACATATCCTCCATCCCATAGTCCCGTGCCCATATACCCATCATACACATCCTCCATCCCATAGTCCTGTGCCCATATACCCATCATACATATCCTCCATCCAGGGCCGGTTTTAGACAAAGTGGGGCCCTAGGCAGAAGTTTAAAGTGGGGCCCCAAATGTTAACATTGTAAAACCACACATTTAGGTTACATTACATGAGTAGGAAGTGGATACAGGTGGCAGAGGGGCCTGGAGCCAGTGCTGGCACTGTGGCCCCCATATTCAGGGGCCTTATATCGGTCAATGGGTCTGCCACTATTAGCATTACACAGGAGCGTGGCTAGGATCAGAAAAGATTGGAGGGCCAGGCCCCAAGACAAAAAATTGTCCCCCAACCCCCTCTTAATTTTTTTTTAACACTGCAGATAACACAGCAGGGCTCCCAACTGTCCTGGATTCAGCGGAACAGTCCTGATTTTGACACTCCCACCCGATATCCAGGCCGAGATTGCAGTTTTCCCGCACTGCGAATCAGCCACCACGCCCACCTGTCATTTCAGAAGGGGCTGTGTACCGATCGCCATACAATTCCCTCTATGCATAGCACACTCCAGAACAGAAGCCCTCCCCGGCTCACGTGACCAGTCACATGACTCTGACCTCATCTTATGTAACACCAGAGATAGCAGTAATAACTCTTGGAGAACAGATAATGTAGTAGATGTCACCTGCAGTCCTATGTAACACCACAGATAGTCTTACTCTGAAACGCTATGGCTATGTTCACATGCATTTTTTTCAGTAGCCAAAACCTGTTCAATTGGCAGTAAAAATGTTGCGTTCAAAACACCTGTTTTTCAGCTTGTTTTCTGGGGTTATTTACACTTTTCTCAGCTTTTTTTAAAGTGAGGATGATTGCTTTGTCTACAGTATGTTTAAGGCCACGTTCACACGTTGAGTATTCGGTCAGTATTTCACATCAGTATGTGCAAGTCAAAACCAGGCGGGTGAGAAATCCAGAAGTGGTGACCTGTTCCTGTTATACTTTTCCTCTGATTGTTCCACTGCTGTTTCTGCATTACAAAACCTGATGTGAAATACTGACCAAATACTGAACGTGTGAATGACACTTAATAGTTTAATTCACCAAAACCATTTCAAAAATTGCAGCAAAAAATACCGATGCAATATCTGCAGCTTTCTTTTTTATTCTTTCATTGCTTTCTAAAGGTGAAAACACACTGAAAGAAGTGACACGTTGTAGATTTAAAAAGTGCTACAGTTCTGAAATTCAGTCAGAAAAAAATCAAGCGCATGCAGGAGATTTCGGAAATCTCATATGTTTTGCTGGCACTTTAAAAAGCCGCTCTTGGCCACGTTCATATGCAGAATCTCTGCAGCTTTTTCTTCTGCAAATAAGAAGCTTACAGCATTTTACAGCACAAGCAAAGACTGAGATTTTCAGAGATCTCCCGCACACCCTTTTATTTTCTCCTGACTGAATTTCACAACTGCAGCGTTCTTTAAATCTGCAGCGTCACTTCTTTCAGCAATTTTTTGCACCCGTAGAAAGCAATGAAAAAGTTTTAGAAAATCTCACCCCTACCATGTACTGGACGCAGTGATTTCGCACGGTTCAGTGACCACATGTGGAATCACCTGCGTTCAAAAGATGGCAGCAGTTTAGACGGAGCACAAGTCCGCTACGTTCAAAGTGCTGCCATTTCTGGATCGTCTGCACATACCCTAAAAAATGGGCATTTTGAAAGCAGTGTTTTTACTGCCAAGAGAGCCAGCTTTAAAATAGTAACATAGTTTTGAAGGCTGAAGGAAGACCTTATGTCCATCTAGTTCAGCCTATTTTTAGTGCAGCTGTTCTGCATTGTTGATCCTGGGGAAGGCAAAAAACCCACAGAGTAGAAGCCAATTTTCTCCATAGGGAAAAAAATTCCTTCCCCTAAGCTGGGTCACCCATCTACCTATAATATTCTGTTATTCGTAACCTTCTATACTGTTACTCACAAGAAAAGCCTCCATTCCTTTCTTACATTCATTCAGTGAGTTGGCCATCACCACTTCCTCAGGAAGAGAATTCCAGAGCCTCACTGCTCTTACCGTGAAGAACCCTCTTCTATGCTGATGCAGAAATTGTCTTTCCTCCAAACGTAGAGAATGCCCCCTTGTTCTTGTCACAGTCCTTGGTACAAACAGTTCATTGGAGAGATCTCTGTATTGCCCTCTGATATACTTGTACATATATATTAAGTCTCCCCTAAGTCTTCTCTTTTCTAGAGTAAATAGACCTAATTTTGATAACCTTTCTGGGTATTGTAGTGAACCAACTCCATTTATCATTTTAGTAGCCCGCCTTTGAACCCTTTCAAGTTCAGTAATGTCTTTCTTGAGCACCGGCGTCCAAAATTGCCCACAATCCTCCAAGTGTGGTCTGACGAGTGATTTGTACAGAGGGAGAATTATGTTTTCATCTCGTGTCCCCAGACCTCTTCTAATGCATCCCATGACCCTATTGGCTTTGGTGGCAGCTGCCTGACACTGGGCACTCCAATTTAGCTTCTTATTGACTAAGATGCCCAAGTCTTTTTCCATGTCTGATTTCCCCAGCAGTTTCCCATTTAGTCAGTAATTGTAGCATCTGTTTCTCCTTCCCATGTGCAGAACCTTACACTTATCTGTGTTAACCCTCATTTGCCATTTTTCAGCCCAATTCTCCAGTTTACTCAAATCTGTCTGTAGTTGCAAACTGTCCTCCTTTGTGTTAACTACCTTAGGCTGGTTTCACATTTGCGCTTTTGTGCGCAGCGCATCGTGCGCACCCGTGCGCATGCGCACTGCGCACCTATGTTTAACATGACGTGCGCATGGTCTTGCGCACACTTGCGTTTTCGTGCGCATGCGTTTTTTTGTCTTTTGCACCAGGCGCGCCAGACGCAACATGTTGGATTTTTTGGTGCGCCCTGTCTCGGCAAAAAAACGCATGCGCACGCTTGCGCACGGAATGCGCAAAAACAACACATTGAAGTCTATGGGAACGCATGCGTGCGCATGGTCTTGCGCACGGTTGCGGTTTTTTACGCATGCGTTTTTGAGTGAAACAAGTCTAGAATGTTCTCTAGACAATGGAAAAAATGTCACACCTAAAAACGCATGTGCATAAAAAAGCGAAAAACGCATGCAAAAACGCATGTAAAACGCAAGCAACGCTGCATTTTTTTGACGCATCAGCGTGCGCATGACGTTAAAAAAACGCGCGTTTGTTTTGCGTTTTTCTTTGCGTTTTTTATGCGCACGATGCGTGCGCAAAAAAACGCTAATGTGAAACTAGCCTTACATAGTTTTGTATCATCTGCAAATACTGATATTTTACTGTGTAAGGCCGGTTTCACATTAGCGCATTTTCAGCGCGCGCACGGCCGGGGGTAGCTCCGCCCCCGAGCCGGCTCTCTGCCCGGCGTGCCCGCCCCTTCCTTGTAGCGCCGCCTCCTAGCGGACAGCGGCGCCTGCGATCGGCGCACCCTATCTTTAGCATAGGGTGCGCCGATCGTGCGCAGGCCGTGCGCTAGTTGCGCTTTGACCTGCGCTGCGCACTTTTGACGGTGCGCCGTGCGCGCCAAAATCCGAAAAGTTTGATTTTGGCGCGCACGGCGCACCGTCAAAAGTGCGCAGCGCAGGTCAAAGCGCAACTAGCGCACGGCCTGCGCACGATCGGCGCACCCTATGCTAAAGATAGGGTGCGCCGATCGCAGGCGCCGCTGTCCGCTAGGAGGCGGCGCTACAAGGAAGGGGCGGGCACGCCGGGCAGAGAGCCGGCTCGGGGGCGGAGCTACCCCCGGCCGTGCGCGCGCTGAAAAAGCGCTAATGTGAAACCGGCCTAAGCCATCCACTAGATCATTAATAATTTTTTGGCTGCAAAAAAAAAAGGCACCAAAAACGCTGATTCCTATGCAAACCTGTACTAGTACTATATATATGTATGGTTTACCCTTGTTATTTCACATGTGAATTCATTTATTTCTATATCATAAATCCCCTGATTCAGCAGACAATATCCTTGTCATGTCATCCAGACAGTAGTGACAGGAGGTCGCCCTGTCACATTACAAGCAGTGATAAGTGACTGTGGTCAGAGCTGATGCTGATCGCTGCTGTATGTGGCTGTGAATCCTGATCCTACAGCAATCAGCACAGAGCTCTGGGACCACAGTGAGTAAATCACTGCACTTTGACCTGATATTGCTGCTCTTACCAGGTTCTGTGGCTTCACTTAGGCATATCCATTCTCAGGTCAGTGCTAGGAGCAGCCATGACACAGGAGGAGACATAGAGCTGCAGTCATCTGCTGTGCTGTAATCGGACCCTCCCCCTCACTCTCAACTTTTAACCTAACTGCAGGGAGAGACAGGGGGGCTCAAGGGGCTTTGCGAGAGACACTCCAAGACTTCAGAGCAATGCACAGCGTTATTCACTGCTGTACACCCTCTGGGCACTTCATAAATGGACTGCAGATGCAGGGGGCCCCCTTTGTAGGTGGGGGCCCCAGGCATCTGCCTGGTCTGCCTAGTCCAAACGCCGGCCCTGCCTCCATCCCATAGTCCCATGCCCATATACCCATCATACACATATCCTCCATCCCATAGTCCCGTGCCCATATACCCATCATACATATCCTCCATCCCATAGTCCCGTGCCCATATACCCATCATACATATCCTCCATCCCATAGTCCCGTGCCCATATACCCATCATACATATCCTCCATCCCATAGTCCCGTGCCCATATACCCATCATACATATCCTCCATCCCATAGTCCCGTGCCCATATACCCATCATACATATCCTCCATCCCATAGTCCCGTGCCCATATACCCATCATACATATCCTCCATCCCATAGTCCCGTGCCCATATACCCATCATACATATCCTCCATCCCATAGTCCCGTGCCCATATACCCATCATACACATATCCTCCATCCCATAGTCCCATGCCCATATACCCATCATACATATCCTCCATCCCATAGTCCCGTGCCCATATACCCATCATACATATCCTCCATCCCATAGTCCCGTGCCCATATACCCATCATACATATCCTCCATCCCATAGTCCCGTGCCCATATACCCATCATACATATCCTCCATCCCATAGTCCCGTGCCCATATACCCATCATACACATATCCTCCATCCCATAGTCCCATGCCCATATACCCATCATACATATCCTCCATCCCATAGTCCCGTGCCCATATACCCATCATACATATCCTCCATCCCATAGTCCCGTGCCCATATACCCATCATACATATCCTCCATCCCATAGTCCCATGCCCATATACCCATCATACATATCCTCCATCCCATAGTCCCGTGCCCATATACCCATCATACATATCCTCCATCCCATAGTCCCGTGCCCATATACCCATCATACATATCCTCCATCCCATAGTCCCGTGCCCATATACCCATCATACATATCCTCCATCCCATAGTCCCGTGCCCATATACCCATAATACATATCCTCCATCCCATAGTCCCGTGCCCATATACCCATAATACATATCCTCCATCCCATAGTCCCGTGCCCATACACCCATCATACATATCCTCCATCCCATAGTCCCGTGCCCATATACCCATCATACACATATCCTCCATCCCATAGTCCCATGCCCATATACCCATCATACATATCCTCCATCCCATAGTCCCGTGCCCATATACCCATCATACATATCCTCCATCCCATAGTCCCGTGCCCATATACCCATCATACATATCCTCCATCCCATAGTCCCATGCCCATATACCCATCATACATATCCTCCATCCCATAGTCCCGTGCCCATATACCCATCATACATATCCTCCATCCCATAGTCCCGTGCCCATATACCCATCATACATATCCTCCATCCCATAGTCCCATGCCCATATACCCATCATACATATCCTCCATCCCATAGTCCCGGGCCCATATAACCATAATACATATCCTCCATCCCATAGTCCCGTGCCCATATACCCATCATACATATCCTCCATCCCATAGTCCCGTGCCCATATACCCATCATACATATCCTCCATCCCATAGTCCCATGCCCATATACCCATCATACATATCCTCCATCCCATAGTCCCGTGCCCATATACCCATAATACATATCCTCCATCCCATAGTCCTGTGCCCATATACCCATCACACATCCTCCATCCCATAGTCAACCATTATGACATCATAATGAGGGGTGGGGCTTGATACGCACACACTGTTTCCCCATTATGTAGATAGGGGCAAAATTGTTTTGGTGAATTGGAACACGCGGGGTTAAAATTTTGCCTCACAACATAGCCTAGGACACTCTCGGGGTTCAGACATGTGACTGTGCCAAATTTTTTGGCTGTAGCTGCGACAGTGCGGATGCCAATCCCGGACATACACACATACATACACACACTTGAGCTTTATATATATACACTCACTGGCCACTTTATTAGGTACACCATGCTAGTAAGGGGTTGGACCCCCTTTTGCCTTCAGAACTGCCTCAATTCTTCGTGGCAGAGATTCAACAAGGTGCTGGAAGCATTCCTCAGAGATTTTGGACCATATTGACATGATGGCATCACACAGTTGGCGCAGATTTGTCGGCTGCACATCCCTGATGCGAATCTCCCGTTCCACCACATCCCAAAGATGCTCTATTGGATTGAGATCTGGTGACTGAGGAGGCCATTTGAGTACAGTGAACTCATTGTCATGTTCAAGAAACCAATCTGAGATGATTCGAGCTTTATGACATGGTGCATTATCCTGCTGAAAGTAGCCATCAGATGTTGGGTACATTGTGGTCATAAAGGGATGGACATGGTCAGCAACAATACTCAGGTAGGCTGTGGCGTTGCAACGATGCTCAATTGGTACCAAGGGGCCCAAAGAGTGCCCAGAAAAAATTCCCCACACCATGACACCACCACCACCAGCCTGAACCGTTGATACAAGGCAGGATGGATCCATGCTTTCATGTTGTTTACGCCAAATTCTGACCCTACCATCCGAATGTCGCAGCAGAAATCGAGACTCATCAGACCAGGCAACGTTTTTCCAATCTTCTACTGTCCAATTTCGATGAGCTTGTGCAAATTGTAGCCTCAGTTTCCTGTTCTTAGCTGAGAGGAGTGGTACCCAGTGTGGTCTTCTGCTGCTGTAGCCCATCTGCCTCAAAGTTCGACGCACTGTGCGTTCAGAGATGCTCTTCTGCCTACCTTGGTTGTAACGGGTGGCAATTTGAGTCACTGTTGCCTTTCTATCAGCTCGAACCAGTCTGCCCATTCTCCTCTGACCTCTGGCATCAACATGGCATTTCCGGCCACAGAACTGCCGCTCACTGGATTTTTTTTCTTTTTCGGACCATTCTCTGTAAACCCTAGAGATGGTTGTGCGTGAAAATCCCAGTAGATCAGCAGTTTCTGAAATTCTCAGACCAGCCCTTCTGGCACCAACAATCATGCCACGTTCAAAGGCACTCAAATCACCTTTCTTCCCCATACTGATGCTCGGTTTGAACTGCAGGAGATTGTCTTGACCATGTCTACATGCCTAAATGCACTGAGTTGCCGCCATGTGATTGGCTGATTAGAAATTAAGTCTTAACACACAGTTGGACAGGTGTACCTAATAAAGTGGCCAGTGAGTGTATATATATACACACACATACAGTGCCTTGCGAAAGTATTTGCCCCCCTGGAACTTTTCAACCTTTTCCCACATATCATGCATCAAACATAAAGATACCAAATGTAAATTTTTGGTGAAGAATCAACAAGTGGAACACAATTGTGAAGTTGAACGAAATTTATTGGTTATTTAAAAATTTTTTTGAAATTCAAAAACTGAAAAGTGGGGCGTGCAATATTATTCGGCCCCTGTAACTCAATACTTTGTTGCGCCACCTTTTGCTGCGATTACAGCTGCAGTCTCTTGGGGTTTGTCTCTATCAGTTTTGTACATCGAGAGACTGAAATTCTCGCCCATTCTTCCTTGGCAAACAGCTCGAGCTCAGTGAGGTTTGATGGAGATCGTTTGTGAACAGCAGTTTTCAGCTCTTTCCACAGATTCTCGATTGGATTCAGGTCTGGACTATGACTCGGCCATTCTAACACCTGGATATGTTTATTTGTGAACCATTCCATTGTAGATTTTGCTTTGTTTGGGATCATTGTCTTGTTGTAAGACAAATCTCCGTCCCAGTCTCAGGTCTTTTGCAGACTCCAACAAGTTTTCTAAAAGAATGGTCCTGTATTTGGCTTCATCCATCTTCCCATCAATTTTAACCATCTTCCCTGTCCTTCCTGAAGAAAAGCAGGCCCAAACCATGATACTGCCACCACCATGTTTGACAGTGGGGATGGTGTGTTCAGGGTGATGAGCTGTGTTGCCTTTACGCCAAACATATCGTTTGGCATTGTTGCCAGAAAGTTCGATTTTGGTTTCATCTAACCAGAGCACCTTCTTCCACATATTTGGTGTGTCTCCCAGGTGGCTTGTTGCAAACTTTAAATGACACTTTTTATGGATATCTTTGAGAAATAGCTTTCTTCTTGCCACTCTTCCATAAAGGCCAGATTTGTGCAGTGTAAGACTGATTGTTGTCCTATGGACAGACTGTCCCACCTCAGCTGTAGATCTCTGCAGTTCATCCAGAGTGATCATGGGCCTCTTGGCTGCATCTCTGATCAGTCTTCTCCTTGTTTGAGTTGAGAGTTGAAAGTTTAGAGGGACGGCCGGGTCTTGGTAGATTTGCAGTGGTATGATACTCCTTCCATTTCAATATGATCGCTTGCACAGTGCTCCTTGGGATGTTTAAAGTTTTGGAAATCATTTTGTATCCAAATCCGGCTTTAGTCTTCTCCACAACAGTATCACGGATCTGCCTGTTGTGTTCCTTTGTCTTCATGATGCTCTCTGTGCTTCAAACAGAACCCCGAGACTATCACGGAGACTTGATTACACACAGGTGGATTATATTTATCATCATTAGTCATTTAGGACAACATTGGATCATACAGAGATCCACAATGAACTTCTGGAGTGAGTTTGCTGCACAGAAAGTAAAGGGGCTGAATAATATTGCACGCCCCACTTTTCAGTTTTTGAATTTCCACAAAAATTTAAAATAACCAATAAATTTCATTCAACTTAACAATTGTGTCCCACTTGTTGTTGGTTCTTCACCAAAAATTTACATTTGGTATCTTTATGTTTGACGCATGATATGTGGGAAAAGGTTGAAAAGTTCCAGGGGGCCGAATACTTTAGCAGGGCAATATATATATAGATAGATAGATAGATAGATATCGTACCCACCCACCATTCCAGGAGTAAGCAGCACGGAACATGAGCTCCTGAATTTTCAGCACTTTATACCTTGTAATGAGGAAACTTTAGGACACCACCTGGAAAAATTCATCCCTGTGGAATACAGAAGTGAACAGGACGGAGCCGGACTAAAGATTTTATGAAAAAGGAGGAAAAAATAAGTTCCAGAGGACAAAACAAGAATCCCCTGGAGGACAGACAGCAACCACCAGGCAGCACCAGGTCTGACATCCAGAGGACAGCACCCGCAGGTAGGACCATCCTCAGCCTCACCACACTCAGAATCTTGCTAGAACTTAAAACTATCAGAAATAAGAATTAGAATTATAAAAATGGAAAATGTTAATTTGGAACAAGAGAAACAGAACAAAGTAAATGCTGATAGAGAGCTGGAGACACAAGGCAGCAGGGGGTCTAAGATCCTGGAGATAACACACTCTGAAGGGCAGAAGAACAGTCATGCAAAGAAAGCCATAAAAACTGCCACAATTAGAGAAAACCCAGAGACCCTGTATGCAGACTTCACATCTAGTGAGGAAGAGAAACGGAAAACCAATGTGTTATTCTTCACAGAGCATCTCCGGGCCTGGCACACCGCCCTGTGCCCTGTATACAGTATATATGGGGGTATTACACCGCCCCGTACCCTGTATACAGTATATATGGGGGTATTACACCGCCCTGTGCCCTGTATACAGTATATATGGGGGTATTACAGCGCCCTGTGCCCTGTATACAGTATATATGGGGGTATTACACCGCCCTGTGCCCTGTATACAGTATATATGGGGGTATTACACCGCCCTGTACCCTGTATACAGTATATATGGGGGTATTACACCGCCCTGTACCCTGTATACAGTATATATGGGGGTATTACACCGCCCTGTGCCCTGTATACAGTATATGTGGGGGTATTACACCGCCCTGTACCCTGTATATAGTATATATGGGGGTATTACACCGCCCTGTGCCCTGTATACACTATATATGGGGGTATTACACCGCCCTGTGCCCTGTATACAGTATATGTGGGGGTATTACACCGCCCTGTACCCTGTATACAGTATATATGGGGGTATTACACCGCCCTGTGCCCTGTATACAGTATATATGGGGGTATTACATCGCCCTGTACCCTGTATACAGTATATATGGGGGTATTACACCGCCCTGTACCCTGTATACAGTATATATGGGGGTATTACACCGCCCTGTGCCCTGTATACAGTATATATGGGGGTATTACACCGCCCTGTGCCCTGTATACAGTATATGTGGGGGTATTACACCGCCCTGTGCCCTGTATATAGTATATATGGGGGTATTACACCGCCCTGTGCCCTGTATACAGTATATGTGGGGGTATTACACCGCCCTGTGCCCTGTATACAGTATATATGGGGGTATTACACCGCCCTGTACCCTGTATACAGTATACACTCACTGGCCACTTTATTAGGTACACTTGTCCAACTGTGTGTTAAGACTTAATTTCTAATCAGCCAATCACATGGCGGCAACTCAGTGCATTTAGGCATGTAGACATGGTCAAGACAATCTCCTGCAGTTCAAACCGAGCATCAGTATGGGGAAGAAAGGTGATTTGAGCGCCTTTGAACGTGGCATGATTGTTGGTGCCAGAAGGGCTGGTCTGAGAATTTCAGAAACTGCTGATCTACTGGGATTTTCACGCACAACCATCTCTAGGGTTTACAGAGAATGGTCCGAAAAAGAAAAAAAATCCAGTGAGCGGCAGTTCTGTGGCCGGAAATGCCTTGTTGAGGCCAGAGGTCAGAGGAGAATGGGCAGACTGGTTCGAGCTGATAGAAAGGCAACAGTGACTCAAATTGCCACCCGTTACAACCAAGGTAGGCAGAAGAGCATCTCTGAACGCACAGTGCGTCGAACTTTGAGGCAGATGGGCTACAGCAGCAGAAGACCACACTGGGTACCACTCCTCTCAGCTAAGAACAGGAAACTGAGGCTACAATTTGCACAAGCTCATCGAAATTGGACAGTAGAAGATTGGAAAAACGTTGCCTGGTCTGATGAGTCTCGATTTCTGCTGCGACATTCGGATGGTAGGGTCAGAATTTGGCGTAAACAACATGAAAGCATGGATCCATCCTGCCTTGTATCAACGGTTCAGGCTGGTGGTGGTGGTGTCATGGTGTGGGGAATTTTTTCTGGGCACTCTTTGGGCCCCTTGGTACCAATTGAGCATCGTTGCAACGCCACAGCCTACCTGAGTATTGTTGCTGACCATGTCCATCCCTTTATGACCACAATGTACCCAACATCTGATGGCTACTTTCAGCAGGATAATGCGCCATGTCATAAAGCTCGAATCATCTCAGATTGGTTTCTTGAACATGACAATGAGTTCACTGTACTCAAATGGCCTCCTCAGTCACCAGATCTCAATCCAATAGAGCATCTTTGGGATGTGGTGGAACAGGAGATTCGCATCAGGGATGTGCAGCCGACAAATCTGCGCCAACTGTGTGATGCCATCATGTCAATATGGTCCAAAATCTCTGAGGAATGCTTCCAGCACCTTGTTGAATCTCTGCCACGCAGAATTCAGGCAGTTCTGAAGGCAAAAGGGGGTCCAACCCCTTACTAGCATGGTGTACCTAATAAAGTGGCCAGTGAGTGTATATGGGGGTATTACACCGCCCTGTGCCCTGTATACAGTATATGTGGGGGTATTACACCGCCCTGTGCCCTGTATACAGTATATGTGGGGGTATTACACCGCCCTGTGCCCTGTATACAGTATATGTGGGGGTATTACACCGCCCTGTGCCCTGTATACAGTATATGTGGGGGTATTACACCGCCCTGTGCCCTGTATACAGTATATGTGGGGGTATTACACCGCCCTGTACCCTGTATACAGTATATGTGGGGGTATTACACCGCCCTGTATACAGTATATGTGGGGGTATTACACCGCCCTGTGCCCTGTATACAGTATATGTGGGGGTATTACACCGCCCTGTACCCTGTATACAGTATATGTGGGGGTATTACACCGCCCTGTGCCCTGTATACAGTATATGTGGGGGTATTACACCGCCCTGTGCCCTGTATACAGTATATATGGGGGTATTACACCGCCCTGTGCCCTGTATACAGTATATGTGGGGGTATTACACCGCCCTGTGCCCTGTATACAGTATATGTGGGGGTATTACACCGCCCTGTGCCCTGTATACAGTATATATGGAGGTATTACACCGCCCTGTACCATGTATACAGTATATGTGGGGGTATTACACCGCCCTGTACCCTGTATACAGTATATGTGGGGGTATTACACCGCCCTGTACCCTGTATACAGTATATATGGGGGTATTACACCGCCCTGTGCCCTGTATACAGTATATATGGGGGTATTACACCGCCCTGTGCCCTGTATACAGTATATGTGGGGGTATTACACCGCCCTGTACCCTGTATACAGTATATGTGGGGGTATTACACCGCCCTGTACCCTGTATACAGTATATATGGGGGTATTACACCGCCCTGTGCCCTGTATACAGTATATATGGGGGTATTACACCACCCTGTACCATGTATACAGTATATGTGGGGGTATTACACCGCCCTGTATACAGTATATGTGGGGGTATTACACCGCCCTGTACCCTGTATACAGTATATATGGGGGTATTACACCACCCTGTACCATGTATACAGTATATGTGGGGGTATTACACCGCCCTGTACCCTGTATACAGTATATATGGGGGTATTACACCACCCTGTACCCTGTATACAGTATATGTGGGGGTATTACACCGCCCCGTACCCTGTATACAGTATATATGGGGGTATTACACCGCCCTGTACCCTGTATACAGTATATGTGGGGGTATTACACCGCCCTGTACCCTGTATACAGTATATGTGGGGGTATTACACCGCCCTGTGCCCTGTATACAGTATATATGGGGGTATTACACCGCCCTGTGCCCTGTATACAGTATATGTGGGGGTATTACACCGCCCTGTGCCCTGTATACAGTATATATGGGGGTATTACACCGCCCTGTACACAGTATATGTGGGGGTATTACACCGCCCTGTACCCTGTATACAGTATATGTGGGGGTATTACACCGCCCTGTACCCTGTATACAGTATATGTGGGGGTATTACACCGCCCTGTGCCCTGTATACAGTATATATGGGGGTATTACACCGCCCTGTGCCCTGTATACAGTATATGTGGGGGTATTACACCGCCCTGTGCCCTGTATTCAGTATATATGGGGGTATTACACCGCCCTGTGTCCTGTATACAGTATATATGGGGGTATTACACCGCCCTGTACCCTGTATACAGTATATGTGGGGGTATTACACCGCCCTGTGCCCTGTATACAGTATATATGGGGGTATTACACCGCCCTGTGTCCTGTATACAGTATATATGGGGGTATTACACCGCCCTGTACCCTGTATACAGTATATATGGGGGTATTACACCGCCCTGTGCCCTGTATACAGTATATATGGGGGTATTACACCGCCCTGTGCCCTGTATACAGTATATGTGGGGGTATTACACCGCCCTGTACCCTGTATACAGTATATATGGGGGTATTACACCGCCCCGTACCCTGTATACAGTATATATGGGGGTATTACACCGCCCTGTACCCTGTATACAGTATATGTGGGGGTATTACACCGCCCTGTACCCTGTATACAGTATATGTGGGGGTATTACACCGCCCTGTACCATGTATACAGTATATGTGGGGGTATTACACCGCCCTGTACCCTGTATACAGTATATATGGGGGTATTACACCGCCCCGTACCCTGTATACAGTATATATGGGGGTATTACACCGCCCTGTGCCCTGTATACAGTATATGTGGGGGTATTACACCACCCTGTACCATGTATACAGTATATGTGGGGGTATTACACCGCCCTGTACCCTGTATACAGTATATGTGGGGGTATTACACCGCCCTGTACCCTGTATACAGTATATATGGGGGTATTACACCGCCCTGTACCCTGTATACAGTATATGTGGGGGTATTACACCACCCTGTACCATGTATACAGTATATGTGGGGGTATTACACCGCCCTGTACCCTATATACAGTATATGTGGGGGTATTACACCGCCCTGTACCCTGTATACAGTATATGTGGGGGTATTACACCGCCCTGTACCCTGTACAGTCATGGCCAAAAGTATTGACATCCCTGCAATCCTGTCAGATAATACTCAGTTTCTTCCTGAAAATGATTGCAAACACAAATTCTTTGGTATTATCTTCATTTAATTTGTCTTAAATGAAAAAGCACAAAAGAGAATGAAGCAAAAAGCAAAACATTGATCATTTCACACAAAACTCCAAAAATGGGCCGGACAAAAGTATTGGCACCCTCAGCCTAATACTTGGTTGCACAACCTTTAGCCAAAATAACTGCGACCAATCGCTTCCAGTAACCATCAATGAGTTTCTTACAATGCTCTGCTGGAATTTTAGACCATTCTTCTTTGGCAAACTGCTCCAGGTCCCTGATATTAGAAGGGGGCCTTCTCCAAACTGCCATTTTTAGATCTCTCCACAGGTGTTCTATGGGATTCAGGTCTGGACTCATTGCTGGCCACCTTAGAAGTCTCCAGTGCTTTCTCTCAAACCATTTTCTAGTGCTTTCTGAAGTGTGTTTTGGGTCATTGTCCTGCTGGAAGACCCATGACCTCTGAGGGAAACCCAGCTTTCTCACACTGGGCCCTACATTATGCTGCAATATTTGTTGGTAGTCTTCAGACTTCATAATGCCATGCACACGGTCAAGCAGTCCAGTGCCAGAGGCAGCAAAGCAACCCCAAAACATCAGGGAACCTCCGCCATGTTTGACTGTAGGGACTGTGCTCTTTTCTTTGAATGCCTCTTTTTCTCCTGTAAACTCTATGTTGATGCTTTTGCCCTAAAAGCTCTACTTTTGTCTCATCTGACCAGAGAACATTCTTCCAAAATGTTTTAGGCTTTTTCAGGTAAGTTTTGGCAAACTACAGCCTGGCTTTTTTATGTCTCGGGGTAAGAAGTGGGGTCTTCCTGGGTCTCCTACCATACAGTCCCTTTTCATTCAGACGCCGACGGATAGTACGGGTTGACACTGTTGTACCCTCGGACTGCAGGGCAGCTTGAACTTGTTTGGATGTTAGTGGAGGTTCTTTATCCAACATCCGCACAATCTTGCGTTGAAATCTCTTGTCAATTTTTCTTTTCCGTCCACATCTAGGGAGGTTAGCCACAGTGCCATGGGCTTTACACTTCTTGATGACACTGCGTACGGTAGACACAGGAACATTCAGGTCTTTGGAGATGGACTTGTAGCCTTGAGATTGCTCATGCTTCCCCACAATTTGGTTCCTCAAGTCCTCAGACAGTTCTTTGGTCTTCTTTCTTTTCTCCATGCTCAATGTGGTACACACAAGGACACAGGATAGAGGTTGAGTCAACTTTAATCCATGTCACCTGGCTGCAAGTGTGATTTAGTTATTGCCAACACCTGTTAGGTGCCACAGGTAAGTTACAGGTGCTGTTAATTACACAAATTAGAGAAGCATCACATGATTTTTCGAACAGTGCCAATACTTTTGTCCACCCTCTTTTTTGTTTGGTGTGGAATTATATCCAATTTGGCTTTAGGACAATTCTTTTTGTGTTTTTTCATTTAAGACAAATTAAATGAAGATAATAATACCAAAGAATTTGTGTTTGCAATCATTTTCAGGAAGAAACTGAGTATTATCTGACAGAATTGCAGGGGTGTCAATACTTTTGGCCATGACTGTATACAGTATATGTGGGGGTATTACACCGCCCTGTACCCTGTATACAGTATATGTGGGGGTATTACACCGCCCTGTACCCTGTATACAGTATATGTGGGGGTATTACACCGCCCCGTACCCTGTATACAGTATATGTGGGGGTATTACACCGCCCCGTACCCTGTATACAGTATATATGGGGGTATTACACCGCCCCGTGCCCTGTATACAGTATATGTGGGGGTATTACACCGCCCCGTACCCTGTATACAGTATATGTGGGGGTATTACACCGCCCTGTACCCTGTATACAGTATATGTGGGGGTATTACACCGCCCTGTACCCTGTATACAGTATATGTGGGGGTATTACACCGCCCTGTACCCTGTATACAGTATATGTGGGGGTATTACACCGCCCTGTACCCTGTATACAGTATATGTGGGGGTATTACACCGCCCCGTACCCTGTATACAGTATATGTGGGGGTATTACACCGCCCTGTACCCTGTATACAGTATATGTGGGGGTATTACACCGCCCTGTACCCTGTATACAGTATATGTGGGGGTATTACACCGCCCTGTACCCTGTATACAGTATATGTGGGGGTATTACACCGCCCTGTGCACAGTATATATGGGGGTATTACACCGCCCTGTACCCTGTATACAGTATATGTGGGGGTATTACACCGCCCTGTGCCCTGTATACAGTATATTTGGGGGTATTACACCGCCCTGTACCCTGTATACAGTATATGTGGGGGTATTACACCGCCCCGTACCCTGTATACAGTATATTTGGGGGTATTACACCGCCCTGTACCCTGTATACAGTATATGTGGGGGTATTACACCGCCCTGTACCCTGTATACAGTATATATGGGGGTATTACCGCCCTGTGCCCTGTATACAGTATATTTGGGGGTATTACACCGCCCTGTACCCTGTATACAGCATATATGGGGGTATTACACCGCCCTGTACCCTGTATACAGCATATATGGGGGTATTACACCACCCTGTACACAGTGTATATGGGGGTATTACACCACCCTGTACCATGTATGTGTTATTCTTCACAAAGCATCTCCTGGCTTGGCACACCGCCCTGTGCCCTGTATACAGTATATATGGGGGTATTACACCGCCCTGTGCCCTGTATACAGTATATATGGGGGTATTACACCACCCTGTACCATGTATGTGTTATTCTTCACAGAGCATCTCCTGGCTTGGCACACCGCCCTGTACCCTGTATACAGTATATATGGGGGTATTACACCGCCCTGTACCCTGTATACAGCATATATGGGGGTATTACACCGCCCTGTACCATGTATGTGTTATTCTTCACAGAGCATCTCCTGGCCTGGCACACCGCCCTGTATACAGTATATATGGGGGTATTACACCGCCCTGTATGTGTTATTCTTCACAGAGCATCTCCTGGCTTGGTACACCGCCCTGTATACAGTATATATGGGGGTATTACACCGCCCTGTACCATGTATGTGTTATTCTTCACAGAGCATCTCCTGGCTTGGCACACCGCCCTGTATACAGCATATATGGGGGAATTACACTGCCCTGTACCATGTATGTGTTATTCTTCACAGAGCATCTCCTGGCTTGGCACACCGCCCTGTACCCTGTATACAGTATATATGGGGGTATTACACCGCCCTGTACCCTGTATACAGCATATATGGGGGTATTACACCGCCCTGTACCATGTATGTGTTATTCTTCACAGAGCATCTCCTGGCCTGGCACACCGCCCTGTATACAGTATATATGGGGGTATTACACCGCCCTGTATGTGTTATTCTTCACAGAGCATCTCCTGGCCTGGCACACCGCCCTGTATACAGTATATATGGGGGTATTACACCGCCCTGTATGTGTTATTCTTCACAGAGCATCTCCTGGCCTGGCACACCGCCCTGTATACAGTATATATGGGGGTATTACACCGCCCTGTGCCCTGTATACAGCATATATGGGGGAATTACACTGCCCTGTACCATGTATGTGTTATTCTTCACAGAGCATCTCCTGGCCTGGCACACCGCCCTGTATACAGTATATATGGGGGTATTACACCGCCCTGTATGTGTTATTCTTCACAGAGCATCTCCTGGCTTGGCACACCGCCCTGTATACAGTATATATGGGGGTATTACACCGCCATGTATGTGTTATTCTTCACAGAGCATCTCCTGGCTTGGCACACCGCCCTGTATACAGTATATATGGGGGTATTACACCGCCCTGTGCCCTGTATACAGCATATATGGGGGAATTACACTGCCCTGTACCATGTATGTGTTATTCTTCACAGAGCATCTCCTGGCCTGGCACACCGCCCTGTATACAGTATATATGGGGGTATTACACCGCCCTGTATGTGTTATTCTTCACAGAGCATCTCCTGGCTTGGCACACCGCCCTGTATACAGTATATATGGGGGTATTACACCGCCCTGTGCCCTGTATACAGCATATATGGGGGAATTACACTGCCCTGTACCATGTATGTGTTATTCTTCACAGAGCATCTCCTGGCTTGGCACACCGCCCTGTACCCTGTATACAGTATATATGGGGGTATTACACCGCCCTGTGCCCTGTATACAGCATATATGGGGGTATTACACCGCCCTGTACCATGTATGTGTTATTCTTCACAGAGCATCTCCTGGCCTGGCACACCGCCCTGTATACAGTATATATGGGGGTATTACACCGCCCTGTATGTGTTATTCTTCACAGAGCATCTCCTGGCTTGGCACACCGCCCTGTATACAGTATATATGGGGGTATTACACCGCCCTGTGCCCTGTATACAGCATATATGGGGGAATTACACTGCCCTGTACCATGTATGTGTTATTCTTCACAGAGCATCTCCTGGCTTGGCACACCGCCCTGTGCCCTGTATACAGTATATATGGGGGTATTACACCGCCCTGTGCCCTGTATACAGTGTATATGGGGGTATTACACCACCCTGTACCATGTATATGTTATTCTTCACAGAGCATCTCCTGGCTTGGCACACCGCCCTGTACCCTGTATACAGTATATGTGGGGGTATTACACCGCCCTGTACCCTGTATACAGTATATGTGGGGGTATTACACCGCCCCGTACCCTGTATACAGTATATGTGGGGGTATTACACCGCCCTGTACCCTGTATACAGTATATGTGGGGGTATTACACCGCCCTGTACCCTGTATACAGTATATGTGGGGGTATTACACCGCCCTGTACCCTGTATACAGTATATGTGGGGGTATTACACCGCCCTGTGCACAGTATATATGGGGGTATTACACCGCCCTGTACCCTGTATACAGTATATGTGGGGGTATTACACCGCCCTGTGCCCTGTATACAGTATATTTGGGGGTATTACACCGCCCTGTACCCTGTATACAGTATATGTGGGGGTATTACACCGCCCCGTACCCTGTATACAGTATATTTGGGGGTATTACACCGCCCTGTACCCTGTATACAGTATATGTGGGGGTATTACACCGCCCTGTACCCTGTATACAGTATATATGGGGGTATTACCGCCCTGTGCCCTGTATACAGTATATTTGGGGGTATTACACCGCCCTGTACCCTGTATACAGCATATATGGGGGTATTACACCGCCCTGTACCCTGTATACAGCATATATGGGGGTATTACACCACCCTGTACACAGTGTATATGGGGGTATTACACCACCCTGTACCATGTATGTGTTATTCTTCACAAAGCATCTCCTGGCTTGGCACACCGCCCTGTGCCCTGTATACAGTATATATGGGGGTATTACACCGCCCTGTGCCCTGTATACAGTATATATGGGGGTATTACACCACCCTGTACCATGTATGTGTTATTCTTCACAGAGCATCTCCTGGCTTGGCACACCGCCCTGTACCCTGTATACAGTATATATGGGGGTATTACACCGCCCTGTACCCTGTATACAGCATATATGGGGGTATTACACCGCCCTGTACCATGTATGTGTTATTCTTCACAGAGCATCTCCTGGCCTGGCACACCGCCCTGTATACAGTATATATGGGGGTATTACACCGCCCTGTATGTGTTATTCTTCACAGAGCATCTCCTGGCTTGGTACACCGCCCTGTATACAGTATATATGGGGGTATTACACCGCCCTGTACCATGTATGTGTTATTCTTCACAGAGCATCTCCTGGCTTGGCACACCGCCCTGTATACAGCATATATGGGGGAATTACACTGCCCTGTACCATGTATGTGTTATTCTTCACAGAGCATCTCCTGGCTTGGCACACCGCCCTGTACCCTGTATACAGTATATATGGGGGTATTACACCGCCCTGTACCCTGTATACAGCATATATGGGGGTATTACACCGCCCTGTACCATGTATGTGTTATTCTTCACAGAGCATCTCCTGGCCTGGCACACCGCCCTGTATACAGTATATATGGGGGTATTACACCGCCCTGTATGTGTTATTCTTCACAGAGCATCTCCTGGCCTGGCACACCGCCCTGTATACAGTATATATGGGGGTATTACACCGCCCTGTATGTGTTATTCTTCACAGAGCATCTCCTGGCCTGGCACACCGCCCTGTATACAGTATATATGGGGGTATTACACCGCCCTGTGCCCTGTATACAGCATATATGGGGGAATTACACTGCCCTGTACCATGTATGTGTTATTCTTCACAGAGCATCTCCTGGCCTGGCACACCGCCCTGTATACAGTATATATGGGGGTATTACACCGCCCTGTATGTGTTATTCTTCACAGAGCATCTCCTGGCTTGGCACACCGCCCTGTATACAGTATATATGGGGGTATTACACCGCCATGTATGTGTTATTCTTCACAGAGCATCTCCTGGCTTGGCACACCGCCCTGTATACAGTATATATGGGGGTATTACACCGCCCTGTGCCCTGTATACAGCATATATGGGGGAATTACACTGCCCTGTACCATGTATGTGTTATTCTTCACAGAGCATCTCCTGGCCTGGCACACCGCCCTGTATACAGTATATATGGGGGTATTACACCGCCCTGTATGTGTTATTCTTCACAGAGCATCTCCTGGCTTGGCACACCGCCCTGTATACAGTATATATGGGGGTATTACACCGCCCTGTGCCCTGTATACAGCATATATGGGGGAATTACACTGCCCTGTACCATGTATGTGTTATTCTTCACAGAGCATCTCCTGGCTTGGCACACCGCCCTGTACCCTGTATACAGTATATATGGGGGTATTACACCGCCCTGTGCCCTGTATACAGCATATATGGGGGTATTACACCGCCCTGTACCATGTATGTGTTATTCTTCACAGAGCATCTCCTGGCCTGGCACACCGCCCTGTATACAGTATATATGGGGGTATTACACCGCCCTGTATGTGTTATTCTTCACAGAGCATCTCCTGGCTTGGCACACCGCCCTGTATACAGTATATATGGGGGTATTACACCGCCCTGTGCCCTGTATACAGCATATATGGGGGAATTACACTGCCCTGTACCATGTATGTGTTATTCTTCACAGAGCATCTCCTGGCTTGGCACACCGCCCTGTGCCCTGTATACAGTATATATGGGGGTATTACACCGCCCTGTGCCCTGTATACAGTGTATATGGGGGTATTACACCACCCTGTACCATGTATATGTTATTCTTCACAGAGCATCTCCTAGCTTGGCACACCGCCCTGTGCCCTGTATACAGTATATATGGGGTATTACACTGCCCTGTACCCTGTATAGTGTACAGTCATATGTAAAAGTTTGGGCACCCCTATTAATGTTAAACTTTTTTCTTTATAACAATTTTGGTTATTGCAACAGGTATTTCAGTTTCATATGTCTAATAACTGATGGACTCAGTTATATTTCTGGATTCAAATGAGGTTTATTGTACTAACAGAAAATGTGCAATCTGCATTTAAACAAAATTTGACCGGTGCAAAAGTATGGGCACCCTTATCATTTTCTTGATTTGAACACTCCTAAATACTTTTTACTGACTTCCTGAAGCACTAAATTGGTTTTGTAACCTCATTGAGCTTTGATCTTCATAGCCAGGTGTATTAAATCATGAGAAAAGGTATTTAAGGTGGCCACTTGCAAGTAGTTCTCCTATTTGATTCTCCTATGAAGAGTGGCATCATGGGCTCCTCAAAACAACTCTCAAATGATCTGAAAACAAAGATTATTCAACATAGCTTTTCAGGGGAAGGATACAAAAAGTTGTCTCAGAGATTTAACCTGTCAGTTTCCACTGTGAGGAACATAGTAAGGAAATGGAAGAACACAGGTACAGTTCTTGTTAAGCCCAGAAGTGGCAGGCCAAGAAAAATATCAGAAAGGCAGAGAAGAAGAATGGTGAGAACAGTCAAGGACAATCCACAGACCACCTCCAAAGACTGGCAGCATCATCTTGCTGCAGATGGTGTCACTGTGCACACAAGGAAAGGTGTGGTTCATGAACATGAGCCTCCAATGACGACTCAGTGCTTTTATTTTTTACAACTTCAGAAGAGGAGGCGATAGAGCTGGAGGCTGAGTCAGCAATGTAAGTCAAAACTTTTTCCTGAAGCTCTGACTTTAAAAGCGGTTTGCTAACTCCTTGAAAACTAAGCCTTCGAGGCCTTGTGGAGCCAGACGATGACGCAGGCTCAACACCTCCTGCATTTGGTCCTATTTTGCTTTTGCCACTACCATCAGATCCACCACCAACACCATCATTACCAGCTGGCAACCCCCGCCCAATTCCACGGCCTCTTCCACCAGCCTTCCTCATTTTTGGTAAAAATGTACACAAAATCCCACAAACTATATAGTAATGTAAAACAAGGTACAAGGTGTATATAGGACAGGGGAGATGTAGAATTTTTGAACACACTTGTGGACACTGTTGGATTGTGTGAGGCCCAGTGAATATCACACTGCTATGTCACAGTCTCAATGTCGCACGTGTGAAAAATGTCACTATAGGACAGGGGAGATGTAGAATTTCTGAACACACTTGTGGACACTGTTGGATTGTGTGAGGCCCAGTGAATATCACACTGCTATGTCACAGGCTCAATGTCGCAGGTGAGAAAAATGTCACTATAGGACAGGGGAGATGTAGAATTTCTGAACACACTTGTGGACACTGTTGGATTGTGTGAGGCCCAGTGAATATCACACTGCTATGTCACAGGCTCAATGTCGCAGGTGAGAAAAATGTCACTATAGGACAGGGGAGATGTAGAATTTCTGAACACACTTGTGGACACTGTTGGATTGTGTGAGGCCCAGTGAATATCACACCGCTATGTCACAGGCTCAATGTCGCAGGTGTGAAAAATGTCACTATAGGACAGGGGAGATGTAGAATTTCTGAACACACTTGTGGACACTGTTGGATTGTGTGAGGCCCAGTGAATATCACACCGCTATGTCACAGGCTCAATGTCACAGGTGTGAAAAATGTCACTATAGGACAGGGGAGATGTAGAATTTCTGAACACACTTGTGGACACTGTTGGATTGTGTGAGGCCCAGTGAATATCACACCGCTATGTCACAGGCAGAAATTGGCTAGTGTATGACAAACTACAAGGTGTATATAGAATTGGGCAGAATACCTAGAGTGTAGGTCTGTAAGAATGGAACAAGTCCTCGACTTATCCTTACAGAGTCACACACAGATAGCTTCACTGGCCGTGATAACAGCCGTTACACGGTACTGAGAGAGGAGCGTCCACGTACACCGCTGTCCCGTGTCCGTAAAATTGTCAAGCTCCGTGTTTTTTAAGTATACGGACTGACACACGCTGTCTCTCTATAGTTTTGAATGTGATCAAACAGCAAATATACTTAACTGTTTGAAAACCAGACAAAACTAGAAGGTGGAGGTCTGTAAGAACGGAACATGTCCTCGACTTAGCTTCACTGTGGCCGTGATAACAGCCGTTACACGGTACTGTGTGAGGAGCGTACACTGCTGTATGGTGTGAAAAAATGCACGCTCAGTACCTCACCAGGACAAAAAAAAAAATTTGGATTGCTTTTATAAAAGCAGTTTGCAGAGCAGTGGGAAAACAGCAATGCAGCTATCAGGAAGCCTTATAAGGCAGCCTAACAACCAACACAGCTGATCCAGCAAAATATAGCCTCCACTTGCACTGCACACACAGTGACTGGTGTGTTGTACAGGCAAAATCGCTAGCAGCAGAAGCAGTTTTTGGTGTCTTCTTCCCTTCCTAACGCTCTCCCTACAGAATCAGCAGCAGCAGCAGCTCTCCCTATTCTGAGATCAGCATGAGTAACATGGCGGTCGGCGTGCACGCCCTTTTATACCCCCTGTGATGCCCCCCAAAGCAAGCCAATCACTTGCATGCCCTTCTCAAAGATGGTGGTGACCCCTGCCTCTGTTATCACGTTGCCCACAGTGTCCGTGGATCCTGATTGGCTGAAAAAGGGCGGAAAACAAACTTTTGAAATGCGACCTTGGTGCTAAAGTCGCCAAGCTCATGGCCGACCTCACCCTAGGGTCGGGTTTCGTTTCATGAAACCCGACTTTACCAAAAGTCGGCGACTTTTGAAATTTTTCGACCCGTTTCGCTCAACTCTAATTATTACTACACCATGGTCGAATCGTCCAACCTTAAAAAAGTGAACTATAAAAGACAAAAAGAAAAACAGATCAATGGTTGGTTTGACAGAGAATGTAAAGCCGTACGGAAGACCCTGAGAACAGCCTCAAACAAGAAACACAGAGACCCCATCCACCCGGGTCTGAGGGAAGCCTATGAAACCATACAAAGGCAGTACAAAACCATCCTCAGGAGGAAGAAGCAGAGTTACATCTCCACCAAACTTAATCAACTCCAAGACGCCCTCCAAGACAACTCCTTCTGGGAACTATGGAACCACATGGGCACAAAAAGCAAGAAGACAACATCCATATCCAAAATGGCAATATCTGGCTTCAGTACTTCGGAGACCTCTACAAAAGACATTCCGAAGGAAGAACTAAACCAAGAAGAGAAAAACAAAACTAAGAGCAATGGAGGAAAAAGTCAAAATTTCCAAAACCCACTGGATACACCCATTACATTACAGGAAGTAGCAGAAATAATCTCTTCCATAAGGTGTAGAAAAGCCGGTGGCCCGGATGGAATCCCACCTGAAATACTGAAGTACAGCCCACCAGAAATACAGGCCGCAATGGTTAAACTGTTCAATATTGTGCTTCGTGTCGGCTACTTCCCTTGTACCTGGAATCAAGGCCTCATCACACCCATCCACAAGAGTGGGGACAGGTATGACCCAGCCAACTACAGAGGAATATGTGTCAGCAGCAACCTGGGGAAACTGTTCAACAGTATCCTGAACAAAAGGATCTTCAGTTTCCCCACTGAGCATAACGTCCTCAGCAAGAGCCAAGCAGGCTTCATGCCAAACCACCGCACCACCGACCACATCTACCTCCTGCACAGCCTCATTCAGAGCCACGTCTACAACACAAAGCATGGGAAGATGTATGCTTGTTTTGTAGATTTTAGAGAGGCTTTTGACTCAGTGTGGCACCCGGGCTTATTACTGAAACTGCTGGAGAGCGGAATAGGCGAAAAGACCTATGATGTTATCAAAAGGTCCTACACCGTGAACCGCTGCAGCGTGAGCGTGAATGGTAGAAGAACGGCTGATTTCCAGCAGAGTCGCGGAGTAAAGGCCCCTTTACACTTAGCGATGCACCAGCGATCCCAACAACGATACGACCCTGTCGGGATCGCTGGTGCATCGCTAAATAGTCGCTAGTGAGCTGCCACACAGGCAGATCTCACAGCGACATAGCAGCGATCTAGCGGACAATACTTACCTTTCAGTCGCGGCGATCCTAATGTCCTCCCATCCGCATCCATGCATCGATGGACAGCGGGGGAGCCGGTCGGAGGTAAGTATCACACATAGCGATATCGCTGCTGCGTCACCAAATCGGTGATGCTTTAGCGATATTGTTAGCGATATCGCTATGTGTAAAACCCCCTTAAGACAGGGCTGCACCCCAAGTCCAACGATCTGCAATACTTACATCAATGAGCTGGCCACCACTTTGGAATCTTCCACAGCACCAGGTCTCACACTCCATGACGCCCAGGTGAAATTTTTACTGTATGCAGATAACCTACTGCTGCTGCCACCAACTGAGAAAGGTCTCCAAGAAAACCTGAAAGTCTTGAAGGAATTCAGCTCCACCTGGGCACTACCGATCAATGCAAAGAAAATCAACATCATGGTGTTCCAGAGAAGAAATCAAAGATCAAATCAGCTCCTTCCATTTGTTCTAAACAACTGCGTTTTTCCAGAAACGGACAAATACACCTACCTGGGCCTGGAAATTCACCAGTCAGGGGGATTCAAACAAGCCATAGAGACCCTGAAGGACAAGGCTTGCAAAACCTTCTATGCCATCCGAAGGAAACTACCATCTGAAGCCGCCAGTGAGGGTCTGGCTAAAAATTTTCGATGCAATAATCACCCCAATCCTCCTGTACGGCAATGAAGTCTGGGGCCCTCACACATACCCAGACTGGTCAAAGTGGGATTCCAGTCCAACAAATATTCCACCTTGAATTCTGCAAATACCTTCTCCAGGTCCATCAGAGCACCACCAACAGTGCCTGCCAGTCTGAGCTGGGCAGATTCGCACTGCACCTAGAGGGCGCTATCCATGAAGGCTCACCTACAGAGAAGCAACCCAAACTCCACCACAAAGCCATGCTTACATATAGGTGGTCTTCACAATCCAGGACCCCTGGAACAGCTCACCCAAACCCAACCTGACCGAACCGTCAACCAAAGCAACCTAACAAAAGCCAGAATCAGGAAGACAGTAGACAAGGGGCAGGAGAGGTACGTCAGTGACTGGAAAAATGAGATAAGCAGCTTTCAAAAACTGACCTTGTACCAGAGTCTACAGAAGAGACTACAGACTGGCTCCATATCTGGAGAAACTCTTGGATCCCAGAGACTGACAGATCCTGAGCAGATATAGACTCAGTGCCCACAATCTGGCCATTGAGGTCAGCCTACACTGTGACCTGGAGGCCCAGGAGGATGAATCATAGAATCGTAGAGTTGGAAGGGATCTCCTGGGCCATCTGGTCCAACCCCCTGCTCAAAGCAGGACTCGCTAAATCATCCCAGTCAGATGTCTGTCCAGCCTCTGTTTGAAGACTTCCATTGAAGGAGAACTCACCACTTCTCGTGGCAGCCTGTTCCACTCATTGATCACTCTAACTGTCAAAAAGTTTTTTCTAATATCTAATCTGTGTCTCCTCCCATTCAGTTTCATCCCATTGCTTATAGTCTTTCCTTGTGCAAATGAGAATAAAGTTGATCCTGCTACAATGTGACAGCCCTTTAGATATTTGTAGACAGCTATTAAGTCTCCTCTCAGTCTTCTCTTTTGCAGCTAAACATTCCCAAATCCTGTAACCTTTCCTCATAAGACAGGTTTTGTAGACTGGTCACCATTCTGGTCGCTTTTTTCTGAACTTGCTCCAGTTTGTTGATGTCTTTTTTAAAATGTGGTGCCCAAAACTGGACACAATATTCCAGATGAGGTCTGACCAAAGAGGAGTAGAGGGAAATAACGACTTCACGTGATCTAGACTGTATGCTTCTGTTAATACATCCTAGAATTGCATTGGCCTTTTTTGCTGCTGCATCACACTGTTGACTCATATTCAGTCTGTGATCTATTAGTATACCCAAGTCTTTTTCACATGTGCTGTCACTTAGCCCTATTCCTCCCATTCTATATATGCTTTTTTCATTTTTATTGCCCAGATGTAGTACTTTGCATTTCTCCCTGTTAAAAACCATTCTGTTAGTTGCTGCCCACTTCTCCAGTTTATTTATATCTTTTTGAATCCTCTCTCTCTCTTCTCTAGTATTAGCTATCCCTCCTAGCTTTGTATCATCAGCAAATTTAATCAGTTTACCCTCAATTCCTTCATCTAAATCGTTGATAAAGATGTTGGACAATACAGGGCCCAGGACAGAGCCCTGTGGTACCCCACTTGAGACATTCTTCCAACTGGATGTGCAGCCATTTACGACCACTCTTTGGGTCCGATCACTAAGCCAGTTATGAATCCACCTAACAGTTGCCTTGTACATTCCATACTTAGTCATTTTTTCAATAAGGATTGTATGAGATACTTTGTCAAATGCTTTGCTGAAGTCAAGATATACTATATCTACAGCATTTCCTTGATCCACCCAATCAGTGATACCGTCATAGAAGGAAATTAAGTTAGTCTGACATGACTTATTAGTTACAAACCCATGCTGACTCTGTTTAATCACTTCATTCTTATCCAGGTACTGACATACGTTGCTTAATAATTTGTTCAAAGATCTTTCCTGGTATAGAAGCCTCTGTTTGAAGACTTCCATTGAAGGAGAACTCACCACTTCTCGTGGCAGCCTGTTCCACTCAGACCCACTTCCTGCTACACTGCACCAAACACTCAGCAGTGAGGGACACTTACCCCAGGAGACTATCCAATCTCTTCCCGGATTTCAGCTCCATGAATGAGGAAGAGAAAACATATAACCTGCTGGGGGAAGAAGAGAGCGAGGTGGAGATAGCAGCGCAGTATGTGAGCGCATGCCATAGGCTGCAAGAAAGACAACCATAATAAGCCATGGACTTCCTTAGCCCCCACGCTGTACCCCATCCATCATTCCTTCAGTCCCCACCCATTATCCCCACAGTCACAACTCCCTACTGTACACATGCTTTGGCAAAACTAATGTTTATTTGGTGCAGCCAATAAAGCTTCTTTGAATTTGAATATATGGACTTGGCCCCTGCCCACACTGCCAAAAGTACCAATTCCTGGTTTAAAAACAGAATCACTGTGTTTGATTGGCCAGTAAACTCATCTGACCTTAACCCCATAGAAAACCTATGGAGTATTCTCAAGATGAAGATTAGAGACACCAGACCCAACAATGCAGACGAGCTGAAGGCTACTATCAGAGCAACCTGGGCTTCCATAACCCCTCAGCAGTGCCACAGGCTGATCGCCTTCATGCCACGCCGCATTGATGCAGTAATTGATGCAAAATGAGCAGCGACCAAGTATTGAGTGCATCTACTCTATTTAGCGAATCCTGCTTTGAGCAGGGGGTTGGACCAGATGGCCCAGGAGGTCCCTTCCAATCTACGATTCTATGATACTGGACATACTTTTCAGTAGGACATTTCGGATCTTAAAAACATTTTTTCAAGCTGGTGTTATAAAGTATTCTAATTTAATGAGATAATGACTTGAGTTTTTATTGACTGTAGACTATAATCATCAACATTAACAAACACTTGAAATAGATCACTCTGTGTGTAATGAGTATCTAATATATGAGTTTCACTTTTTGTATTGAAGAACTGAAATAACTTTTTGATGACATTCTAATTTTGTGAGATGCACATGCATGTACGTACATATATTATATATATATATACAGTGGGGAAAAAAAAGTATTTATTCAGTCAGCAATAGTGCAAGTTCCACCACTTAAAAAGATGAGAGGCGTCTGTAATTTACATCATAGGTAGACCTCAACTATGGGAGACAAACTGAGAAAAAAAAATCCAGAAAATCACATTGTCTGTTTTTTTTTCATTTTATTTGCATATTATGGTGGAAAATAAGTATTTGGTCAGAAACAAGCAATCAAGATTTCTGGCTCTCACAGACCTGTAACTTCTTCTTTAAGAGTCTCCTCTTTCCTCCACTCATTACCTGTAGTAATGGCACCTGTTTAAACTTGTTATCAGTATAAAAAGACACCTGTGCACACCCTCAAACAGTCTGACTCCAAACTCCACTATGGTGAAGACCAAAGAGCTGTCAAAGGACACCAGAAACAAAATTGTAGCCCTGCACCAGGCTGGGAAGACTGAATCTGCAATAGCCAACCAGCTTCGAGTGAAGAAATCAACTGTGGGAGCAATAATTAGAAAATGGAAGACATACAAGACCACTGATAATCTCCCTCGATCTGGTGCTCCACGCAAAATCCCACCCCGTGGGGTCAGAATGATCACAAGAACGGTGAGCAAAAATCCCAGAACCACGCGGGGGGACCTAGTGAATGAACTGCAGAGAGCTGGGACCAATGTAACAAGGCCTACCATAAGTAACACACTACGCCACCATGGACTCAGATCCTGCAGTGCCAGACGTGTCCCACTGCTTAAGCCTGTACATGTCCGGGCCCGTCTGAAGTTTGCTAGAGAGCATTTGGATGATCCAGAGGAGTTTTGGGAGAATGTCCTATGGTCTGATGAAACCAAACTGGAACTGTTTGGTAGAAACACAACTTGTCGTGTTTGGAGGAAAAAGAATACTGAGTTGCATCCATCAAACACCATACCTACTGTAAAGCATGGTGGTGGAAACATCATGCTTTGGGGCTGTTTCTCTGCAAAGGGGCCAGGACGACTGATCCGGGTACATGAAAGAATGAATGGGGCCATGTATCGTGAGATTTTGAGTGCAAACCTCCTTCCATCAGCAAGGGCATTGAAGATGAAACGTGGCTGGGTCTTTCAACATGACAATGATCCAAAGCACACCGCCAGGGCAACGAAGGAGTGGCTTCGTAAGAAGCCTTTCAAGGTCCTGGAGTGGCCTAGCCAGTCTCCAGATCTCAACCCTATAGAAAACCTTTGGAGGGAGTTGAAAGTCCGTGTTGCCAAGCGAAAAGCCAAAAACATCACTGCTCTAGAGGAGATCTGCATGGAGGAATGGGCCAACATACCAACAACAGTGTGTGGCAACCTTGTGAAGACTTACAGAAAACGTTTGACCTCTGTCATTGCCAACAAAGGATATATCACAAAGTATTGAGATGACATTTTGTTTCTGACCAAATACTTATTTTCCACCATAATATGCAAATAAAATGAAAAAAAAAACAGACAATGTGATTTTCTGGATTTTTTTTTCTCAGTTTGTCTCCCATAGTTGAGGTCTACCTATGATGTAAATTACAGACGCCTCTCATCTTTTTAAGTGGTGGAACTTGCACTATTGCTGACTGACTAAATACTTTTTTTCCCCACTGTATATGCATACACACACATATATAATATATATATATACATACACACACACACACACACACACATACAGTACCTTTTCCCACACATCATGCTTCAAACAAAGATACCAAATGTAAATTTTTGGTGAAGAATCAACAACAAGTGGGACACAATTGTTAAGTTGAATGAAATTTATTGGTTATTTTAAATTTTTGTGGAAATGCAAAAACTGAAAAGTGGGGCGTGCAATATTATTCGTCCCCTTTACTTTCAGTGCAGCAAACTCACTCCAGAAGTTCATTGTGGATCTCTGTATGATCCAATGTTGTTCTAAATGACTGATGATAAATATAATCCACCTGTGTGTAATCAAGTCTCCGTATAAGTGCACCTGCTCTGAGATAGTCTCAGGGTTCTGTTTGAAGCTGTCACGCTTACCGTGACAGCAGTCAGGAGTGATGTGCCTGTCAGATGGCAGAGATCCCTATTCAGACAGGACACTGACACTATTCAGACACTGGAGGGCGTGGTAGTCCCAGCAGCCGGGCAGGAGATCGACGTCAGGTAAGAAATCCTGCTCCAGGACCTGCGGGAGGGGAGGAGCGGCAGGGAAGCTCTCAGTGCCCGCAGGACCTTTCCATCATGTGACCGCACGTCAGGGGAGTGGGCGGAGCTCACCTCCGAGATGCAGCAGCGCTGGTCAGAGGTATAAGTGCTGCAGAGATTCTTCAATCACCGTAGTCAGAAGAGCCTAGGGGTCATACACGGGTCAGGCAGCGTAGTACAGGAGCAAGAAACAGTGGGTAGTCAGGAGAAGCAGAGGGTCAAAACACGAGATGACAGCAGAAGTACCAGAGGAGCAAACGTAGAGAGGTCAAGACAAAGCCAAGGGTCATACATGGGTCGGGCAGACGGGTACCAAGTCAGAATTCAAGAGACGTAAACCGAGTCCAAAACAGGTCATACACCAGGCAAGCGTACAGGAACAGGCGAGAGGCACAAACAGAGCAGGATCGGGCACACTCACACTAGGAGTATAAATGACAGGGAGGGGTGCTCACCTAAAGCTATAAAAACCCTCCCTGGCCCCAAAGAGAGGCTCTCCCTATTAACCCCTGCACCACCTGTCCTGGATCCTGTATAAACCATGACAGAAGCACAGAGAGCATCATGAAGACCAAGGAACACAACAAGCAGATCCGTGATACTGTTGTGGAGAAGACTAAAGCCAGATTTGAATCCAAAATGTTTTCCAAAACTTTAAACATCCCAAGGAGCACTGTGCAAGCGATCATATTGAAATTGAAGGGGAACTGCTACCTTGGATCTAATCCTTATAAACAAGGAGGAAATGGTTGAGGAGGTAAAAGTGGCTGGGACCCTAGGAGGTAGCGACCATGCTATTTTAGAATTTTGGATAACTAGAGGAGGAAGACCTGTGAAGACTCAGACGTCAAGGTTAGATTTCAGAAAGACAGATTTTAAGGGATTCAGAAAGAGAATTGGAGGGATCCAATGGCTGGATATCCTTAAAGACAAAAATGTCCAGGAAGGATGGGAAATCTTGAAAAATGAAATTCTCAAAGCACAATTGTTAACAATTCCAAAAAGAGGGAAGAATAGGAAGCATTTAAGGAAGCCAGGAAGGATGAACACAGAACTTAAGCACATGCTAAAAAGGAAGAAAAAAATGTTTATAAAATGGAAAGAGGGAGGCATATCTAAAGAAGAATATAATGCTGTCTGCAGAACCTGCAGGGCACAAATCAGATTATCTAAAGCTGACAATGAATTGAGGCTTGCAAGAGATGTCAAAAGCAATAATAAAGGATTTTGGGGATATGTCAAAAGTAAAAGAAAAGTCAAAGATGCTATAGGATTTTTACAGGATGAAAATGATGAAATGGTAAGACAGGATGTTGAGAAGGCCGAACTTTTAAATTCCTATTTTGCATCTGTTTTCTCTCAGAAAGGAAATGTAACATCAACTGTTCTTCACTGTCCTATTAAGGGAATAGAAGAATCCAGGATATCTATAAACAGAAAGATAGTGAGGAAACACTTAGCTAACCTAAATGAATTCAAGTCTCCAGGTCCAGATGAATTACACCCCAGAGTACTGAAGGAGATAGCAGAGAAATTTTTGAACCCCCCTCCATAATCTTTGAAAATTCTTGGAGAACAGGAGAAGTCCCAGAAGACTGGAGAAGAGCAAATGTTGTTCCTATCTTCAAAAAGGGGAAGAAGGTGGACCCAGGCAACTATAAGCTGGTGAGTCTGACTTCTATACCAGGAAAGATCTTTGAACAAATTATTAAACAACATGTATGTCAGTACCTGGATAAGAATGAAGTGATTAAACAGAGTCAGCATGGGTTTGTAACTAATAAGTCATGTCAGACTAACTTAATTTCCTTCTATGACGGAATCACTGATTGGGTGGATCAAGGAAATGCTGTAGATATAGTATATCTTGACTTCAGCAAAGCATTAGACAAAGTATGTCATACAATCCTTATTGAAAAAATGACTAAGTATGGAATGGACAAGGCAACTGTTAGGTGGATTCATAACTGGCTTAGTGATCGGACCCAAAGAGTGGTCGTAAATGGCTGCACATCCAGTTGGAAGAATGTCTCAAGCGGGGTACCACAGGGCTCTGTCCTGGGCCCTGTATTGTTCAACATCTTTATCAATGATTTAGATGAAGGAATTGAGGGTAAACTGATTAAATTTGCTGATGACACAAAGCTAGGAGGGATAGCTAATACTAGAGAAGAGAGAGAGAGGATTCAAAAAGATATAAATAAACTGGAGAAGTGGGAAGCAACTAACAGAATGGTTTTTAACAGGGAAAAATGCAAAGTACTACATCTGGGCAATAAAAATGAAAAAAGCATATACAGAATGGGAGGAATAGGCCTAAGCAACAGCACATGTGAAAAAGACTTGGGTATACTAATAGATCACAGACTGAATATGAGTCAACAGTGTGATGCAGCAGCAAAAAGCCAAATGCAAATCTAGGATGTATTAACAGAAGCATACAGTCTAGATCACGTGAAGTCATTATTTCTCTCTACTCCTCTTTGGTCAGACCTCATCTGGAATATTGTGTCCAGTTTTGGGCACCACATTTTAAAAAAGACATCCACAAACTGGAGCAAGTTCAGAAAAGAGCAACCAGAATGGTGACCGGTCTGCAAACCCTGTCTTATGAGGAAAGGTTGCAGGATCTGGGATTGTTTAGTTTGCAAAAGAGAAGACTGAGAGGAGACTTAATAGCTGTCTATAAATATCTAAAGGGCTGTCACATTGTAGAAGGATCAACTTTATTCTCATTTGCACAAGGAAAGACTAGAAGCAATGGGATGAAACTGAATGGGAGGAGACACATTAGATATTAGAAAAAACTTTTTGACAGAGTGATCAATGAGTGGAACAAGCTGCCACGAGAAGTGGTGAGTTCTCCTTCAATGGAAGTCTTCAAACAGAGGCTGGACAGACATCTGACTGGGATGATTTAGCAAATTCTGCTTTGAGCAGGGGGTTGGACCAGATGGCCCAGGAGGTCCCTTCCAACTCTACGATTCTATGAAGGAGTATCATACCACTGCAAATCTACCAAGACCCGGCCGTCCCTCTAAACTTTCACCTCAAACAAGGAGAAGACTGATCAGAGATGCAGCCAAGAGGCCCATGATCACTCTGGATGAACTGCAGAGATCTTCAGCTGAGGTGGGACAGTTTGTCTATAGGACAACAATCAGTTGTACACTGCACAAATCTGGCCTTTATGGAAGAGTGCCAGGAAGAAAGCCATTTCTCAAAGATATTCATAAAAAGTGTAATTTAAAGTTTGCAATAAGCCACCTGGGAGACACACCACACATGTGGAAAAAGGTGCTCTGGTTAGATGAAACCAAAATCAAACTTTTTGGCAACAATGCCAAGCAATATGTTTGGCGTAAAGGCAGCACAGCTCATCACCCTGAACACACCATCCCCACTGTCAAACATGGTGGTGGCAGCATCATGGTTTGGGTCTGTTTTCTTCAGCAGGGACAGGGAAGATGGAAAAAAATTGATGGGAAGATGGATGGAGCCAAATACAAGACCATTCTTGAAGAAAATCTGTTTGGAGTCTGCAAAAGACCTGAAACTGGGACGGAGATTTGTCTTCCAACAAGACAATGATCCCAAACATAAAGCAAAATCTACAATGGAATGGTTCACAAATAAACGTATCCAGGTGTTAGAATGGCCAAGTCACAGTCCAGACCTGAATCCAATCGAGACTGTGGAAAGAGCTGAAAACTGCTGTTCACAAACGATCTCCATCCAACCTCACTGAGCTCGAGCTGTTTGCCAAGGAAGAATGGGCGAGAATTTCAGTCTCTCGTTGTACAAAACTGATAGAGACAAACCCCAAGCGACTGCAGCTGTAATCGCAGCAAAAGGTGGCGCAACAAAGTATTGAGTTACAGGGGCCGAATAATATTGCACGCCCCACTTTTCAGTTTTTGAATTTCCACAAAAATTTAAAATAAATTTTGTTCAACTTCACAATTGTGTTCCACTTGTTGTTGATTCTTCACCAAAAATTTACATTTGGTATCTTTATGTTTGAAGCATGATATGTGGGAAAAGGTTGAAAAGCTCCAGGGGGGCAAATACTTTCGCAAGGCAATATATATATATATTCTAATATATATTAGTGGACAGCTTGGGTATAAATATATACAGTGGGTACGGAAAGTATTTAGACCCCTTTCAATTTTTCACTCTACTTCATTGCAGCCATTTGGTAAATTCAATAAAGTTCATTTTTTTTCTCATTAATGTGCACTCTGTACCCCATCTTGACAGAAAAAAACAGAAATGTAGAAATTTTTGCAAATTTATTAAAAAAGAAAAACTGAAATATCACATGGTCATAAGTATTCAGCCCCTTTGCTCAGACACACATATGTAAGTCCCATGCTGTCCATTTTCTTGTGATCCTCCTTGAGGTTCTACTCCTTCATTGGAGCCCAGCTGTGTGTAATTACACTGATAGGACTGGATTTGTAAAGGCGCACACCTGTCTATATAAGACCTCACAGCTCACAGTGCATGTCAGACCAAATGAGAATCATGAGGCCAAAGGAACCAGCCAAGGAGCTCAGAGACAGAATTGTGGCAAGGCACAGATCTGGCCAATGTTACAAAAGAATTTCTGCAGTACTCAAGGTTCCTAAGAGCACAGTGGCCTCCACAGTCCTTAAATGGAAGAAGTTTGGGACCACCAGAAGTCTTCCTAGACCTGGCCGTCCAGCCAAACTGAGCAATCGTGGGAGAAGAGCCTTGGTGAGAAAGGTAAAGAAGAACCCCAAGATCACTGTGGTTGAGCCCCCCTCTATGGTGTTACCAAGAGGCTGTGAACCAGAAGCTCTGCATTCCCTGTGTGAACACTGCCACATGCGGATTATTTTTTTTTGCACTGGTGTACCACACGGCCAATCCCTGATTGTAGGCTGGCTGTTTCAGTTGGTATTATTGCACCTGTGCAGCTGCCATTTTACTTGGGTCCGCTGCACCCTGGTTAGTGCAGATGTATTTAGGCCTGTCTGGTTTTCTCTTTTTTTTGGGGAGGATTTTTTCCTCTGAGGTTTTAATGCCAGGATGACTGGTTGCAATTGAAGGAAACATGAATGCGGCCAAGCACAGAGATATTCTGGATGAAAACGTCTTCCAGAGTGCTCTGCAGGGCCGTAGTGTCGGTAAGCCAAACCTCCGTCTCAGACTCCCTCATACATGGCTCATGTTTAAGTGATATGTTTACTGTAGTAAAATGGTAACATCAGGATTTTAATCATTATTATGATACAATAATAAAGCCATTTAGACAGGACATAAATATTTATTGAAATACAAGTTTAGAACAAATTTTTTTTGCATTTTTACAATTATACAGTGAGGAAAAAAGTTTTCAACAAAAATGTACTGAATAGCATTTGTGCAGTCTATGAATTTGTTCTAAGAAATAGAATTGCCTCCATCAGATCCTCCTTCATAGATGACCTCACATCTGACCTAATAATTTTAAGGCCAGAGAACAACCTCTCTACAGTAACTTGGGCTGGTGGTAAAGCCGTAACCACATGGGCAACATCTCTAACAATGTCAGGGTGTGAAGGAATTGCCTCGTGCAGTCAGTAGTGATGAACGATTGAACTCGTCTACTTCTTTGAGACCAAGTGAAAAATGTTGCTGAAATCTGGCCAATCTGTTTTCTATGGAAGTGGAATTTTTTTCAGCGGCAACGCTTTGCCTGCTCCATGTCGTCCAAATACTTGTCAAAATCAAACTCCTCATCTGATGAGGATGAACAAACAGCAGCATCAACACTGGCAGGACCCGAGTCCTCTTCCTCTTGGCCGTCCTGTAGGCCACTCATCCTAACTACTACCTCAGTCAGAGCTTCTTTTCCTTTAGTAAGCTGTTGATCGTCCAGCAATATACGATGACTCGGGTCCACATAAAATTCTTCTGGCAGCTGTTTATTTTCTAATAGCCGTGTCTCTCTCTGTTTCGTTTCATTGAAGCAGAAATGCCATCTGCGATTAAACCTCCTCTTTGGGACGGGCAAAACAGCAAGTTCTTCCACTCCTTTATAAAAATGTCAGGAGTTAATCCTCAGATTGTAACTTTTTAGTCACTGTAAATGGGTGATGAAGCTTGTCTCAGGGTACAGCTCAGTAAATGCTTCACATCATATTTCTTCAGTCTATGAAGAGGGGAGGAGGGAGCATGTTTGTGCTGAATCATATTCCGGAACACACACACAAAAATATGTATGTCCTCATGGATCCTGTTACTGTATTTCCGAATTTGAGATGTTAGAAAACAGTTTTTCCCTTATATTCTATGTATAATGTATACAAGTCATCACAGCAACTAATTTGTCCAAACATGAGCTAAGAGGAAAAACAAAACTAAAATATCAAGCAGAGACAGCATATACTGTACTATTGACTTATACAAAGTTTATTGAAAGTTTAGATATGCTTTAACAAGTACTTACCTTAATCCAGCTTTCCTGCTTATTCCAGGAGTTCTGAGATGAATGCAGGCATTCCTTCCCTGTGAGTTTGTTATTTTTTCCTCTTATCTGTAGAGGAGAAGCTTCACTACTTATCATGAACATAAACTGCAGCACAGATTCATCTCATCTAAAAGTCTACACCTTAGGGCCCCGTCACACATAGGGACGCACCAGCGATCCTGACAACGATATGACCTTGTCAGGATCGCTGGTGTGTCGCTACATGATCGCTGATGAGCTGCCAAACAGGCAGTTTCACCAGCGATCAGCACCAGCGACACGTGGTTAACAAGCGACGCACGTCGCTTAGTTACCCGATGTGTATGTTAGAAACCAGCGCGTTGGTGCAGGGAGCTGGTAACCATGGTAAACATCAGGTTTCTAAGTTCCGCGCAGCACTTAGAAACCCGATGTTTATCTTGGTTACCAGCTCCCTGTGTAGGGAAGGTGACCGGACGGACGGACGGACTTGTCAGAGTGAAGAAGGAAAGGTTTGCACAGTGTAGGTAGGTGTCAGTTATTACACTGGGGAAACAGCTAGGAAAGTGTAGTGGACGTGCAGTACCTGGGTTGACCATTAGAGGGCAGGGAGGAGTGTGAGCAAAGGACTTGACATCAGCTTAGGGCTTAGGAAACCGTTGGTCATGGGGGGCGGAGTTACAGAGAACCAGAAAAGGTATAAATACTGAGGGAGGGTTCCCGGAAGTTCCAGTCCCCAGGGGGAGTTCGGGTGACGGGAGGACTGCGACAGTCTGTGTGCTCTGAGGAGAACCGAACCAGGGGGACTGAGGAGAGAGAACGTCAGGGGGGTGGTCCTGACAGGAAGAACCGCAGAGGAGACGAGACACCGGGTGTGGGACACCGTATTTGACACAACGCCTGATCAGTAAAATTGCTGTTGGTTAACGGGCCTAAGGCGGCCACAGTGACGGACCTGTCAGGAGGAACAGTGAAGGGACGGTACGTGTATGTACGTCCCTAGTATATGTACGGCCTTGGAAACGGTGGGCCGTGAGGTGAAGAGAAGTGCGGTGTACTGCAGAGGCCGTCAGGCGGACGGCGAGTGGAATAAACATGGACCTGTTGCACCCAGAACCTGCCTCCATCTTGTCTCTGCTTTGTCTCTGCGCGGTAAAAGTGGGACCACCCCCAGCCCGGCCACCAACCCTACACTTGGCGTAGTCGGCAGGATCAACGCCGCTAATACGTCATCTTCTGCGGCAGACCAGCCTCAAAGAATGGAAAAAGACTTGGACTACTCTGCTTGGATTACAATCACCTGTGGATTACAAATTACCTACCTGTGGAATACAAATGGGGAGTGCTGTGGCGGATCTGTGTGGCCAGCAGGGGATCCGGGGCGGTACCAGGTACTGTGCAGTATGGCGGTATTGCTTCAGCGTAGAGGAGAGGTCCGGGTGTTCGCAGTTGTTCAGAATGAACTGGGACCCCCTCCAACGTACCCCAAAGGGAAGCGGTATGTGCCCGGAGACCGACGCTTCCATATATTGGACCCTGAGAGGTGGGTGGAGAGGCCTGCCAACGCCCCACCCCACAGAGGGAGTGACACCGATGAAAAGCTTGGGTGCGGCTGCTTGGCGCCATTCGATTTCTGCCCACTGGATGGTATGAGATGCTGCGGGTGTCGGGGCATCGGCCGCCTGGAGTGGCAATGGCGGCGGGAGACTGAGCTGCGCCAGAAGATGTCATCTTCAGATCCACGGGCAGGGAGCGGAGCCTGTGCAGAGCCTGAGCGGAGCGAGAAGGAGCGGCCGCCATGGATACCGGCGGAGAACTTCCCCGCGGGACGAGTTAAGGAGCGAAGACTGCGGGAAGAGCCGCGTGGTGATGTGACGGAGGCCGCGGCGCCGGGGAAGGTGAGAGTTCCTCCGGCCCTGCCGGCAGCTTCACAAGCGACCCCCACCATTCTGCTGCAGCACGCAGCCTCCAGCGTATCGGAAGGTCTGGCCGCGGAGGGCCCTATGGTGTACGCGGAGCTGAGCGAGGCCCCTGCCCCCGTCCCTGAGTCATCCCGCCCGGAGTCATCAGCACGGAGCTCGGTTACAGAATACGTGGCTGTGATCCCCCGACCAGTAACAAATTCATTACCAGAACCGGCCGCCACTGTTGGAGGTTTTCGATGCGGCCTACCCTGCGGCCGCGGCTATGCCGGCACTGGAACCTACTGCGGCCTGCTTGACAGGCTCTGTGACTCAGTCCTCCGGAAACACGACTGCTCCCGTCCGCCACCCGGCCCCAGCGGCTGCTGAGCCGCATATATCATCGGCTGCCTCTGTCCCACGCGCTTTTTCGGCAAGTTCCCGCCCACCGGACTCTAGAGCCTGCGCAGTACCCTCCGTTTGGGTGGCGGATGTTATTAATGGGAAGAAGGCACGGGAGCAAGCGATTTGGAAACAGCCGCATGAAAAGGGAGAGGCAGGTATGGCGGTGAAGAGATCACGGAGCCGGCTGGTATACACCAACATCGATAGAGGATACGGTTTTATCTGGGATGAGACTGGACAAAAGGTCTATATTAATGTGGCATCTATTCGTCACGGCCGGGCTCTACATGAGAGGGACTGGGTGTCGTACTACAAGGAGTACTGCCCCCGTGGCTACTACGCGGCAGCTGTGGTTGCAGAGCCAGAGGACCGTGAACCCCTGTAGTAAGAACTACTAGGACACTCCCTATACCCCGGGCGCTCCACGGCTGTGGGGCCCCTCGCTGCCGGCCGCCTGGGAGTGGTTTGAACTCTCGAAATTTCATTGCACCGTTGTGCAAAACATAAGGATAGTTGATGTAGACGTTAATGAAAAGTTTGATATAAGAAGTTAAAGTTGTTGGTTATATTAAGCCTGGCAAAGCGGAGGTGTCAAGAAGCGAGGGAGTGCATATGTCCAAGGAAGGGGGGGGGGGGGGGGGGGGGAGGAAAAAGCATGTGATGTTTATTTGTTAAATGCTGGTTTAAAGAAAATGAGCAAAAGAAAATAAAAAAATATATATAAAAAAATGGGTACTTGTGCTATTATAAAGTTGTTTGATGTATAATATGCAAAAGTAAAATGAAACAGGTCCGGGTGAGGGAAGGTCTGAGGGACCAACGGGAAGTGTGAGATCCGAAGAGGGGTCTATGTGTGAAGAGGGTCTGGGAGACCGAGACGCCGACCATGACGTGTAATTGAAAGAAAGGTACAAGAGGTGAAAGATGTGAAAAGACAGCCGTCCAAAGTCAGGTCCCCGACACCACGGACACCCCTGAAGGAGAGAGATGGACGCCGGCAATGATCTGGTAGGTGTGAGACCTCGATCATGGCGTACCAGACTGGGGAAGGTAACAGAAGGGGAGAGTAGGGGAAGGTACACGCCATAGAGAGAATATGGGTGTACCTAGCCCAGTGTGAAAGACGTCATGTGGTGTGCGTGCTGGTGAGTAGCAGTAGGCTACTCAGAGCATGGTGCTACCAGTATGGTTCGACCCCGCAGGTAGTGGGTTTGGCCGAACAGCTGGTCCGACAACAGAGTGTAGGTGAAGTTTCAGAACGACGAAGGCAGGGATGATGATTGTCGAGGACGACAATAGACAAAGGAAGGAGGAGTGTAGGGAAGGTGACCTGACGGACGGACTTGTCAGAGTGAAGAAGGAAAGGTTTGCACAGAGTAGGTAGGTGTCAGTTATTACAGTGGGGAAACAGCTAGGAAAGTGTAGTGGACGTGCAGTACCTGGGTTGACCATTAGAGGGCAGGGAGGAGTGTGAGCAAAGGACTTGACATCAGCTTAGGGCTTAGGAAACCGTTGGTCATGGGGGGCGGAGTTACAGGGAACCAGGAAAGGTATAAATACTGAGGGAGGGTTCCAGAAAGTTCCAGTCCCTAGGGGGAGTTCGGGTGACGGGAGGACTGCGACAGTCTGTGCGCTCTGAGGAGAACCGAACCAGGGGGACTGAGGAGAGAGAACGTCAGGGGGGAGGTCCTGACAGGAAGAACTGCAGTGGACACGAGACACCGGGTGTGGGACACCGTATTTGACACGACGCCTGATCAGTAAAATTGCTGTTGGTTTACGGGCCTAAGGCAGCCACAGTGACGGACCTGTCAGGAGCGTCAAACAGTAAAGAAGGGACGGTACGTGTATGTACGTCCCTAGTGTAACGTATGGTGTGTGAAGCAGCCCTGGAAACGGTGGGCCGTGAGGTGAAGAGAAGTGCGGTGTACTGCAGAGGCCGTCAGGCGGACGGCGAGTGGAATAAACTTGGACCTGTTGCACCCAGAACCTGCCTCCATCTTGTCTCTGCGCGGTAAAAGTGGGACCACCCCCCAGCCCGGCCCACCAACCCTACACCTGCACCAGCACGCTGGTTTCTAACTT
Organism: Dendrobates tinctorius; assembly: GCF_039654945.1. Lineage (NCBI taxonomy): Eukaryota > Metazoa > Chordata > Amphibia > Anura > Dendrobatidae > Dendrobates > Dendrobates tinctorius. Next base: position 117,720 of record NW_027362068.1, on the reverse strand, counting down.
ACACATCGGGTTTCTAAGCGCCGCGCAGCACTTAGAAACCCAATGTTTACCTTGGTTACCAGGCTCCAGCTCGCTGATCGCTGGTCTCCCGCCTGCCACACGCAGCGATGCATGCTGGCCAGGGGGAGTCCAACGATCAAAAAAAGGTCCAGGCCATTCGAGCACGATCAGCGATAACCGGCAGGGGGGCCGGTCGCTGATAAGTGTCACACACAGCGATCTCGCTGGTGAGATCGCTGTTGCGTCACAAAACTTGTGACTCAGCAGCGATCTCGCTAGCGAGATTGCTATGTGTGACGGGGGCTTTAGATCAGGAATAGGACAGACATTTAGAGGACATTTCATAACTTTCCCAAATACTTATGAAAAAAATATTCCCAACAAACTGCATTGAACTACTGTACCCAATTTATCATATATTTTAGGAGTCGGTCCATTTTATACAAACTCCACCAAAATGGGCTCCGACTCCACGGCCCTGGTTCTCTGGACCTCAGACTTGGCCGAAGGTTCACCTTCCAACAAGACAATGACTCTAATCACACAGCTAAAATAACAAAGGAGTGGCTTCAGAAAAACTCTGTGACCATTCCTGACTGGCCCAGTCAGAGCCCTGACCTAAACCCAATGGAGCATCTCTGGAGAGACCTGAAAATGGCTGTCCACCAACGTTCACCATCCAACCTGACGGAACTGGAGAGGATCTGAAAGGAAGAATGGCAGAGGATCCCCAAATCCAGGGGTGAGAAACTTGTGGCATCATTCCCAAGAAGCCTCATGGCTGTACTAGCTCAAAAGGTGCGTCTACTCAATACTGAGCAAAGGGGCTGAATACTTATGACCATGGGAGATTTCAACTTTTATTTTTTAATTTGCAAAAATTTCTACATTTCAGTTTATTTCCAGTGAAGATGGGGTGCAGAGCGTACATTAATGAGGAAAAAAAATAACTTTTTTGAACTTACCAAATGGCTGCAATGAAACAGAGTGAAAAATGTAAAGGGGTGTGAATACTTCTGTACCCACTGTATGTAGTAAACTGTAGACTTGTGTGTGTAAGAATATCCTTTATTGATACTGTTTTGTCTCCGCTAGTATATAGTATAAGAAACAGATAACGTTAAGGCATTACTAAGTGGTTATTAATTAATAGTCGAGTTTGACATTAAAAGTTAATATCGGACCTCAATAGAGGTGAATGGAGAGCTAGGGGGAGCATTTATGCAGGGGTGGCATTTATGCACATGTAATCGAAGTACATGTATCAAAGTACTACTGGCAGGTAACATGGCAGTTAGACAGGGCAGGAGACAGGTAAGACATTTATATACATCTACTCCCTGTACATTAGGAGTACAACAAATATATACCATATGCATTTGTGTAATTTTAATCCTGGCCGCTGTATTCACACACATCCACCGCCCTGGCATTAACTCTCTACACTCCATCCATATCGGCCCCTAGCTCCTTTCCTCTCCTATGTATAGCACTCACGCTCTTTTCACGTTGTTAAATTGCACAGATCCAGTCAGTCCCACCATTCAACATCAGAGATGCTCTCACAAATCACTTAACCATCTGCTCACTCTTTCTATCCTTCTTCTCCTAGTCGCAGGAGACATTGCTCCCAACCCTGGTCCCCCATGTTATAGAAAGTCAAAGCCCCCATCTGCTACACTTAGAAACCCCTCTAATCTTATTAATATTCCCTGCCTGCCATCTGTCTCTCTTAATTGTGCACTTTGGAATTCTCGCTCAGTGTGTAACAAACTCTCCTTCTACCTTTCTAATTCTCTTAACCTCCTGGCTCTTACTGAAACCTGGATCCAGCAGTCAGACACTACCGCTGCTGCTGCTCTTTCATACAGGGGACTACATTTCTCTCATACCCCAAGATCAGACAGTAGAGCTGGTGGAGGCGTTGGTCTGCTCCTATCACCAAAAAGTACCTTTCAGGTTATCCCTCAACTACCCTCACTTGTCTTCCCTTCTTTTGAGGTCCATGCCGTCAGACTCTACGCCCCCTTCTCCATGCGAGTGGCGGTGGTGTATCGTCCTCCCGGCCCCTCCCATCAGTTCCTGGATCATTTTGCCACTTGGCTTCCACATTTTCTCTCCTGTGACATCCCTACCCTCATCATGGGAGATTTCAACATCCCCATTGCTCTTCCTCTCTCCCCATCTGCTACTCACCTTTTATCTCTAACCTCCTCATTTGGCCTTTCGCAGCTTACTAATTCTCCAACGCATGAAGACGGAAACTCCCTCGACTTGGTCTTCTCTCGGCTTTGTGCAGTGGATGATTTTGCAAACTCCCCTCTCCCGCTCTCTGACCACAATCTTCTTTCATTTTCTATAAAGAACTGCCAGGCTGCTCAGGTCACCCCCACTGTCCAGACTTATAGAAACATACAGGCCATTAACACCCAGAAACTTATGAAGAACTTGCAGTCTTCATTGGCCCCTATCTCCTCCCTCTCATGTCCTGATTCTGCATTGAAGCATTACAATGAAACACTTCAAAGTGCCCTGGATGAATTTGCTCCTCCTATAAATAGAACACCACAACGCAGACGGCGACAACCCTGGCACACCCTGCAAACACGTTTCCTGCAGCGGTGCTCCAGGTGCGCCGAACGTCTGTGGAGAAAATTAAATCTACACGAAGATTTCATCCATTTTAAGTTTATGCTTAGAACATACAACACTGCCCTTCACCTCTCCAAACAAACCTATTTCAACACCCTCATCACCTCACTGTCCAATAACCCTAAACGTGTCTTTGACACTTTTCATTCTCTACTCAATCCAAGAGTACAGGCCCCAACCACAGAGCTCCAAGCTGACGATCTGGCCAATTACTTCAAAGAAAAAATTGACCAGATTCGACAGGAAATTATCTCCCAATCACCTCATACCATGCACTGTCCTCCCTCCCCCACTGCATCTAGCTCACTCTCTGATTTTGAACCAGTCACAGAAGAAGAAGTAAGCAGGCTCCTTGCATCTTCTCGCCCAACTACTTGCACCAGTGACCCATTTCCGTCACATCTCCTCCAGTCCCTTTCCCCTGCTGTGACCCCTCACCTAACTAAAATATTTAACCTCTCTCTCTCTTCTGGTATTTTTCCCTCCTCATTAAAGCATGCCATCATACATCCACTACTTAAAAAACCATCCCTTGACCAAAACTGTGCCGCTAACTATAGACCTGTCTCTAATCTTCCCTTCATCTCTAAACTCCTGGAACGCCTGGTCCACTCCCGTCTTATCCGCTATCTCTCAGAAAACTCTGTTCTCGACCCTCTCCAATCCGGTTTCCGCTCTTTACACTCCACTGAAACTGCCCTCACTAAAGTCTCTAATGATCTAACAGCTAAATCAAACGGTCATTACTCCATGCTAATTCTCTTGGATCTCTCTGCAGAATTCGACACTGTGGATCATCAGCTCCTCCTCACTATGCTCCGTTCCATTGGCCTCAAGGACACCGTTCTCTCATGGTTCTCCTCCTATCTCTCTGACCGCTCCTTTACTGTATCTTTTGCCGGTTCCTCCTCCTCTCACCTTCCCCTTACTGTTGGGGTCCCCCAAGGATCGGTTCTAGGCCCCCTCCTCTTCTCCTTGTACACTGCCCCTATTGGTCAAACAATCAGTAGATTTGGTTTCCAGTCCCATCTCTATGCTGATGACACCCAATTATACGCTTCTTCTCCTGACATCACGCCAGCCTTTCTAGAAAACACCGGCGATTGTCTAAACGCTGTGTCTAATATCATGTCCTCACTATATCTGAAACTGAACCTGTCAAAGACTGAACTCCTGGTGTTTCCTCCCTCTACTAATGTACCTATACCCAACATTGCTATTTCTGTGTGTGGTTCCACTATTACTCCCCAGCAACAGGCCCGCTGTCTTGCGGTCATACTTGATTCCGAGCTTTCCTTTGCCCCCCACATTCGATCACTGGCTCGCTCTTGTCATCTGCACCTCAAAAACATTTCTAGAATTCGACCTTTTCTTACTTTTGACTCTGCAAAAACTCTTACTGTTTCTCTTATTCATTCTCGTCTCGACTATTGTAACTCTCTTCTAATCGGTCTCCCTCTTACCAAACTCTCCCCTCTCCAATCTCTCTTGAATGCTGCAGCCAGGATCATATTCCTCACCAATCGTTACACCGATGCCTCTACCTTGTGCCAGTCATTACACTGGCTACCCATCCACTCCAGAATTCAGTATAAACTTATTACCCTCACCCACAAAGCCCTCCATGGCTCAGCACCACCCTACATCTCCTCCCTTGTTTCAGTATACCACCCTACCCGCTCCCTCCGTTCTGCTGATGACCTGAGGTTAGTATCCTCAATAGTCAGAACCTCCCACTCCCGTCTCCAAGACGTTAAACGTGCCGCGCCAATTCTTTGGAATGCACTTCCCAGGTCAATACGATTAGTCCCCAATCCCCACAATTTTAAGCGTGCCTTGAAAACGGCATTTATTCAGCCTGGCCTATCGCCTCAACACATTAACCTAACCTATCCCTGTGTGGCACAGCCAAAAGTTTTACCATAACCAGGTTCCCGCATCATGTTCCCACATGCTTTATGCCTCCATTAGCCCTCTGTGTCTGTACTGTTCCACACTTAACATTATGGCTGGTCCATACAATCAGGGCAACTGTTACCACCCACCTTTCGTGTCTCCCTCTTTCCTCATAGACTGTAAGCTTGTGAGCAGGGCCCTCACTCCTCTTGGTATCTGTTATAATATATGTGATTATTGTTATGCTGTAATGTCTATTGTCTGTACAAGTCCCCTCTGAAATGTAAAGTGCTGCGGAATATGTCGGCGCTATAAAAATAAAATTTATTATTATTATTCCCCTTTAATAACTATAATTTGGTATTTTTGAATGGAAACTCGTCCTTTATCAGAGAACCATACTTTTCTGGAGTGCCGGGGCTGGAGTGCAGAAGCTGAAGTGCAGGCGTAGGGGCTGGATGCACCCGCAGGGACTGGAATGCAGGGGCTAGAGGGCCGGGGCACCGGCGAGAGGGCCGGGGCTGGACAGGGCCGGGGCTGGACAGGGCCGGGGCTGGACAGGGCCGGGGCTGGACAGGGCCGGGGCTGGACAGGGCCGGGGCTGGACAGGGCCGGGGCACCGGCGAGAGGGCCGGGGCTGGACAGGGCCGGGGCTGGACAGGGCCGGGGCACCGGCGAGAGGGCCGGGGCTGGACAGGGCCGGGGCTGGACAGGGCCGGGGCTGGACAGGGCCGGGGCTGGACAGGGCCGGGGCTGGACAGGGCCGGGGCTGGACAGGGCCGGGGCTGGACAGGGCCGGGGCTGGACAGGGCCGGGGCTGGACAGGGCCGGGGCTGGAGTACACCCGCAGGGACTGGAGTGCAATATTCCACAATGAATGGTGGTACAAAGAGGACCAGTAGCTGGTTCTCAGCAGCAATTCCTCTCCTGATGGTGAAGACATGGGACAGAATCTCTGTACCAGAACGCAGCATTAAACGGTCCTAGAGAATGGAGAAAAGCTGTTCCTCTAGCAGGTACATGTGGGGATTAGATGCACTCGGGTGGAAAATGGCAGAAAGGATGAAGCTGCAGACGCCTGGGATTTGCATATAGGATTTTCTGTGGGGACAGCGAGTCTGATGCTCATCCATACATGAGGCTGAGAAAAAGGAAGAGTTTCATAGTTGGCAACCATCTCATGTGCTGGATGAATCCGTGACGCTCGGACCTCACGGTGGACAATCCTCTGCAGGAAGCTGCTCCGCGCCCCCTAGAAAGCCCCTTATCCGGTGCATCTGCCACTCGCCTTATAGTGCTGTAAATTGGAAGCCATTTATTAATAAGAGAACGTGGCCTGCGGCTGCTCAGCACAATCTCGCCGGCGTCAGGTTTATTGCGTGGAGGAAATTAATGACACACACTGTTACTGTTTATCGGCAGCTGCAGGCGGCGGCCCTGGAAGCCCCGGCACTTAGATGTGTAAATCACGCTGCCTCCATCACATTCCGCTCACATCTTCTCAGGATCTCGGCGGCACTTTCATCAGTAAAAACACAAGTAATTCTGCTCCTGGGCTTTCATGATGTGCACGGGGAAGACATCAGGAGACAGGGGTCTCTCCACTCCTCTGATGATGGGGACCAGCAGAGGATCGCTGCACCCACCCCAAAGCCATTCATTCAGGACTGTTCCACATGTAATGTCACCCATAATCTGTATAACTCCAATGAGAAACATACAAATCATTTTGGCGATGAAAATAAAAACAAAGCTACAATGATGTGGTTGCTAAAGTTTGCAGGCCCTCGTCTAACTTGGCTGAGGTTGTGCTCAGAATCAGCCATCACATTTCACCAATGTTACATAGTAGTCAGTGCTCCTAATTAACCCCAAAGAAAGTGTCACTGCTCTCAGAGGATTTTCCTGACATTTTCTGTCCTGCAAACAGCTGACAACAGAGCAAACGGATCTCATTGTGGAAAGTTGTCAGAGGAAGGTACAAGAACATTTCCCAATCATAAGATCTACCATGGACAATGTGAAGACATTATCAACAAGGGGCTTAAATCCAACACAACAGTGACATTACCGAGAACTACCAATACTGTACTGCATGCGACTACAATCTTCCGTACCTTTTCATAGCTTTTTGGTCATAATTCCAAAAAGGTACATTTGTTGAAAAGCCAATCACCAAAAAATCCCCACCCCCACAGTGAGGCATGGTGGGGGCAGCATTATGATTTGGGTCTGTTAATGTCAGCTAGTACTTGTGTAAACTTTTTATAACCAACTGTATATGGTGCTGTACCGAGTCCACCTTCACCAAGTGCACTCAACAACTGTTCACATTCGTATACCAGTCACATAATAATAATAATTTATATTTATATAGCGCCAACATATTCCGCAGCACTTTACAATTAAGCGGGGACATGTACAGACAATAAATTCAATACAAGTTAAGACAATTTAAACAGTGACATTAGGAGTGAGGTCCCTGCTCGCAAGCTTACAATCTACAAAGAAATGGGGGGAAACAGTAGGTGAGAAATGCTTGTTATTTCAGGTCTGGCAATTATAATAGGGATTTTCATATAAAGCTGCATGATCCGGTCATCAGCCCGTGTGTTTAAGCGCTCTAGTCAAGTATCAATTGCAGTTATCCTGTGCATGGAGGGTGTGGAGACAGATGAATAGTAGGGTGCAGATTCAGAATAATATTTGGAAGGAGGGAACAGGGCAAAGTTAGCTTGCTGGGTAGTTGATGTGATAGGCTTGTTTGAAGAGATGGGTTTTCAAAGCGCGCTTGAATAGGTCAGGGCTAGGTATCAGTCTGATCGCCTGGGGAAGTGCATTCCAGAGAGCTGGAGCAGCACGAGAGAAGTCTTGGAGGCGGAGGTGCGAGGTTCGGATTACGGGGGATGTTAGTCTTAGGTCATTTGTAGAACGGAGGGCACGTGTAGGGCGATAGACAGAGATGAGAGAGGAGATATAAGGCGGTGCAGAACAGTGGAGAGCTTTGTGGGTGAGAGAGATGAGTTTATACTGGACCAGTGTAATGACTGGCACAAGATGGAGGCATCGGTGAAGCGGCTGGACAGAAATATGATCTTGGCTGCTGCATTCAAGATGGATTGGAGAGGAGAAAGTTTGGTAAGAGGGAGACCGATCAGAAGAGAGTTGCAGTAGTCCAGACGAGAATGAATAAGAGCGACAGTAAGAGTCTTAGCAGTTTCAAAGGTGAGAAAAGGTCGGATTCTGGAGATGTTTTTAAGATGCAGGTGACAAGAGCGAGCGAGTGATCGGATATAGGGAGTAAAGGAAAGTTCAGTGTCGAATATGACCCCAAGACAGCGGGCATGCTGCTCGGGAGTTATGGTTGAACCCTCCAGGGTTATTTCGATGTTAGGTAGAGTGAGGTTAGTAGAGGGGAGAAACACAAGAAGTTCAGTTTTGGAGAGATTTAGTTTCAGATAGAGAGAGGACATGATGCTAGAGACAGCAGACAGAGGTGCTAGATGTACTGTACAACCCTACCTATACTATGTGAGTGTAATACATGTACTGTACGGCCCTACACCTTTACTATGTGAGTGTACTCCACCACCCTGTACTACATGTACTGTACCGCCCCCACCTGTACTATGAGTGTACTACATGTACTGTACAACCGGTCTGTACTATGAGTGTACTACAAGTACTGTACGGCCCTACACCTGTACTATGTGAGTGTACTCAACCACCCTGTACTACATGTACCGTACTGCCCCCCCCCCTACCTATACTATGCGAGTGTACTACACCACCCTGTACTACATGTACTGTACCGCCCCCACCTGTACTATGAGTGTACTACATGTACTGTACAACCCTACCTGTACTATGAGTGTACTACATGTACTGTACGGCCCTACACCTGTACTATGTGAGTGTACTCAACCACCCTGTACTACATGTACCGTACTGCCCCCCCCTACCTATACTATGCGAGTGTACTACACCACCCTGTACTACATGTACTGTACCGCCCCCACCTGTACTATGAGTGTACTACATGTACTGTACGGCCCTACACCTGTACTATGTGAGTGTACTCCACCACCCTGTACTACATGTACTGTACTGCCCCCACCTGTACTATGTGAGTGTACTATATGTACTGTACCACCCTACCTGTACTATGTGAGTGTACTCCACCACCCTGTACTACATATACTGTACGGCCCTACACCTGTACTATGTGAGTGTACTCCACCACCCTGTACTACATGTACTGTACCGCCCCCACCTGTACTATGCGAGTGTACTATATGTACTGTACCACCCTACCTGTACTATGTGAGTGTACTCCACCACCCTTTACTACATGTACTGTACCACCCTACCTGTACTATGTGAGTGTACTACATGTACTGTCCTACACCTGTACTATGTGAGTGTACTCCACCACCCTGTACTACATGTACTGTACTGCCCCCACCTGTACTATGTGAGTGTACTACATATACTGTACGGCCCTACACCTGTACTATGTGAGTGTACTCCACCACCCTGTACTACATGTACTGTACTGCCCCCACCTGTACTATGTGAGTGTACTACATATACTGTACGGCCCTACACCTGTACTATGTGAGTGTACTCCACCACCCTGTACTACATGTACTGTACCGCCCCCACCTGTACTATGAGTGTACTATATGTACTGTACCACCCTACCTGTACTATGTGAGTGTACTACACCACCCTTTACTACATGTACTGTACCGCCCCCACCTGTACTATGTGAGTGTACTACATGTACTGTACCACCCTACCTGTACTATGTGAGTGTACTACATGTACTGTCCTACACCTGTACTATGTGAGTGTACTCCACCACCCTGTACTACATGTACTGTACTGCCCCCACCTGTACTATGTGAGTGTACTACATATACTGTACGGCCCTACACCTGTACTATGTGAGTGTACTCCACCACCCTGTACTACATGTACTGTACCGCCCCCACCTGTACTATGTGAGTGTACTACATATACTGTACGGCCCTACACCTGTACTATGTGAGTGTACTCCACCACCCTGTACTACATGTACTGTACCGCCCCCACCTGTACTATGTGAGTGTACTACATGTACTGTACCGCCCCCACCTGTACTATGTGAGTGTACTACATGTACTGTACCACCCTCTACCTGTACTATGGGAATGTACTGCCCCACCCTGTACTACATGTACTGTACCGCCCTCTACCTGTACTATGGGAATGTACTACCCCACCCTGTACTGCATGCACTGTACTGCCCTCTACCTGTACTATGGGAATGTACTGCCCCACCCTGTACTACATGTACTGTACCGCCCTCTACCTGTACTATGGGAATGTACTACCCCACCCTGTACTACATGTACTGTACCGCCCTCTACCTGTACTATGGGAATGTACTACCCCACCCTGTACTACATGTACTGTACCACCCTCTACCTGTACTATGGGAATGTACTACCCCACCCTGTACTACATGTACTGTACCGCCCTCTACCTGTACTATGGGAATGTACTACCCCACCCTGTACTACATGTACTGTACCACCCTCTACCTGTACTATGGGAATGTACTACATGTACTGTACCACCCTCTACCTGTACTATGGGAATGTACTACATGTACTGTACCACCCTCTACCTGTACTATGGGAATGTACTACCCCACCCTGTACTACATGTACTGTACCGCCCTCTACCTGTACTATGGGAATGTACTACCCCACCCTGTACTACATGTACTGTACCACCCTCTACCTGTACTATGGGAATGTACTACCCCACCCTGTACTACATGTACTGTACCGCCCTCTACCTGTACTATGGGAATGTACTACCCCACCCTGTACTACATGTACTGTACCACCCTCTACCTGTACTATGGGAATGTACTACCCCACCCTGTACTACATGTACTGTACCGCCCTCTACCTGTACTATGGGAATGTACTACCCCACCCTGTACTACATGTACTGTACCGCCCTCTACCTGTACTATGGGAATGTACTACCCCACCCTGTACTACATGTACTGTACCACCCTCTACCTGTACTATGGGAATGTACTACCCCACCCTGTACTACATGTACTGTACCGCCCTCTACCTGTACTATGGGAATGTACTACCCCACCCTGTACTACATGTACTGTACCACCCTCTACCTGTACTATGTGAGTGTACTACACCACCCTTTACTACATGTACTGTACCGCCCCCACCTGTACTATGTGAGTGTACTACATGTACTGTACCACCCTACCTGTACTATGTGAGTGTACTACATGTACTGTCCTACACCTGTACTATGAGTGTACTCCACCACCCTGTACTACATGTACTGTACTGCCCCCACCTGTACTATGTGAGTGTACTACATATACTGTACGGCCCTACACCTGTACTATGTGAGTGTACTCCACCACCCTGTACTACATGTACTGTACCGCCCCCACCTGTACTATGTGAGTGTACTACATGTACTGTACCGCCCCCACCTGTACTATGTGAGTGTACTACATGTACTGTACCACCCTCTACCTGTACTATGGGAATATACTGCCCCACCCTGTAATACATGTACTGTACCGCCCTCTACCTGTACTATGGGAATGTACTACCCCACCCTGTACTGCATGCACTGTACTGCCCTCTACCTGTACTATGGGAATGTACTGCCCCACCCTGTACTACATGTACTGTACCGCCCTCTACCTGTACTATGGGAATGTACTACATGTACTGTACCGCCCTCTACCTGTACTATGGGAATGTACTACCCCACCCTGTACTACATGTACTGTACCACCCTCTACCTGTACTATGGGAATGTACTACCCCACCCTGTACTACATGTACTGTACCGCCCTCTACCTGTACTATGGGAATGTACTACCCCACCCTGTACTACATGTACTGTACCGCCCTCTACCTGTACTATGGGAATGTACTACCCCACCCTGTACTACATGTACTGTACCACCCTCTACCTGTACTATGGGAATGTACTACCCCACCCTGTACTACATGTACTGTACCGCCCTCTACCTGTACTATGGGAATGTACTACCCCACCCTGTACTACATGTACTGTACCGCCCTCTACCTGTACTATGGGAATGTACTACCCCACCCTGTACTACATGTACTGTACCGCCCTCTACCTGTACTATGAAATGTACTACCCCACCCTGTACTACATGTACTGTACCGCCCTCTACCTGTACTATGGGAATGTACTACCCCACCCTGTACTACATGTACTGTACCGCCCTCTACCTGTACTATGGGAATGTACTACCCCACCCTGTACTACATGTACTGTACCGCCCTCTACCTGTACTATGGGAATGTACTACCCCACCCTGTACTACATGTACTGTACCGCCCTCTACCTGTACTATGGGAATGTACTACCCCACCCTGTACTACATGTACTGTACCGCCCTCTACCTGTACTATGGGAATGTACTACCCCACCCTGTACTGCATGTACTGTACCGCCCTCTACCTGTACTATGGGAATGTACTACCCCACCCTGTACTACATGTACTGTACCGCCCTCTACCTGTACTATGGGAATGTACTACCCCACCCTGTACTGCATGTACTGTACCGCCCTCTACCTGTACTATGGGAATGTACTACCCCACCCTGTACTGCATGTACTGTACCGCCCTCTACCTGTACTATGGGAATGTACTACCCCACCCTGTACTGCATGTACTGTACCACCCTCTACCTGTACTATGGGAATGTACTACCCCACCCTGTACTGCATGTACTGTACCACCCTCTACCTGTACTATGGGAATGTACTACCCCACCCTGTACTACATGTACTGTACCACCCTCTACCTGTACTATGGGAATGTACTACCCCACCCTGTACTGCATGTACTGTACCACCCTCTACCTGTACTATGGGAATGTACTACCCCACCCTGTACTACATGTACTGTACCACCCTCTACCTGTACTATGGGAATGTACTACCCCACCCTGTACTGCATGTACTGTACCGCCCTCTACCTGTACTATGGGAATGTACTACCCCACCCTGTACTACATGTACTGTACCACCCTCTACCTGTACTATGGGAATGTACTACCCCACCCTGTACTACATGTACTGTACCACCCTCTACCTGTACTATGGGAATGTACTACCCCACCCTGTACTGCATGTACTGTACCACCCTCTACCTGTACTATGGGAATGTACTACCCCACCCTGTACTGCATGTACTGTACCACCCTCTACCTGTACTATGGGAATGTACTACCCCACCCTGTACTACATGTACTGTACCACCCTCTACCTGTACTATGGGAATGTACTACCCCACCCTGTACTACATGTACTGTACCACCCTCTACCTGTACTATGGGAATGTACTACCCCACCCTGTACTACATGTACTGTACCGCCCTCTACCTGTACTATGGGAATGTACTACCCCACCCTGTACTACATGTACTGTACCACCCTCTACCTGTACTATGGGAATGTACTACCCCACCCTGTACTACATGTACTGTACCACCCTCTACCTGTACTATGGGAATGTACTACCCCACCCTGTACTGCATGTACTGTACCGCCCTCTACCTGTACTATGTGAATGTACTACCCCACCCTGTACTACATGTACTGTACCGCCCTCTACCTGTACTATGGGAATGTACTACCCCACCCTGTACTGCATGTACTGTACCACCCTCTACCTGTACTATGGGAATGTACTACCCCACCCTGTACTACATGTACTGTACCGCCCTCTACCTGTACTATGGGAATGTACTACCCCACCCTGTACTGCATGTACTGTACCACCCTCTACCTGTACTATGGGAATGTACTACCCCACCCTGTACTGCATGTACTGTACCGCCCTCTACCTGTACTATGTGAATGTACTACCCCACCCTGTACTACATGTACTGTACCGCCCTCTACCTGTACTATGGGAATGTACTACCCCACCCTGTACTGCATGTACTGTACCACCCTCTACCTGTACTATGGGAATGTACTACCCCACCCTGTACTACATGTACTGTACCACCCTCTACCTGTACTATGGGAATGTACTACCCCACCCTGTACTGCATGTACTGTACCACCCTCTACCTGTACTATGGGAATGTACTACCCCACCCTGTACTACATGTACTGTACCACCCTCTACCTGTACTATGGGAATGTACTACCCCACCCTGTACTACATGTACTGTACCACCCTCTACCTGTACTATGGGAATGTACTACCGCACCCTGTACTACATGTACTGTACCACCCTCTACCTGTACTATGGGAATGTACTACCCCACCCTGTACTGCATGTACTGTACCACCCTCTACCTGTACTATGGGAATGTACTACCCCACCCTGTACTACATGTACTGTACCGCCCTCTACCTGTACTATGGGAATGTACTACCCCACCCTGTACTACATGTACTGTACCACCCTCTACCTGTACTATGGGAATGTACTACCCCACCCTGTACTACATGTACTGTACCGCCCTCTACCTGTACTATGGGAATGTACTACCCCACCCTGTACTACATGTACTGTACCACCCTCTACCTGTACTATGGGAATGTACTACCCCACCCTGTACTACATGTACTGTACCGCCCTCTACCTGTACTATGGGAATGTACTACCCCACCCTGTACTACATGTACTGTACTGCCCTCTACCTGTACTATGGGAATGTACTACCCCACCCTGTACTACATGTACTGTACCGCCCTCTACCTGTACTATGGGAATGTACTACCCCACCCTGTACTGCATGTACTGTACCACCCTCTACCTGTACTATGGGAATGTACTACCCCACCCTGTACTGCATGTACTGTACCGCCCTCTACCTGTACTATGTGAATGTACTACCCCACCCTGTACTACATGTACTGTACCACCCTCTACCTGTACTATGGGAATGTACTACCCCACCCTGTACTACATGTACTGTACCGCCCTCTACCTGTACTATGGGAATGTACTACCTCACCCTGTACTGCATGTACTGTACCGCCCTCTACCTGTACTATGGGAATGTACTACCCCACCCTGTACTACATGTACTGTACCGCCCTCTACCTGTACTATGGGAATGTACTACCCCACCCTGTACTGCATGTACTGTACCACCCTCTACCTGTACTATGTGAATGTACTACCCCACCCTGTACTGCATGTACTGTACCACCCTCTACCTGTACTATGGGAATGTACTACCTCACCCTGTACTGCATGTACTGTACCGCCCTCTACCTGTACTATGTGAATGTACTACCCCACCCTGTACTGCATGTACTGTACCGCCCTCTACCTGTACTATGGGAATGTACTACCCCACCCTGTACTGCATGTACTGTACCACCCTCTACCTGTACTATGTGAATGTACTACCCCACCCTGTACTACATGTACTGTACCGCCCTCTACCTGTACTATGGGAATGTACTACCCCACCCTGTACTGCATGTACTGTACCACCCTCTACCTGTACTATGGGAATGTACTACCCCACCCTGTACTACATGTACTGTACCGCCCTCTACCTGTACTATGGGAATGTACTACCCCACCCTGTACTGCATGTACTGTACCACCCTCTACCTGTACTATGGGAATGTACTACCCCACCCTGTACTGCATGTACTGTACCGCCCTCTACCTGTACTATGGGAATGTACTACCCCACCCTGTACTACATGTACTGTACCGCCCTCTACCTGTACTATGTGAATGTACTACCTCACCCTGTACTACATGTACTGTACCACCCTCTACCTGTACTATGGGAATGTACTACCCCACCCTGTACTACATGTACTGTACCGCCCTCTACCTGTACTATGTGAATGTACTACCTCACCCTGTACTACATGTACTGTACCACCCTCTACCTGTACTATGGGAATGTACTACCCCACCCTGTACTACATGTACTGTACCGCCCTCTACCTGTACTATGGGAATGTACTACCCCACCCTGTACTACATGTACTGTACCACCCTCTACCTGTACTATGGGAATGTACTACCCCACCCTGTACTACATGTACTGTACCGCCCTCTACCTGTACTATGGGAATGTACTACCCCACCCTGTACTGCATGTACTGTACCGCCCTCTACCTGTACTATGGGAATGTACTACCCCACCCTGTACTGCATGTACTGTACCACCCTCTACCTGTACTATGGGAATGTACTACCCCACCCTGTACTACATGTACTGTACCGCCCTCTACCTGTACTATGGGAATGTACTACCCCACCCTGTACTGCATGTACTGTACCACCCTCTACCTGTACTATGGGAATGTACTACCCCACCCTGTACTGCATGTACTGTACCGCCCTCTACCTGTACTATGGGAATGTACTACCCCACCCTGTACTACATGTACTGTACCGCCCTCTACCTGTACTATGTGAATGTACTACCTCACCCTGTACTACATGTACTGTACCGCCCTCTACCTGTACTATGTGAATGTACTACCCCACCCTGTACTGCATGTACTGTACCGCCCTCTACCTGTACTATGGGAATGTACTACCCCACCCTGTACTACATGTACTGTACCGCCCTCTACCTGTACTATGGGAATGTACTACCCCACCCTGTACTACATGTACTGTACCACCCTCTACCTGTACTATGGGAATGTACTACCCCACCCTGTACTACATGTACTGTACCACCCTCTACCTGTACTATGGGAATGTACTACCCCACCCTGTACTACATGTACTGTACCACCCTCTACCTGTACTATGGGAATGTACTACCCCACCCTGTACTACATGTACTGTACCGCCCTCTACCTGTACTATGGGAATGTACTACCCCACCCTGTACTACATGTACTGTACCGCCCTCTACCTGTACTATGGGAATGTACTACCCCACCCTGTACTACATGTACTGTACCACCCTCTACCTGTACTATGGGAATGTACTACCCCACCCTGTACTACATGTACTGTACTGCCCTCTACCTGTACTATGGGAATGTACTACCTCACCCTGTACTACATGTACTGTACCGCCCTCTACCTGTACTATGGGAATGTACTACCCCACCCTGTACTACATGTACTGTACCACCCTCTACCTGTACTATGGGAATGTACTACCCCACCCTGTACTACATGTACTGTACCACCCTCTACCTGTACTATGGGAATGTACTACCCCACCCTGTACTACATGTACTGTACCGCCCTCTACCTGTACTATGGGAATGTACTACCCCACCCTGTACTGCATGTACTGTACCACCCTCTACCTGTACTATGGGAATGTACTACCCCACCCTGTACTGCATGTACTGTACCACCCTACCTGTACTACATGTGTGTAATTGTACTTAATACAGAAGGCATAGTGACAAAAGTGTGGACACAGGAGAATGACAGGAGGCACTGTAGTGACCGGGCAGTGGCCGAAGTTGAATAAATTGTGCGTGCACAGAATCTGTTTCCCCTGTGGATCGGTAGAAGCCAGGACCTCCTTACTCATCAATCGGCATGCAGAAGGTGACACAAGACCTACCGTCACTTTTCTCCATCACTTCTTTCTGACACGTATCCTGGACATTGACGGTGCAGTTCACAATGAACTCAGGGGAGGAGCAGTCATCTTTCTGGAACTCTTCACACTGGTAACACTGGATCTGCAGAGCAAAGCCTGGAAGAGAACACAATCGATCACCATGACCGGATAGCAGCATCGTCTCCTCCAAGTAACTAGCACCAGACTGAAAACTTCTCTAAAGAATCAACTGCATTGAAAATAAATTTGGGGAAGGTGTCGGAAAACCACCCGTTCATTGATCAATCCTTCTACACCAGAGGAGGACGACAAGCACCACCATGATACTTCCCTCGTTCCAACTACTGGCCTGAGACACTACTCCCACGCCATAAGTAATTAGGGAACCTGGATCAGAGGACAGACATTTATTCGAGCCTTTGTTATTTTGCCGACCTGGCACGTCCACACAGAGGTACTGCTCATTGCAAAGTAATTCTTAACTGCTCCAATGCAAGCGCTGTAGGACATGGGGACATGCTGGCTTCTCGCACAGGTTACTGCTCAGTAGGAGTGGCCCAACCCTAAGGAACCCCTATGTCAGCATATTATTAGGGTCCTACTTACAAGAAATCTCCTCGTGTACTGTCCATATATCATGAATACACACCTGATATACTGCTCAAGTATAATGTATACACCTCTTATACAGTCCATACTGTTCATATATAATGTATACCGATACCATGCATACAGACATGGCCGAAGTGTTGGCACCCTTCAAATTGATAAAAAAAAATATTTCTCAGAAAATTATTGCAATTCCACGTTTTATCTTAACTATATGGGTCAACTGCACCCTGATAGTGCATGTGTTTGGAGGCCTGGGCAGGTAAGCAGCTCTGCCTTTTTTGCTGTGTTTTTGAATTTTTGGAGGATTTTTAAGTCGTCTTTTTGTCCTATTGCTGTTCACATTTTGTTATATACAGATTTATTTTCTTTGTGTCTATTGGAAGACAAAAGACATAAAAAAGGCAAACGGGACATAATTTCATATAAAACTTTAAAGTGCTGTGGAATTGATGGCGCTATATAAATGAATGAGTAAAATAAATAAATAAAACTTTAAAAATGGGCAAGATCGCAGAATCCTTTCCATTTTTAAGGGCCCGTCACACATAGCGAGATCGCTGATTTTGTGACGCAGCAGTGATCTCGCCAGCGATCTTGCTGTGTGTGGCACACATCAGCGACCAGCCCCCCCGCCGGGTATCGCTGATCGTGCAGGAACGTCCTGGCCCATTTTTTGATCGTTGGTCTCCTGCTGGCCAGCACGCGTGGCAGCGGGAGACCAACGATCAGCGAGCTCCCAGCGCTGTAAGCACACGCTGGGAGCTGGTATCCAACGTAAACAGCGGGTAACTAAGCGCCGCGCGTGCATAGTTACCCGATATTTATCCTGGATACTAGCGTCCTCGCTGGTTCTGATCGCTGGTGAGATCTGCCTGTTTGACAGCTCACCAGCGATCATGTAACAACGCACCAGTGATCTTGACCAGGTCATATCGTTGTTAGGATTGCTAGTGCATCGTTTAGTGCGATGGGACCCTAAGAAAAATGCCTTCACATCATCCACCCAAGTGAAAACCACTCTCCAGGAAATCAGCGCCTCGGTATCTGACCACAACATTTATTGGGTCCTGCTGTCTCAGTTTTAGTTTGATTGATTGGTAACGAGGAAAAAAATAAAAAAATAAAAAAAAACAAGATCTGAGAACTAGCCTGCTATATATTCAGACCTAGCTTGGGGGAGCATTTATGCAGGGGGCCATTTATGTACATTTAATCGAAGTACATTTGATTAAAGTATGAGGCAGTTATAACATGGCAGTTAGACAGGGCAGGAGACCGGTAAGACATTTATATACATCTATTGCCTGTACATTTGGACTACAACAAATATATACAATATGCATTTGTATAATTTATATCATGGCCGCTGCATTCACTCACATCCACCGCCCTGGCATTAACTCTCTACACTTCATCCATATCGGCCCCTCACTCCTTTCCTCTCTATGTATAACACTCATGCTCTTTTCACATTGTTAAATTGCACAGATCCAGTTAGTCCCACCATCCAACATAAGAGACGCTTCCACAAATCACTTAAACATCTGCTCACTCTCTCTATCCTCCTTCTCCTAGTCGCAGGAGACATTGCTCCCAACCAATGACCATATCCGACAGGAAATTATCTCCCAATCACCTCATACCATGCACTGTCCTCCCTCCCCCACTGTATCAAGCTCACGCTCTGATTTTGAACCAGTCACAGAAGAAGTTGTAAGCAGGCTCCTTGCATCTCCTCACCCAACCACTTGCACCAGTGACCCATTTCCGTCACATCTCCTCCAATCCCTTTCGCCTGCTGTCACCACTCAACTAACTAAAATATTTAACCTCTCTCTCTCTTCCGGTATCTTTCCTTCCTCATTTAAGCATGCCATCATACATCCACTACTTAAAAAACCTTCCCTTGACCAAAACTGTGCCGCTAACTATAGACCCGTCTTTAATCTTCCCTTCATCTCTGAACTCCTGAACGCCTGGTCCACTCCCGTCTTATCCGCTGTCTCTTTGACAACTCTTCTCGACCCTCTCCAATCCGGTTTCCGCTCTTTACACTCTACTGAAACTGCCCTCACTAAAGTCTCTAATGATCTACTAACAGCTAAATCTAATGGTCACTACTCCATGCTAATTCGCTTTGATTTCTCTGCAGGATTCAACACTGTGGATCATCAGCTCCTCCTCACTATGCTCCGCTCCATCGTCCTCAAGGACACTGTTCTTTCCTGGTTTTCCTCCTATCTCTCTGACCGCTCCTTTACTGTATCTTTTGCTGGCTCTTCATCCCATCTTCCACTTACTGTTGGGGTTACTCAAGGATCAGTCCTAGGCCCCCTCCTCTTCTCTTTGTACACTGCCCCTATTGGTCAAACAATCAGATTTGGTTTCCAGTACCATCTCTATGCTGATGACACCCAATTATACGCTTCTTCTCCTGACATCACGCCAGCCTTTCTAGAAAACACCAGCGATTGTCTAAATGCTGTCTCTAACATCATGTCCTCACTATATCTGAAACTGAACCTGTCAAAGACTGAACTCCTTGTGTTTCCTCCCGCTACTAATGCACCTATACCCGACATTGCCATTTCTGTGTGTGGTTCCACTATTACTCCCCAGCAACATGCCCGCTGTCTTGGGGTCATACTTGACTCCGAGCTTTCCTTTGCCCCCCACATCCGATCACTGACTCGCTCTTGTTATCTGCATCTCAAAAACATTTATAGAATCCGACCTTTTCTTACATTTGACTCGGCAAAAACTCTTACTGTTTCTCTTGTTCTTTCTTGTCTGGACTATTGTAACTCTCTTCTAATCGGTCTCCCTCTTACCAAACTCTCCCCCCTCCAATCTGTCTTGAATGCTGCAGCCAGGATCATATTCCTCACCAATCGTTACACCGATGCCTCTACCTTGTGCCAGTCATTACACTGGCTACCCATCCACTCCAGAATCAAGTACAAACTTATTACCCTCACCCACAAAGCCCTCCATGGCTCAGCACCACCCTACATCTCCTCCCTTGTTTCAGTCTACCACCCTACCCGTGCTCTCCGTTCTGCTGATGACCTGAGGTTAGCATCCTCAATAATCAGAACCTCCCACTCCCGTCTCCAAGACTATACACATGCTGCGCCAATTCTTTGGAATGCACTTCCCAGGTCAATACGAGTAGTCCCCAATCCCTACAATTTTAAGCATGCCCTGAAAACTCATTTATTCAGACTGGCCTACCGCCTCAACACATTAACCTAACTATCCCTGTGTGGCACAGTCAAACGTTTTACCATAACCAGGTTCCCGCATCATGTTCCCACATGCTTCATGCATCCATTAGCCCTCTGTGTCTGTACTGTTACACACTTAACATTATGGCTGGTCCATACAATTAGGGCAACTGTTACCACCCACCTTTCGTGTCTCCCTCTTTCCTCATAGACTGTAAGCTTGCGAGCAGGGCCCTCACTCCTCTTGGTATCTGTTATGATCTATGTGATTATTGTTATGCTGTAATGTCTATTGTCTGTTCAAGTCCCCTCTGAAATGTAAAGTGCTGCGGAATATGTCGGCGCTATAGAAATAAAAGTTATTATTATCTAAGTCCACCATAAAGAGAAGACTTCATGAGAGCAAATACAGAGGGGTCACCAGAAGGTGAAAACCATTAATCAGCTGGAAAATAGAAAGGTCTTATTGTCTTATTAGACCTTGCCAAAAACATCTAAAGAAGCTGCCCAGTTCTGGAAAAGCAAAACTAAAGATCCACCTGCACCAGTATGATGGGAAGAAGAAAGTCTGGAGAAGGCTTGGAGAAACTCCGGATCCTCGGTACATCGTATTTCACACATGGCGGAGGCGGTGTGATGGCGCAGACATGCATGGCTTCCAATGGCACCGAGTCACTACTGATTAATGATGGGACTGAAGACAGAATCCTGTGTGTACAGGGTGAGACTTTCAGCTCAGATTTACCCAAATGCAGCAAGAATGATTGGACAGGGCTTCACAGGACAGACGGACAATGACCCAAAACATCCTGTGAAAACAACGAAGTGGGATATTCTGCAATGGCCGAGTCCTCACCGCATTTTCCAGGCTGAAGACAAAAGTTAAGAGTAATCGTCATTTTAATTTTATTCCATAAAGCAATAGTGCACATGAAAATAAGCAACTTTGTAATAGATCGTATCAGAGAGAACGGCTTTCTTCTCTACCAGAGAAGATCCGTCATTATCAAAATTCTCTATTCTGAGGCAAAACCTGTATTCAGTTAAGACTTTCCCATTACGGAGATTGGAGAGGAGAGCGGCTACTGATAAAATCCTATCTAGATCTAAGCAGAACGACGGGCGGAGGAGGGCGGCGGGCGGAGGAGAGAGGGCGGCGGGCGGAGGGCGGAGGAGAGAGGGCGGAGGAGAGAGGTAGGAAGAGCTAGAAGAGGGAGGAGGAGGGTGGAGAATGAAGGACAAGTGAGGTGGAGGGAGAAGCCCCGCCTCTAGCTCCTCCTACCATTTACATAGAATCTTATTAGTTGTTGCTCATCTCCTGCCTTAGTGATGGGAAAATCTTCACTGAATTCAGATTTCACTTCAGAACTGAGAGTTTAATGAGATTAATGACGGATCATCTCTGGCAGAGAAGACGATTTCTCTGGTACGATATAGTGCAAAGTTGCTTATTTTCATATGTACTATTGATTTATGGAATACAAGTTATAACAACAATTGCTCTGTAAAGGCAGCAAAGCCTCACGCCGGAGGACACCAGAGATGGTGCTGTCCATGGTCTCCAGACTTCAGGCCGCCACTGCTGCAAAGGATTCTCTACAAAGTGTTAAAACATGGACATTTTATTTATAGGAAAGTGAATTTGTCCAAATACTTCTGAGCCCTGAAACTGATTTGTAGGAAAATGGCTGCAATTCCTAAACGCTTAACAGGAAAAAAAAAAATTTCAACCCTGAAAATCTCCACTTTAATTGTATCTCAGATGATTCACCTTAAATCAAAAATAGCAAAATACACTCATAGCTGCCTGCAGAGCTGAAATCACAAGGATTTGTCACTGGTCAAGGATTTCTGGACCCAAATGTATATCGTACCCACCATCACTACCATACGTACAGAATCGATATACAATATACTGTCCATATACAGTTGAAACCAGAAGTTTCCATCCACTATATATAACGTTTTTCTCTATATCTGACATGAAATCAGAATAAACCTCTCCCGTTTTAGGACAATTAGGATTACCATAAATATTAATATATGCCAAATGCCAGAATAATGAGAGTGAGAGAATATTTTAAGGCATTTTTATTACTTATTGCAATCCAGGTTTGTAGGTCGCCTTGCTCGCACTGGTCTTTTCAGCTTTGACCATTATAAGCTGGCCACTGGGCTTATTGCAGTGACAATCTTCCCCAGTCCGAAATGTTTACGCTCCTACAACTGGTCCAAAAATGGTTGCAACCTGAAACTTCCTCCCCAGCACAGATGGTGGAGACAGTCATTATGGACAAGTTAATACACTCCCTACCAAGGTCAGTGCAATCCTGGGTTGCCCAGGGAGATCCCCATAATGTCAATCACCTAGTGAGCCTGGTGGAGAGGTACCAGGCGGTCGGTTTCTTGGGGAAGCAAAGGGGTCTTAATATCTCCGTACTCGGGTTCCTCAAGGGGGGTTGACACCCAAAAGAGGGGAGCTAGAGCCACATATGGGGTTGTCCAAGAGCCCAGGAAACATCTGAGTTATTATTAAAGGACCCATCCAATAGTGTAATTTGTTGGAGATGTCAAACCTCAGGTCACATAGCTGCCCATTGCCCCATGACCATCGAGCCAATGGACGGCAGCATAGGACGATGCTGCTCGTATTTTGCATTTTCCGCTGCAAGGTTTGTCCCTCAACTAGACGCTTGACCGCAGTCACGCCCACGTAACAGTGATCTCAATGCAAATGACTGGTCTGTTGGACTTGGAGTTTGGTAACCCTATTGAGGGCCACAATTCCCCATCAGCAGATTCCTGGGAAGATGGAGGGCGTCAGCTGTATCCATGATGATGCTAAAGACTACCCTGTGGCCCAAGTGGTCATAAACCCAAACTGTGGCACCAAGTCCCATGAATTGGGAGTAGTCAAGGACCTATTACACCCTATCGGAGTGTAATCAAACATGTGGCCCAGATATAAAAGAGGATTTTCAAGGTGATTCCCATCATAAGAGAACACCTCTTCAAAAGGACAAGAATCACAGTTGAGGGTGTACAATAGGTCGGCGAGGGCAAGACACTGACTCTGGGGATCGAGTACTGGTGCTGGTAACTACGATGTAGAGCAAATTCCTGGCCAAGTGGCAGGGCCCCAAAGAAATAGTTGAAAAGGTTGGAGATGTCAACTATGAAGTTCACCAACCAGGGAGAAGGAAGCCCTACCACTAAGTATACCACATCAACCCGATTAAGCCATTTGCGAGATAGGGAGTCCGTGGAAGCTCCGTGTTTGGTGGCTAAGCCCGAAGCTGACGTGGAAGGGATTAAGGTGGCAGAGACGCTGCCACATGCACAAAAGCAACAGTGCTGAAACTTGCTACCCCTGAAACAGAGACCTGTTTTCAGAACTGCCAGGTTGTACAAAGGTCATAGAGGATGAGGTTCTGACGAAGCTTCAAGTCCGGGTCAACTTGAAGCCATATCAAATTCCTGAAGCCTAGCGAGAGGTGATCTCGAAAGAGGTGAAGCGGATGCTGAGCCTGGAAGTCGTCAAGGAATCGAAGAGTGGCTGGTCCCGTCCAATAGTCTTAATGCTGAAACCAGATGGAGAATGGCGGTTTTGCAATGACTATAGGAAGCTGAATGACTGAATGAGGTCTCCCAAGTTCGATACATACCCAATGCCCCCTGTCACTTATTTAATTGACAGGCTAGGGCCGGCTCGGTACAGTACTACCCTTGACCTCACAAAAGGGTATTGGCAAATTCCCATATCTCAAGACGCCAAGGAGAAGACTGCCTTTTCAATGCCAAATGGATGCTTCCAGTACACAAGGATGCTGTTTGGGTTACAAGGAGCTCCAGCCACGTTCCAGAGAGCCATGGACCAGATCCTAGCTCCCCACAAGAGATATGCAGCGGCCTACATGGATGACATCATGATCTTCAGCCAGGATTGGGGAAGCCATCTGAGCAAAGTCCAGGCGATACTTGATGCTCTACAGAAGGAGGGGCTTTCCATAAACCCACAGAATTGTGCCTTGGGAATGGACGAAGCTAAATACTTGGGCTATGTCGTAGGTGGGGCGAAATAAAGCCCCAAATAAATAAAGTTGATGTGTTCCAGAATTGGCCACAACCCCTTTTAAAGAAGCAGGTCAGAGCATTACTGGACATTTTGGGCTATTACCACCGGTTTATCTGAACTTCGCCATGATAGTTGTCTCTTTGACAGACCTCCTTAAAGGTACAAAGTCGGCTATGGCTAAGTGGTCTCCAGAAGCTGAAAAGGCCTTCCAGAAACTGAGGGAAGTATGAAAGCTGGCCACCAGACTGGTCCTTGAGGGGAGTTATGTATCATCACGGTTTGAAGCTTTGGTGATGTGAGCTCGGAAAGCATGCTCCAGCACATAGTGCTGAGAGATTTATTAGGCCATTCCAGGGAGGCATTTTACGAGCGGTCATAAGGGATGGGTGGGAATGACCGCTCACATATCCCCAACCCAGGGGCATGGTTTGGCAGATAAAATGGAGACTGAGTGTCTCATTCAGTGTCTGGAGATCTGAAGGCCTCCAGAGTGTTTGCTAAAGACACTGTCTTGAGCTGGTGGACCCGCAGTGCTATATGGACTGTTTTCTTTCTGTTTGTTTTCACTTTGTGCCTAAGAAGGCTATCTTTTGTTTGCTTGTGCTTAAGCAGGTTTATGGAGCTAATAAACCTGACTGGACATTTTTTTTTATTTTTATGAAAACCGCTTTCTGTGCCTAACTCAAATGGCAGTAGAGTGAGAAAAACCTTACACCATAAATATTCACTTGGATTGAGATCAGGGCTTTATAATGGCACTCCAAAACATTGACTTTGTTATTCTTAAGCCCCTTTGTTACCATTTTGTCACTATGCTTCGGGTCTTTGTCCATTTGGAAGACCCATTTCCGCCCAAGCTTTAACTTCCCGGCTGATGTCTTGAGATGTTGCTTTAGTATTGCCACAATCTTATTTTCTCATTATGCCATCTACAAAATTAGAATAACATCAAAACAAGTGAATTTATTTCACTTCTTCAATACAAAAAGTGAAACTCTTCTAGTATATAGAGTCATTGCACAGTGATTTATTTCAAGTGTTTATTTCTGTTAATGTTGAGGATTATGGCTTTACAGCCAATGAAAACCCAAAAGCCATTATCTCAGTAAATTAGAATAATTTAAAAAAAATTCCTGCAAAGGCTCCTAAGCGTTAAAAATGGTCCCTTAGGGTCCCAAGATGGCCGCCACAGAGATCAGACATACATGAGGGAGCTCCACACCCAGAGGAGTCAATCCGTGCCATCCATCCTTAATAGTGCTTCACTAACCATCCAGCTCTGCTCTGGTGGGTGCCCAGTCCCTGGGGGGACCAGAAAGCAGCAGTTTTAAAACAACTTCTCCAGCCTGAGATTGCCAGCACAGCCTCTTCAATCTGCGGCTTTCTACAGGGCCTGAATCGTGGTCGCCCTGCCAGAAAAAGTTTTTCCTGAGGCTGGGGATGGTCCCTGCGCTCCATCCACCTGTGACAGATCAGCAGAGGCCCGGCAGAGGGGCGAGTGAACTTCTGGGAGCCTCCAGCACATAGCATTTAGGGAGGTCTGCCACCTTCATCCATCACGGGGGGGGGGGGCGCCCCGCTGCATCAGTGGTGAAGACCCTTCTGGCAGTAAGATACCCTCGGGACCAGACCTCTCCCTACCTATCTGCTGTCTTACCTGCTGATGCTGCTTGTTGCACCCCAATAAGGAGAGAGGGAAGGTTACTGAACAGGTTCTGTGTGATTGCCGGGGACTGTGTTTCCTCTCCTCCTGTGCAGTTACACAACAGGGAAATTCTCTATCTGCTGCAGAATCACTGAGCAGCCTGGGGCCTTAGAGGGATACTGCAAGAGATTTCCTCTACTGTAGCCTGAGAGGTGCTGTTGCCTCTCCCCAATAGTGGCCAGAGGAGCTTGTTAAGAAACGCCAATAATTGTGAGTGAGGGGCTTTGAAAGGATCCAGGCATTGACCTATTATTTGTGGCACTGATTACCTTTGGTGGGGGCAGCTACTGGGACAGAACTTTCTTGACCCCCCACACCCCCCCCCCCCCCCCCCAAGAGGACACATTTAAAGCAGGGGCCTATCTACTCCAAGAGCCACCTGATCCCTGATTTACTATTTCATCCAACATACCAGTTAAGTTGGAGCTCTGCTGCCATCTACTGCTCATAAGTAAAATAACGCACCGATACGGGCTTCAATATACTACCACTCCGGATACCACTGCTGAGTCGCACTCCGTGCTCTCTTTTATACACAGACGCCTCTCTTAAGGGCTCGTCTTCTAAACTGCTGTGGATACCGGCCCAACTGGGGACCCTTTTCACCCTGTTTACCTTTATGATCTTCTGAGTGGTCTGTATCCCTTACACCATCTTGGATTTCCTCGGGACCAATACTCTGTGATGTCCTACCTAAACTACTTAGTTATGTAGATTCTTGAACTTAAATCTCGACTGAGACGTCTCCGCTCTCCTTACAAGTGCATTTCTATTCATTTTCTCTCTCTCTCCATCTACATGGAAAAATTTGTAAATCCAAGGCTACTAAAACCAGGGCACAGGTCACCAAATCTTCTCCTGAATCACTAGATTCTAACTCCGTCATATCTAAAGAATCCCTACAAACCATTGCTGACTATCACAAAGCAACTTATGCCAAAAATAAATGCAAGACTTCTTTCCTTTCAATCATCATTGGACTCGTTCACATCCCAGTTGTCTGACCATTCCACCAAAATTTTGTCAGCAGAACAGCGGATCAGTGATTTGGAGGACACTGTACAGTCCTATGCTGCTCAGCTTAAAGATAAGAAACATGTGATAAAGCAGCTCCAAGACAAATTTGATGATCTGGAAAACCGGAGCCGCCAAAACAATTCACGTCATCGGCGTTCCCAAGTCGGTAAAGGATCTCCACCACTTTACTTCCTCCTCGCACCCATGAGTACTTAATTTGCCTGACCAGCCTGGCTCCATGATAGTCGAACGAGCCCACAGACTTGGACCTCCAACTTCAGAATCCAATGCCCACTCTCGCCCTGTTATTTTTAGGTTACTTAGTTTTCTGGACAAAATGCTAATGTTTCAGGCTATGTCTGCTGTGAAATATGAGGGAGACTCTTCTTATGTTTCAAGATTATTCTGCCGTGGTGGCGACCAAGCGCCGCGCCATTGCCCCAGTTTGTAAACTTCTGCATGACAGAGGCTCCCGTTTTGCCCTTCTCTACCCGGTACGTCTGAGGGTGGAACTCCGAGGGAAGACAATGTTTTTGTTGACCCTAATGAAGCCATGGAGGAGGTGAAGCGCTCCTCCCGAGCCTCTTCTCTGGCCACTTGATTTCAATTTCATGGTTTCTGTAATTTTTTGTAGTTGATAGCCATGTTACATCTGTTTATATATACACCTGCATGAGTAATCTTTCAGTTTCTACTTAATGCACGTTGTTTGTTATTTTTTGCTGCATTATGATTATGAGAGGTCTTAGTCGAGATACTGTTATATAATGTTTATTGTGGTTTCTCTATTGCTTGTGGTTTATTGGGGACGGGGGGGGTGGGATCTTCCTCCTTAGGCACGGTTTTTTATTGGCTTTTCTGGGCGTTAGGGTTTGCTTGCTTGGGACAGACTTTTGCCCAGTTGTTTCTTCTCTGATATTACTCTTTCATGGCCTCAATGTGGCATAGGCTAATATGGCTGACTCTAATACTGTAGCTCCTCACATTAATGTAGACCTTCTCAAATTGCTATCTTGGAATATGGCTGGGCTCAATACTACCGTGAAACTCAGGAAAGTTTTACACCATGATACCCGTATACGCCGACACATTGTGTTTTTGCAGGAAACTCACTGTATTCGTGGAAGACATCATCCGCTCCGTAACAAGTATTATCCGGACTGCATAGAGGCTTCGTTTTCAAGGAAGAAATGTGGGGTTGCTGCCCTGTTCTATAGAGACCTTGAATACTCCAAGATGTGGTAAGACACAAGGCGGGACTATATTTGCCGATTAGGATCCTTGCTGAGCAGAGGGAATACTGCCTTATTAATGTTGATGCACCTAATGCGGCCAGCCCTTCCTTCTTTTTCTAAGCTTGTAGAAGTCATCCATAGCTGGCATCCTACTAATATATTATAAGGTGGGGATTTAAATGCTCTTCATGATATGTTTTTAGATAGATCTACCTCACCGCCTGCATCCCTCTCCCCGGTTGGAATGATTCCCATCTTATTAGATAGGCTTGACTTATTGGATTCCTGGAGAGGCTGCCATCCTACGGAAAAAGAAAAAATGTTTTACTCTGGGGTTCACGATGTACACACTCGCATTGATTACCGATTACCTTCTTTTTTCATCTTTAAAATCGGTTGAGATTCTTCCAATGGTTATTTCAGATCACTCTCCTGTCCTACTTACCCTTGACCTTCCCACAAGGAAAATTCTCTCCTTTCCTTGGCGTTTTCCCTCATATCTTTATACATCGGATGATTTTAAAAAAATGTTTGGCTGGCTGGTGGGAGACATACATGGAGGATAACTTAGAACACTTAGAAGACATCAGTTTATTCTGGGTTCCCGCTAAAATAGTTCTCAGAGGACATATCTCTTATGTGTCTCAGAAAAAGAAGAAATTGTTGTCCTCCTTGCGGCCTCTCCTTGACCAGCTCACTCAAACCTATAGAGATTTCCGGCTACACAATACCTCCTCATCCAAGGAGGCTTACCTCACTGCTAAACATAATTTAGACACTTTACTGCATGAACAAGCGCATAACCAACTTGCCTGCCAACGTAACCGCTTCTTTCGTTGGGGCAATAAACCTGGGCGCCTTTTGGCATCACTAACGAAACACTTCAAAAAGGCTACTAAAATCATCAACATCAAAGATCCTAACGGTTCCATCCGTGACCCAGTTCAAATATGCGCGGTTTTCAGAGATTTTTATGCAGATCTCTATGGCCCACCCAACGATTCTCAGGAAGAAGGCTATAATTTCCTTCACAAGGTTGATCCACCAAAACTTTCCATCTCTCAAAGAGAAATTTTAAATAAACCCATCTCTCCTGGGGAAGTTGGATTGGTCATCCAGTCTCTTAAATTGCTTAAAGGCCCTGGCCCGGATGGTTACTCAACAGAATTCTATAAAATATTGTGACCATGACATATACCCCACCTTACCTCTCTTTTTAATCATATTATAGATTCAAGTTCCCTTCCTGACCGCTTCAATGAAGCGAGCCTTTAATTACTACCAAAGCCTGGTAAAGACCCTCTTCTCCTTGCCTCATACCGCCCAATCTCCCTTTTAAATGTAGATTTCAAATTGCTCACCAAAATTATGGCCAACAGATTACAATCTATACTTCCTAATATCCTCATGACGTCCCAAACGGGCTTTGTCCACGGCCGATCCATCACCTACAATATTAGAACGGCATAGCCGCTGTTATTCATAGTCATCAAACCAAAGCTAAACGAAACGACTTGGTTAGCCTTGACGCCGATAAGGCTTTTGACCGGGTATCTTGGTCCCACCTCATCCGAACTCTTAAATACAGAATGTTTGGATTTTCCGTTTTCAATTTTATCTGGACGATTTATAGCACTCCTCAGTCCTCAATTTGGCTGCATGGTAGTCAGTCATCCCCTTTCTCAATTTTCATGGGAAAGAGGCAGGGATGTCCTTTATCCCCCTTATTGTTTAATATTGCCCTAGACCCTCTACATAGATATCTGGAGATGATTCCTTCCTTTGAGGGAATTGGGATAGGCCACCTTACACTCAAGTCCTTGGCATTCGCCGACGACATACTACTCATGATAGGAATGGACTCCTTAGGATTGGCTTTCATAATGGGGGCTTTCCATGAGTTTGGAGAAATCTCGGGATTTCGCATAAATTTTAACAAATCCAAGGCTTTAGCAATCTTCAGGGATGCTCGACAAAAGTGGCCCTTCCCTTTTCTATTTCAGTGGGGGCATGGTTCCTTACGATATCTTGGTATTCTTCTACCCTCCAACCCACATACTATTTACTAACTTAATATCTGCCATTACTCAGGAAATACAATCTTGGATGTCTTTTAAATTATCTTTTGCCGGTAAAGCTCACCTTATTAAAATGGTTTCCTTTCCTAAAATACTCTTCCCTTTACAAAAGCTACCTATTCTATTATCTACAGCTGATGATCAACTCCTAACTAAGATTTTTCGACAATTTACATGGGGCTCGAGGGGGAGATCTAGGATCAGTATTTTTAAATAGCAACAGGTTAAATCTTTGGGGGGCCTCAATTTTCCAAATTTAAGATTGTATAGTGTTGCAGCCATTTTCAGACAGACATTCTCTTGATTGGATTTGGGACCATACTAAATTTACCAACACCCCATTAGATGAAGCAATGTCTGGACCGATCAGTCTTCCTGCCTTACTCCATTTACAACAAAACAGAGTTCCCACTGCAATCAGGGATAATCCTCTGCTATGGTCTGTGATATTAGTATGGCGTCATGCTAGAAGGATCAGCGGACTAGACCCTTTTACCTCAGTTTTCCTTCCCTTTCAAGGTAACCCTTTCTTTTTAGAAGGCAGACTAACCCCAATTTACCGAGTGCTGGGGGAGAGAGGGTGCAGACTGGTCTGCGATCTTCTGACAACTGGTCAATGTCCTCTTTCTCTGGAGGGTATTTTCTCCAAATATTCAATCTTAGTGGGTAATATTTTTATTACTACTCAGATTAAGCATTACGTTGATTCGGTCTTCCGAGGCATACCAGACAGTGTCAGAACCTGTCCTCTCCATCTGATCTCCCATGGCGCTCGTGCAGGAGTTTATTCGCTAAGTCTTATCTATAAATCAATCAATCAGAGCACAGGGGCCCCAGGCAGCACATGGGGTCCCAGGCAGCACACAGGGGCCCCAGGCAGCACACAGGGGCCCCAGGCAGCACACAGGGGCCCCAGGCAGCACACAGGGGCCCCAGGCAGCACACAGGGGCCCCAGGCAGCACACAGGAGCCCCAGGCAGAGCACACGGGGGTCCCCGTGTGCTTCCTGGGACCCCGTTCACTGTCTCTGCCACCCCGTGTGCTGCCTAGGGCCCCGTGTACTGCCTGATCTACAGCAGCTGGGGTATATTCTGACCTGGAGGGGTATAATCTGGCCTAGGCCACTTTAACCCCGGGTATATTCTGGGCGGGGGGTTAATCTGGCCTGTTACACCGGCTCCTCTGTTGGTCAGTGACATCACTATGTGCTCTTGTCTGCTGACCTGCCTGTGTTTCGAGAGCCTGGAAGAACCAGGGCTCATCCCACTGAACACCCGCACTCGATCCCCATGGGTAGAACACCACTCATACAACACAGGGTGAGGGGAACACACATTAGTAAGACTATTGGTTCACCAACAGAAAAAACACACAGAGGTGTAATGACTGTGCTCCCAGGGATCAAGGCCACGACCAGGCACGGGGGGTACAGGTGCCTGCTTCTGCTGGATCTCCATCCTCACTGAAGACGCAGATGCAGATGACATGCAGCGTGTTGCAGAGACCCGTCGGTCCCTGCACTGTGACACATGCAGTGGCTGTGAGCTGATGCCGGAGGTGTAGCCACAGGGAGCGGCGCATGACAATGGCGCACACTCCAATGTCAGCTTCGGTGCGGTGGCTACAAAAGACACTGGGTGATGTGGGAGCAGAGGAAAGGTGAGTAGAATGTTTTTGTTTTTAATTATGCATTAGGGGCAGAACGGGGACATATACACTAGGATTGGGGACCATAAAAACCAGGATGGGGACATATATACCAGGAAGTGGGCATATATACCAGGATGGAGACCATGTGGACCATATGTACCAGGATGGGGACCATATATTCCAGCATTGGGACATATACTGTCTACCAGGATGCGGACATATTCACCAGGATGATGGGCATATATACCAGGATGGGGGACATTTTACTACATAATGAAAGGGACAATTCATAAGTCTTTATAGAATTTAGAACACTACAGGGGCCCATACATCTGACCATCGTGTGTGTGCGTGTGTGTGTGTGTGTGTGTGTGTGGGGGGGGCAGGTCTAAATTTTGCATTGGTCCCCATCGGACTCCAATTACACCTCTGCAAAAACATATCATACACTCTCAGCAAGAACACAAGTTGGTACAAGTGGCAGAATCTCACCTCTCTGCTGTGCCTTCTGGGCTTCCAGGAACAACTATCTCGGCCAGGAGCACCCTGCTTTTGGTGGGCTCCCACTGAGATGATAATGTATTAGATGTGACCTGCAGTCCCATGTAACTCCACAGATAACACAGGGATACTTCTGTGAGTACTGATGGCTCCTCTGGATCCCACTGCTGCTGTTTGGGCTGGTGGGAGGCGTACGGCAGAATCAGTAGGTGACAGCAGACTAGATCTATCTATTGCTGATAATGACAGACTGCTACAAGCACAGAGCTTCATTTCTGCAGTTTTGCACTAGATCAACTGTAATTCACAAGTTAATCACATATCATGTGATCATCCTCACCGTTCACCTCAAATATCATAGATCTGAAACTTTGTGATGCTGCATTTGGCAATTTTCTGTGTGAGCAATTCTCTTAGTCTGTTTCAGTAGCTCCACATTCATGGGGAAGACTGCTGACCTGACAGATGTCCAGAAGGCAGTCACTGACCCTCTCCACAAGGAGGGGAAGCCACAAAAGGTCATTGCTAAAGAAGCCGGCTGTTCACAGAGCGCTGTATCCAACAATATTAATGGAAAGTTGAGTGTAAAAAAAAAAGTGTGGTAGAAAAAGGTGCACAAGCCACCGGGATAACCGCAGCCTGGAAAGGATTGTTAAAAGGATATTCAAAAATGTTGGTGAGATTCACACGGAATGGACTGCTGCTGGAGTCATTGCTTAAAGAGCCACCAGACACAGACTTATCCAGGAGATCATAGAATGGTAGAGTTGGAAGGGACCTCCTGGGCCATCTGGTCCAACCCCCTGCTCAGAGCAGGATTCACTAAATCATCCCAGACACATGTCTGTCCAGCCTCTGTGTGAAGACTTCCATTGAAGGAGAACTCACCACCTCCCGTGGCCGCCTGTTCCACTCATTGATCACCCTCACTGTCAAAAAGGTTTTTTCTAATATCTAATCTGTGTCTCCTCCCATTCAGTTTCATCCCATTGCTTCTATTCTTTACTTGTGCAAATGAGAATAAAGATGATCCTGCTACAATGTGACAGCCCTTGAGATATTTGTAGACAGCTATTAAGTCTCCTCTCAGTCTTCTCTTCTGCAAGCTAAACATTCCCAAATCCTGTAACAGTTCCTCATAGGACATGGTTTACAGACCGGTCACCATTCTGGTCGCTCTTCTCTGATCTTGCTCCAGTTTGTTGATGTCATTTTTAAAATGTGGCGCCCAAAACTGGACACAGTATTCCAGATGAGGTCTGACCAAAGAGGAGTAGAGGGAAATAACGACTTCACGTGATCTAGACTGTATGCTTCTGTTAATACATCCTAGAATTGCATTTGCCTTTTTTTGCTGCTGCATCACACTGTTGACTCATATTCAGTCTGTGATCTATTAGTATACCCAAGTCTTTTTAACATGTGCTGTCACTTAGCCCTATTCCTCCCATTCTGTATATGCTTTTTTCATTTTTATTGCCCAGATGTAGTACTTTGCATTTTTCCCTGTTCAAAACCATTCTGTTAATTGCTGCCCACTGCTCCAGTTTATTTATATCTTTTTAAATCCTCTCTCTCTTCTCTAGTATTAGCTATCCCTCCTAGCTTTGTGTCATCAGCAAATTTAATCAGTGTACCCTCAGTTCCTTCATCTAAATCATTGATAAAGATGTTGAACAATATAGGGCCCAGAACAGAGCCCTGTGGTACCCCACTTGAGACATTCTTCCAACTGGATGTGCAGCCATTTACGACCAGTCTTTGGGTCCGATAACTAAGCTAGTTATGAATCCACCTAACAGTTGCCTTGTCCATTCCATACCGAGTCATTTTTTCAATAAGGATTGTGTGAGATACTTTGTCAGATGCTTGCTGAAGTCAAGATATACTATATCTACAGCATTTCCCTGATCCACCTAGTCAGTGATTCTGTCATACAAGAAAATTAAGTTGGTCTGACATGACATATTAATTACAAACCATTCTTATCCAGGTACTTACATACATGTTGTTTAATAATTTGATCAAAGATCTTTCCTGGTATAGAAGTCAGACTCACCGGCCTATAGTTCCCTGGGTCCACCCTCTTCCCGTTTTTGAAGATAGGAACAACATTTGCTCTGGGACTTTTTCTGGTACTTCTCCTGTTCTCCAAGAATTTTCAAAGATTATGGAGAGTGGTTCAAAAATTTCTTCTGCTACCTCCTTCAGTACTCTGTGATGAAATTCATCTGGACCTGGAGACTTGAATTCATTTATGTTAGCTAAGTGTTTCCTCACTATCTTTCTGTCTATAGATATCCTGGATTCTTCTATTCCTTTAATAGGACAGTGAAGATCAGTTGATGTTACATTTCCTTTCTGAGAGAAAACAGATGCAAAATAGGAATTTAAAAGTTGGGTCATCTTAACATTCTTACCATTTCATCCTGTAAAAATCCTATAGCATCTTTGACTTTTTTTTTACTTTTGACATAACCCCAAAATCCTTTTTTATTGCTTTTGACATCTCTTGCAAGCCTTAATTCATTGTCAACTTTAGATAATCTGATGCGTCCCCTGCAGGTTCTGAAGACAGCATTATATTCTTCTTTAGATATGCCTCCCTCTTTCCATTTGATAAACATTTCTTCCTTCCTTCTTATCAGGTGTTTAAGTTCTGTGTTCATCCATCCTGGTTTCCTTAAATGCTTCCTATTCTTCCCTCTTTTTGGAATTGTTAATGCTTGTGCTTTGAGAATCTCATTTTTCAACATTTTCCCATCCTTCCTGGACATTTTTGTCTTTAAGGATATCCAGCCATTGGATCCCTCCGATTCTCTCTCTCAGTCCCTTAAAATTTGCCTTTCTGAAATCTAACCTTGAAGTCTGAATCTTCACAGGTCTTCCTCCTCTAGTTTTCCAAAATTCTAAAATAGCATGGTTGCTACCTCTAAGGGTTCCAGCCACTCTTACCTCCTCAACCATTTCCTCCCTGTTTATAAGGATTAGATCCAAGGTAGCAGATCCCCTTGTTTTCTCTCCTACCATTTGGAAGATAAAGTTGTCAGCAAGAGAAGATAAGAATTTCCTTGACCTGTTAGTTTTACCTGAGAGAGATTCCCAACAAATGTCAGGATAGTTGAAATCTCCCATGACAACCATGTCATATTTTTAGGAGAACTTCATCCATATCTTCACCCTGCACAGGCGGCCTGTAGTAAATGCCTACAATGGTGTCCTTTCCATTTTTCTCTCCTTGTATTCTTACCCAAACAGTTTCCACAGAACTCCCAGTCTCTGAAGCTTGGATCACTGTGCAGATATATGCGTTTCTAACATACAATGCGACACCCCCTCCTCGTTTATCAAGTCTGTTTCTTGCAAATAAGTTGTATCCTTCTAGTCTTGTATTCCAATCATGTGTATTGTCCCACCAAGTTTCAGTGATTCCAATGACATCATATTTCTTTTCCTGTGTTAGTAGTTCCAATTCTCCTTGTTGCCCATGCTTTGTGCATTAGTATAGAAACATTTTAGTTTGTGATTGGTTTCTCTTCCTCTAATATTTTTATTATTTTGATTTTTTGTCTTTGTTCTTCCCTTACACTTCTAATAGCAGAGTTCTCAATAGCATTTGTCAGGTGTGTGGCTTTTTCTGGCCTTTTGCTTCCCTTTCCACATTGTTCTAGTGTAAAGCTCTCCTGATGAGTGTAACAAGGCGACTTCCAAATACATGTTTTCCAGTCTTCGTAAGGCGCACCGCATCTCTAGCAAGTAGTCTATCGTATAGGTAATTCACTCCGTGATCCAGAAATCCAAATCCTTGCTGACGGCACCATCGACGTAGCCAGGTGTTCACCCGCAGAATCTTATTCCACCTCCTTGGTCCACGATTACAACTCTCACATTCTTTGTGTCAAGCCACTTACGACCAATAAACAATGCCAGATGCTTCTTACCTGGACTAAGGAGAAAAAGAACTGGACTGTTGCTCAGTGGTTCAAGGTGTTTTCAGATGAAAGTAAATTTTGCATTTCATTTGGAAGTCAAGGTCCCAGAGTCAGGAGGAAGAGTGAAGAGGCCACAATCCAAGCTGCTTGATGTCTAGTTCCACAATCAGTGATGGTTTGGGAAGCCATTTCATCTGCTGGTGTAGGTCCACTGTGTTTTATCAAGACCAAAGTCAGCGCAGCCGTCTACCAGGAAATTTGAGGGCACTTGATGCTTCCCTCTGCCAGCAAGCTTTTTGGAGAAGGAAATGTCATTCTTCAGCCGGTATTGGCACTTGTCCACACTGCCAAAAGAACAAATACCTGGTTTACACACAACAGTATCACTGTGGTTGATTGGCAGCAAACTCGCTTGACCTTAACCCCATAGAGAATCTATGGGTTATAGTCAAGAGGAAGACGAGCGACACCAGACCCAACAATGTAGGCAAGCTGAAGGCTGCTATGAAAGCAACCTGGGCTTCCATAACCCCTCAGCAGTGCCACAGGCTGATCGCCTCCATGCCACGCCGCATTGATGTAGTAATTGAAGCAAAAAAAAAAGCCATGACTCAAGCAGCAGTCCACTCCTTGCGAATCTCCCCCAAATTTTTGAATGGCTTTGTCTTATTCATTACAAGGCTGCAGTTATCCCGGTGGCTTGTACACCTTTTTCTACCACACTTTTTTTTCCACTCAACTTTCCATTAAAATGCTTGGATACAACACTCTGAACAGCCGGCTTCTTTAGTAATGACCTTTTGTGGCTTCCCCTCCTTGTGGAGTGTGTCAGTGACTGCCTTCTGGACATCTGTCAGGTCAGCAGTCTTCCCCATGATTGTGGAGTCTACTGAAACAGACTAAGGGACCTTTTTTTTAAACCCTTAGGAAGCCTTTACAGGTGATTTTTCTTAATTATTCTAATTCACTGAGATAATGTCTTTTGGGTTTTCATTGGCTGTAAGCCATAATCATCAACATTACCAGAAATAAACGTGAAATAGATCAATCTGTGTGTAATGACTCTATAGATTATATGAGGTTCACTTTTTGTATTGAAAAACTGAAATAAATTGACTTTTTGATGATATTCTAATTTAGCGAGAAGCACTTGTATAATACTCTACAAGACATTGACAATACCGAATGTCACCTCCATCATCAGACTGACCCTATATCTAATAGAATCAAAAAAGCATGATCCAAACTCAATCGTGCTATCAGTACATATAAACCCATCCAGGGTAACCTGTCACTCAAGGTAAAGTGTGATACAGGGTGACCAGAAAAGCAAGATTATAAAAAATAATTGACAATCTTTATTTAATGATAATAAACATACAAAAATTGCACAAAAATTATTTATAAAGATGACTCAAATGCGAGGGACGTCTGTGGCTAAAGACCCCGATAAACATCAAAAGCCTGTATGTAATAGAAAATATTGCAATACATCATGTGGTAAATGGGAAAGCTCACCTTTTTGACATACCAATAAATTTATTATAAAGTGAATGTGTGATAAGAAAAAACACTTTCAAAGGGTGGTGGGTGAAAAATTCAATATACAATCCCTTATAGACCATATCAAATTGAAGTATATGGGATATACAGTTATTCAGGCCTCCACTAAAATTGAAGTCAAAACAATTATAATCATTGGTGGCAGTGAAAGAACAATAATCCTTAATGAAAGGCTAATGAGACAAAGCAAGCATGGAAAAGGATCCCAAGATAGAAACTTACATGATAAGATGCCAGGTCGATGACGCGCCTCTCCACCCCGACGCGTGTTTCGGCCACACTTCAATAAGGGAGCGTGTCGGGGAAGAGGGATGCCGGACCTTTTAAATGAACATTGGGCCAATGATTGAAATATTGCGTGTCACATGGGAGACAAAAGCTGCTAGGTGGTCACATGCGGCGCACCAAGTCATCGGAGCGCCCTTCTGGAAATAGACTCCTCACCTCCGGCAGATGGAACGCAAGCCAGCATACGGCCATGGTGATGGCCGTTATGCGTGTCAGCTGTTCCGAAGTTGCTGGGGATGTATCAAGTCCGAGGGCGGTCAGGACTAACAGGTGAGCACAGCCCCTGCAACATCATCAAAGAGGATGTATATGTCAGCATGGTTAGATTTAGAAGGTGAATGGCATAGAAAAAATAATAACAGTAGGGACTAAAAAAAAAAAAAAAAGGGGAGGTGATTAAATATGGTGGAAAAAAGTAAACGAAAAAATGGTGGGAGAATAATTATTTTTATATAGGGGCGAAAAAGAAAAAGAGCCCCATCAATAATAGATAATAAAGCAAAAATTGACAATTAAAATAGCTTAAATAACATGAAATATGCATATAAAGTGCAATAATGTGCTGAGTGATAAAGTACAAAATGAAAACGTCATAAATTGACAATTCAATGTGCTGTAGTGCAAATATGATTATCATGATAATTACAAAAGATGAAAAAGAATAAAAAAAAATATATCCTGTGTCGTTCCTAAATAAAAAAGGTCATTCTGTATTTCTGATGAAAATTTTCAGTCCTATATATAATACCGTACAGGTAGGGCTGCGAACGTTGCAGTGCCCACAC
This sequence comes from Dendrobates tinctorius, assembly GCF_039654945.1. Classification (NCBI taxonomy): domain Eukaryota; kingdom Metazoa; phylum Chordata; class Amphibia; order Anura; family Dendrobatidae; genus Dendrobates; species Dendrobates tinctorius. The sequence continues at coordinate 77,882 of NW_027362068.1, read as the reverse complement.
CATGGCCAGACACTCCTTCTCGATGGTCGAGTATGCCACTTCCCTCGGCAAAAGATTCCGGCTCAGGTACAACACGGGGTGCTCCTCGTTCCCCGAGTCGACCTGGCAGAGCACAGCACCGAGGCCAAACTGTGACAAACACACATAAAAACCAGAGGGCAGCAGATCATGTGAAAATATAATATTTGTGTCATTCTCTAAACTTTTGGCCATGACTGTATATATAATACTGTACATGGAGAACACCGAGCGTCACCTCCATCATCAGACTGACCCTATATATAATACTGTACAAGGAGAACACCGAGCGTCACCTCCATCATCAGACTGACCCTATATATAATACTGTACAAGGAGAACACCGAGCGTCACCTCCATCATCAGACTGACCCTATATATAATACTGTACATGGAGAACACCGAGCGTCACCTCCATCATCAGACTGACCCTATATATAATACTGTACATGGAGAACAGAGCGTCACCTCCATCATCAGACTGACCCTATATATAATACTGTACAAGGAGAACACCGAGCGTCACCTCCATCATCAGACTGACCCAATATATAATACTGTACATGGAGAACAGAGCGTCACCTCCATCATCAGACTGACCCTATATATAATACTGTACATGGAGAACACCGAGCATCACCTCCATCATCAGACTGACCCTATATATAATACTGTACAAGGAGAACACCGAGCGTCACCTCCATCATCAGACTGACCCTATATATAATACTGTACATGGAGAACAGAGCGTCACCTCCATCATCAGACTGACCCTATATATAATACTGTACATGGAGAACACCGAGCATCACCTCCATCATCAGACTGACCCTATATATAATACTGTACATGGAGAACAACGAGCGTCACCTCCATCATCAGACTGACCCTATATTATAATACTGTACATGGAGAACACCGAGCATCACCTCCATCATCAGACTGACCCTATATATAATACTGTACATGGAGAACACTGAGCATCACCTCCATCATCAGACTGACCCTATATATAATACTGTACATGGAGAACAACGAGAGTCACCTCCATCATCAGACTGACCCTATATATAATACTGTACATGGAGAACACCGAGCATCACCTCCATCATCAGACTGACCCTATATATAATACTGTACATGGAGAACACAGAGCATCACCTCCATCATCAGACTGACCCTATATATAATACTGTACATGGAGAACACAGAGCGTCACCTCCATCATCAGACTGACCCTATATATAATACTGTACATGGAGAACACAGAGCGTCACCTCCATCATCAGACTGACCCAATATATAATACTGTACATGGAGAACACCGAGCGTCACCTCCATCATCAGACTGACCCTATATATAATACTGTACATGGAGAACACCGAGCGTCACCTCCATCATCAGACTGACCCTATATATAATAATGTACATGGAGAACACCGAGCATCACCTCCATCATCAGACTGACCCTATATATAATACTGTACATGGAGAACACCGAGCGTCACCTCCATCATCAGACTGACCCTATATATAATACTGTACATGGAGAACACAGAGCGTCACCTCCATCATCAGACTGACCCTATATATAATACTGTACATGGAGAACACGGAGCATCACCTCCATCATCAGACTGACCCTATATATAATACTGTACATGGAGAACACCGAGAGTCATCTCCATCATCAGACTGACCCTATATATAATACTGTACATGGAGAACACAGAGCATCACCTCCATCATCAGACTGACCCTATATATAATACTGTACATGGAGAACAGAGCGTCACCTCCATCATCAGACTGACCCTATATATAATACTGTACATGGAGAAAACCGAGCGTCACCTCCATCATCAGACTGACCCTATATATACTACTGTACATGGAGAACACGGAGCATCACCTCCATCATCAGACTGACCCTATATATAATACTGTACATGGAGAACACCGAGCGTCACCTCCATCATCAGACTGACCCTACATATAATACTGTACATGGAGAACAGAGAGCGTCACCTCCATCATCAGACTGACCCTATATATAATAATGTACATGGAGAACACCGAGCGTCACCTCCATCATCAGACTGACCCTATATATAATACTGTACATGGAGAACACCGAGAGTCATCTCCATCATCAGACTGACCCTATATATAATACTGTACATGGAGAACACAGAGCATCACCTCCATCATCAGACTGACCCTATATATAATACTGTACATGGAGAACAGAGCGTCACCTCCATCATCAGACTGACCCTATATATAATACTGTACATGGAGAACACCGAGCGTCACCTCCATCATCAGACTGACCCTATATATACTACTGTACATGGAGAACACGGAGCATCACCTCCATCATCAGACTGACCCTATATATAATACTGTACATGGAGAACACCGAGCGTCACCTCCATCATCAGATTGATCCTAAATATAATACTGTACATGGAGAACAGAGAGCGTCACCTCCATTATCAGACTGACCCTATATATAATACTGTACATGGAGAACACGGAGCATCACCTCCATCATCAGACTGACCCTACATATAATACTGTACATGGAGAACAGAGAGCGTCACCTCCATCATCAGACTGACCCTATATATAATAATGTACATGGAGAACACCGAGCGTCACCTCCATCATCAGACTGACCCTATATATACTACTGTACATGGAGAACACGGAGCATCACCTCCATCATCAGACTGACCCTATATATAATACTGTACATGGAGAACACGGAGCATCACCTCCATCATCAGACTGACCCTACATAAAATACTGTACATGGAGAACAGAGAGCGTCACCTCCATCATCAGACTGACCCTATATATAATAATGTACATGGAGAACACCGAGCGTCACCTCCATCATCAGACTGACCCTATATATACTACTGTACATGGAGAACACGGAGCATCACCTCCATCATCAGACTGACCCTATATATAATACTGTACATGGAGAACACGGAGCATCACCTCCATCATCAGACTGACCCTACATAAAATACTGTACATGGAGAACAGAGAGCGTCACCTCCATCATCAGACTGACCCTATATATAATACTGAACAGGGAGAACACGGAGCATCACCTCCATCATCAGACTGACCCTACATATAATACTGTACATGGAGAACAGAGAGCGTCACCTCCATCATCAGACTGACCCTATATATAATAATGTACATGGAGAACACCGAGCGTCACCTCCATCATCAGACTGACCCTATATATACTACTGTACATGGAGAACACGGAGCATCACCTCCATCATCAGACTGACCCTATATATAATACTGTACATGGAGAACACGGAGCATCACCTCCATCATCAGACTGACCCTATATATAATACTGTACATGGAGAACACAGAGCGTCACCTCCATCATCAGACTGACCCTATATATAATAATGTACATGGAGAACACCGAGCGTCACCTCCATCATCAGACTGACCCTATATATAATAATGTACATGGAGAACAGAGAGCGTCACCTCCATCATCAGACTGACACTATATATAATACTGTACATGGAGAACACCGAGCATCACCTCCATCATCAGACTGACCCTATATATAATAATGTACATGGAGAACAGAGAGCGTCACCTCCATCATCAGACTGACCCTATATATAATAATGTACATGGAGAACACCGAGCGTCACCTCCATCATCAGACTGACCCTATATATAATAATGTACATGGAGAACAGAGAGCGTCACCTCCATCATCAGACTGACCCTATATATAATACTGTACATGGAGAACAGAGAGCGTCACCTCCATCATCAGACTGACCCTATATATAATACTGTACATGGAGAACACCGAGCGTCACCTCCATCATCAGACTGACCCTATATATAATAATGTACATGGAGAACAGAGAGCGTCACCTCCATCATCAGACTGACACTATATATAATACTGTACATGGAGAACACCGAGCATCACCTCCATCATCAGACTGACCCTATATATAATACTGTACATGGAGAACACCGAGCGTCACCTCCATCATCAGACTGACCCTACATATAATACTGTACATGACATGGAGAACAGAGCGTCACCTCCATCATCAGACTGACCCTATATATAATACTGTACATGGAGAACACCGAGCATCACCTCCATCATCAGACTGACCCTATATATAATACTGTACATGGAGAACACCGAGCGTCACCTCCATCATCAGACTGACCCTACATATAATACTGTACATGACATGGAGAACAGAGCGTCACCTCCATCATCAGACTGACCCTATATATAATACTGTACATGGAGAACAGAGCGTCACCTCCATCATCAGACTGACCCTATATATAATACTGTACATGGAGAACACCGAGCATCACCTCCATCATCAGACAGACCCTATATATAATACTGTACATGGAGAACACAGAGCGTCACCTCCATCATCAGACTGAACCTATATATAATACTGTACATGGAGAACACAGAGCGTCACCTCCATCATCAGACTGACCCTATATATAATACTGTACATGGAGAACACCGAGTGTCACCTCCATCATCAGACTGACCCTATATATATATATATATATATATATATATATAATACTGTACATGGAGAACACAGAGCGTCACCTCCATCAACAGACTGACCCTATATATAATACTGTACATGGAGAACACTGAGCATCAACTCCATCATCAGACTGACCCTATATATAATACTGTACATGGAGAACACCGAGCGTCACCTCCATCATCAGACTGACCCTATATATAATACTGTACATGGAGAACACAGAGCAACACCTCCATCATCAGACTGACCATATATATATATATATATATATATATATATATATATATATATATATATATATAATACTGTACATGGAGAACACAGAGCGTCACCTCCATCATCAGACTGACCCTATATATAATACTGTACATGGAGAACACAGAGCGTCACCTCCATCAACAGACTGACCCTATATATAATACTGTACATGGAGAACACCGAGCGTCACCTCCATCATCAGACTGACCCTATATATAATACTGTACATGGAGAACACAGAGCGTCACCTCCATCAACAGACTGACCCTATATATAATACTGTACATGGAGAACACCGAGCGTCACCTCCATCATCAGACTGACCATATATATATATATATATATATAATACTGTACATGGAGAACACAGAGCGTCACCTCCATCATCAGACTGACCCTATATATAATACTGTACATGAAGAACACAGAGCGTCACCTCCATCATCAGACTGACCCTATATATAATACTGTACATGGAGAACACAGAGCATCACCTCCATCATCAGACTGACCCTATATATAATACTGTACATGAAGAACACAGAGCGTCACCTCCATCATCAAACTGACCCTATATATAATACTGTACATGGAGAACACAGAGCGTCACCTCCATCATCAAACTGACCCTATATATAATACTGTACATGGAGAACACCGAGCGTCACCTCCATCATCAAACTGACCCTATATATAATACTGTACATGGAGAACACCGAGCCTCACCTCCATCATCAGACTGACCCTATATATAATACTGTACATGAAGAACACAGAGCGTCACCTCCATCATCAGACAGACCCTACATATAATACTGTACATGGAAAACACCGAGCATCACCTCCATCATCAAACTGACCCTATATATAATACTGTACATGAAGAACACAGAGCGTCACCTCCATCATCAAACTGACCCTATATATAATACTGTACATGGAGAACACAGAGCGTCACCTCCATCATCAAACTGACCCTATATATAATACTGTACATGGAGAACACCGAGCGTCACCTCCATCATCAGACTGACCCTATATATAATACTGTACATGGAGAACACAGAGCGTCACCTCCATCAACAGACTGACCCTATATATAATACTGTACATGGAGAACACCGAGCGTCACCTCCATCATCAGACTGACCATATATATATATATATATATATATATATATATATATATATAATACTGTACATGGAGAACACAGAGCGTCACCTCCATCAACAGACTGACCCTATATATAATACTGTACATGGAGAACACCGAGCGTCACCTCCATCATCAGACTGACCCTATATATAATACTGTACATGAAGAACACAGAGCGTCACCTCCATCATCAAACTGACCCTATATATAATACTGTACATGGAGAACACAGAGCATCACCTCCATTATCAGACTGACCCTATATATAATACTGTACATGAAGAACACAGAGCGTCACCTCCATCATCAAACTGACCCTATATATAATACTGTACATGAAGAACACAGAGCGTCACCTCCATCATCAAACTGACCCTATATATAATACTGTACATGGAGAACACAGAGCGTCACCTCCATCATCAGACTGACCCTATATATAATACTGTACATGAAGAACACAGAGCGTCACCTCCATCATCAGACTGACCCTATATATAATACTGTACATGGAGAACACAGAGCGTCACCTCCATCATCAGACTGACCCTATATATAATACTGTACATGAAGAACACAGAGCGTCACCTCCATCATCAAACTGACCCTATATATAATACTGTACATGGAGAACACAGAGCGTCACCTCCATCATCAGACTGACCCTATATATAATACTGTACATGAAGAACACAGAGCGTCACCTCCATCATCAGACTGACCCTATATATAATACTGTACATGGAAAACACAGAGCATCACCTCCATTATCAGACTGACCCTATATATAATACTGTACATGGAGAACACAGAGCGTCACCTCCATCATCAGACTGACCCTATATATAATACTGTACATGGAAAACACAGAGCATCACCTCCATCATCAGACTGACCCTATATATAATACTGTACATGGAGAACACAGAGCGTCACCGCCATCATCAGACTGACCCTATATATAATACTGTACATGGAAAACACAGAGCATCACCTCCATTATCAGACTGACCCTATATATAATACTGTACATGGAGAACACAGAGCGTCACCTCCATCATCAGACTGACCCTATATGTAATACTGTACATGGAGAACACAGAGCGTCACCTCCATAATCAGACTGACCCTATATGTAATACTGTACATGGAGAACACAGAGCATCACCTCCATTATCAGACTGACCCTATATATAATACTGTACATGGAGAACACCGAGCGTCACCTCCATCATCAGACTGACCCTATATATAATACTGTACATGGAGAACACCGAGCATCACCTCCATAATCAGACTGACCCTATATGTAATACTGTACATGGAGAACACAGAGCATCACCTCCATTATCAGACTGACCCTATATATAATACTGTACATGGAGAACACCGAGCGTCACCTCCATCATCAGACTGACCCTATATATAATACTGTACATGGAGAACACAGAGCGTCACCTCCATCATCAGACTGACCCTATATATAATACTGTACAAGGAGAACACAGAGCATCACCTCCATCATCAGACTGACCCTATATATAATACTGTACATGGAGAACACAGAGCGTCACCTCCATCATCAGACTGACCCTATATATAATACTGTACATGGAGATCACAGAGCATCACCTCCATTATCAGACTGACCCTATATATAATACTGTACATGGAGAACAGAGCGTCACCTCCATCATCAGACTGACCCTATATATAATACTGTACATGGAGAACACCGAGCGTCACCTCCATCATCAGACTGACCCTATATATAATACTGTACATGGAGAACACAGAGCGTCACCTCCATCATCAGACTGATCCTATATATAATACTGTACATGGAGAACACAGAGCGTCACCTCCATCATCAGACTGACCCTATATATAATACTGTACATGGAGAACACAGAGCGTCACCTCCATCATCAGACTGACCCTATATATAATACTGTACATGGAGAACACAGAGCGTCACCTCCATCATCAGACTGATCCTATATATAATACTGTACATGGAGAACACAGAGCGTCACCTCCATCATCAGACTGACCCTATATATAATACTGTACATGGAGAACACAGAGCGTCACCTCCATCATCAGACTGACCCTATATATAATACTGTACATGGAGAACACAGAGCATCACCTCCATCATCAGACTGACCCTATATATAATACTGTCCATGGAGAACACAGAGCGTCACCTCCATCATCAGACTGATCCTATATATAATACTGTACATGGAGAACACAGAGCGTCACCTCCATCATCAGACTGATCCTATATATAATACTGTACATGGAGAACACAGAGCGTCACCTCCATCATCAGACTGATCCTATATATAATACTGTACATGGAGAACACAGAGCGTCACCTCCATCATCAGACTGATCCTATATATAATACTGTACATGGAGAACACAGAGCGTCACCTCCATCATCAGATTGACCCTATATATAATACTGTACATGGAGAACACTGAGCATCACCTCCATCATCAGACTGACCCTATATATAATACTGTACATGGAGAACACAGAGCGTCACCTCCATCATCAGACTGACCCTATATATAATACTGTACATGGAGAACACTGAGCATCACCTCCATCATCAGACTGATCCTATATATAATACTGTACATGGAGAACACAGAGCGTCACCTCCATCATCAGACTGACCCTATATATAATACTGTACATGGAGAACACAGAGCGTCACCTCCATCATCAGACTGAACCTATATATAATACTGTACATGGAGAACACAGAGCGTCACCTCCATCATCAGACTGACCCTATATATAATACTGTACATGGAGAACACAGAGCGTCACCTCCATCATCAGACTGAACCTATATATAATACTGTACATGGAGAACACAGAGCGTCACCTCCATCATCAGACTGACCCTATATATAATACTGTACATGGAGAACACCGAGTGTCACCTCCATCATCAGACTGACCCTATATATAATACTGTACATGGAGAACACAGAGCGTCACCTCCATCAACAGACTGACCCTATATATAATACTGTACATGGAGAACACTGAGCATCAACTCCATCATCAGACTGACCCTATATATAATACTGTACATGGAGAACACCGAGCGTCACCTCCATCATCAGACTGACCCTATATATAATACTGTACATGGAGAACACAGAGCATCACCTCCATCATCAGACTGACCATATATATATATATATATATATATATATATATATATATATATATAATACTGTACATGGAGAACACAGAGCGTCACCTCCATCATCAGACTGACCCTATATATAATACTGTACATGGAGAACACAGAGCGTCACCTCCATCAACAGACTGACCCTATATATAATACTGTACATGGAGAACACCGAGCGTCACCTCCATCATCAGACTGACCCTATATATAATACTGTACATGGAGAACACAGAGCGTCACCTCCATCAACAGACTGACCCTATATATAATACTGTACATGGAGAACACCGAGCGTCACCTCCATCATCAGACTGACCATATATATATATATATATATATATATATATATATAATACTGTACATGGAGAACACAGAGCGTCACCTCCATCATCAGACTGACCCTATATATAATACTGTACATGGAGAACACCGAGCGTCACCTCCATCATCAGACTGACCCTATATATAATACTGTACATGAAGAACACAGAGCGTCACCTCCATCATCAAACTGACCCTATATATAATACTGTACATGGAGAACACAGAGCATCACCTCCATTATCAGACTGACCCTATATATAATACTGTACATGAAGAACACAGAGCGTCACCTCCATCATCAAACTGACCCTATATATAATACTGTACATGAAGAACACAGAGCGTCACCTCCATCATCAAACTGACCCTATATATAATACTGTACATGGAGAACACAGAGCGTCACCTCCATCATCAGACTGACCCTATATATAATACTGTACATGAAGAACACAGAGCGTCACCTCCATCATCAGACTGACCCTATATATAATACTGTACATGGAGAACACAGAGCGTCACCTCCATCATCAGACTGACCCTATATATAATACTGTACATGAAGAACACAGAGCGTCACCTCCATCATCAAACTGACCCTATATATAATACTGTACATGGAGAACACAGAGCGTCACCTCCATCATCAAACTGACCCTATATATAATACTGTACATGGAGAACACCGAGCGTCACCTCCATCATCAAACTGACCCTATATATAATACTGTACATGGAGAACACCGAGCGTCACCTCCATCATCAGACTGACCCTATATATAATACTGTACATAAAGAACACAGAGCGTCACCTCCATCATCAAACTGACCCTATATATAATACTGTACATGAAGAACACAGAGCGTCACCTCCATCATCAAACTGACCCTATATATAATACTGTACATGGAGAACACAGAGCGTCACCTCCATCATCAAACTGACCCTATATATAATACTGTACATGGAGAACACCGAGCGTCACCTCCATCATCAGACTGACCCTATATATAATACTGTACATGGAGAACACAGAGCGTCACCTCCATCAACAGACTGACCCTATATATAATACTGTACATGGAGAACACCGAGCGTCACCTCCATCATCAGACTGACCATATATATAATACTGTACATGGAGAACACAGAGCGTCACCTCCATCAACAGACTGACCCTATATATAATACTGTACATGGAGAACACCGAGCGTCACCTCCATCATCAGACTGACCCTATATATAATACTGTACATGAAGAACACAGAGCGTCACCTCCATCATCAAACTGACCCTATATATAATACTGTACATGGAGAACACAGAGCATCACCTCCATTATCAGACTGACCCTATATATAATACTGTACATGAAGAACACAGAGCGTCACCTCCATCATCAAACTGACCCTATATATAATACTGTACATGAAGAACACAGAGCGTCACCTCCATCATCAAACTGACCCTATATATAATACTGTACATGGAGAACACAGAGCGTCACCTCCATCATCAGACTGACCCTATATATAATACTGTACATGAAGAACACAGAGCGTCACCTCCATCATCAGACTGACCCTATATATAATACTGTACATGGAGAACACAGAGCGTCACCTCCATCATCAGACTGACCCTATATATAATACTGTACATGAAGAACACAGAGCGTCACCTCCATCATCAAACTGACCCTATATATAATACTGTACATGGAGAACACAGAGCGTCACCTCCATCATCAGACTGACCCTATATATAATACTGTACATGAAGAACACAGAGCGTCACCTCCATCATCAGACTGACCCTATATATAATACTGTACATGGAAAACACAGAGCATCACCTCCATTATCAGACTGACCCTATATATAATACTGTACATGGAGAACACAGAGCGTCACCTCCATCATCAGACTGACCCTATATATAATACTGTACATGGAAAACACAGAGCATCACCTCCATCATCAGACTGACCCTATATATAATACTGTACATGGAGAACACAGAGCGTCACCGCCATCATCAGACTGACCCTATATATAATACTGTACATGGAAAACACAGAGCGTCACCTCCATCATCAGACTGACCCTATATATAATACTGTACATGGAGAACACAGAGCGTCACCTCCATCATCAGACTGACCCTATATGTAATACTGTACATGGAGAACACAGAGCGTCACCTCCATAATCAGACTGACCCTATATGTAATACTGTACATGGAGAACACAGAGCATCACCTCCATTATCAGACTGACCCTATATATAATACTGTACATGGAGAACACCGAGCGTCACCTCCATCATCAGACTGACCCTATATATAATACTGTACATGGAGAACACCGAGCGTCACCTCCATAATCAGACTGACCCTATATGTAATACTGTACATGGAGAACACAGAGCATCACCTCCATTATCAGACTGACCCTATATATAATACTGTACATGGAGAACACCGAGCGTCACCTCCATCATCAGACTGACCCTATATATAATACTGTACATGGAGAACACAGAGCGTCACCTCCATCATCAGACTGACCCTATATATAATACTGTACATGGAGAACACAGAGCGTCACCTCCATCATCAGACTGACCCTATATATAATACTGTACATGAAGAACACAGAGCGTCACCTCCATCATCAAACTGACCCTATATATAATACTGTACATGGAGAACACCGAGCGTCACCTCCATCATCAGACTGACCCTATATATAATACTGTACATGGAGAACACAGAGCGTCACCTCCATCATCAGACTGATCCTATATATAATACTGTACATGGAGAACACAGAGCGTCACCTCCATCATCAGACTGACCCTATATATAATACTGTACATGGAGAACACAGAGCGTCACCTCCATCATCAGACTGACCCTATATATAATACTGTACATGGAGAACACAGAGCGTCACCTCCATCATCAGACTGATCCTATATATAATACTGTACATGGAGAACACAGAGCGTCACCTCCATCATCAGACTGACCCTATATATAATACTGTACATGGAGAACACAGAGCGTCACCTCCATCATCAGACTGACCCTATATATAATACTGTACATGGAGAACACAGAGCATCACCTCCATCATCAGACTGACCCTATATATAATACTGTACATGGAGAACACAGAGCGTCACCTCCATCATCAGACTGATCCTATATATAATACTGTACATGGAGAACACAGAGCGTCACCTCCATCATCAGACTGATCCTATATATAATACTGTACATGGAGAACACAGAGCGTCACCTCCATCATCAGACTGATCCTATATATAATACTGTACATGGAGAACACAGAGCGTCAACTTCATCATCAGACTGACCCTATATATAATACTGTACAAGGAGAACACAGAGCATCACCTCCATCATCAGACTGACCCTATATATAATACTGTACATGGAGAACACAGAGCGTCACCTCCATCATCAGACTGATCCTATATATAATACTGTACATGGAGAACACAGAGCGTCACCTACATCATCAGACTGATCCTATATATAATACTGTACATGGAGATCACAGAGCGTCACCTCCATCATCAGACTGACCCTACATATAATACTGTACATGGAGAACACAGAGCGTCACCTCCATCATCAGACTGACCCTATATATAATACTGTACATGGAGAACACAGAGCGTCACCTCCATCATCAGATTGACCCTATATATAATACTGTACATGGAGAACACTGAGCATCACCTCCATCATCAGACTGACCCTATATATAATACTGTACATGGAGAACACAGAGCGTCACCTCCATCATCAGACTGACCCTATATATAATACTGTACATGGAGAACACTGAGCATCACCTCCATCATCAGACTGATCCTATATATAATACTGTACATGGAGAACACAGAGCGTCACCTCCATCATCAGACTGACCCTATATATAATACTGTACATGGAGAACACAGAGCGTCACCTCCATCATCAGACTGAACCTATATATAATACTGTACATGGAGAACACAGAGCGTCACCTCCATCATCAGACTGACCCTATATATAATACTGTACATGGAGAACACCGAGTGTCACCTCCATCATCAGACTGACCCTATATATATATATATATATATATATATATATATATATATAATACTGTACATGGAGAACACAGAGCGTCACCTCCATCAACAGACTGACCCTATATATAATACTGTACATGGAGAACACTGAGCATCAACTCCATCATCAGACTGACCCTATATATAATACTGTACATGGAGAACACCGAGCGTCACCTCCATCATCAGACTGACCCTATATATAATACTGTACATGGAGAACACAGAGCATCACCTCCATCATCAGACTGACCATATATATATATATATATATATATATATATATAATACTGTACATGGAGAACACAGAGCGTCACCTCCATCATCAGACTGACCCTATATATAATACTGTACATGGAGAACACAGAGCGTCACCTCCATCAACAGACTGACCCTATATATAATACTGTACATGGAGAACACCGAGCGTCACCTCCATCATCAGACTGACCCTATATATAATACTGTACATGGAGAACACAGAGCGTCACCTCCATCAACAGACTGACCCTATATATAATACTGTACATGGAGAACACCGAGCGTCACCTCCATCATCAGACTGACCATATATATATATATATATATATATATATATATAATACTGTACATGGAGAACACAGAGCGTCACCTCCATCATCAGACTGACCCTATATATAATACTGTACATGGAGAACACCGAGCGTCACCTCCATCATCAGACTGACCCTATATATAATACTGTACATGAAGAACACAGAGCGTCACCTCCATCATCAAACTGACCCTATATATAATACTGTACATGGAGAACACAGAGCATCACCTCCATTATCAGACTGACCCTATATATAATACTGTACATGAAGAACACAGAGCGTCACCTCCATCATCAAACTGACCCTATATATAATACTGTACATGAAGAACACAGAGCGTCACCTCCATCATCAAACTGACCCTATATATAATACTGTACATGGAGAACACAGAGCATCACCTCCATCATCAGACTGACCCTATATATAATACTGTACATGAAGAACACAGAGCGTCACCTCCATCATCAGACTGACCCTATATATAATACTGTACATGGAGAACACAGAGCGTCACCTCCATCATCAGACTGACCCTATATATAATACTGTACATGAAGAACACAGAGCGTCACCTCCATCATCAAACTGACCCTATATATAATACTGTACATGGAGAACACAGAGCGTCACCTCCATCATCAAACTGACCCTATATATAATACTGTACATGGAGAACACAGAGCGTCACCTCCATCAACAGACTGACCCTATATATAATACTGTACATGGAGAACACCGAGCGTCACCTCCATCATCAGACTGACCATATATATAATACTGTACATGGAGAACACAGAGCGTCACCTCCATCAACAGACTGACCCTATATATAATACTGTACATGGAGAACACCGAGCGTCACCTCCATCATCAGACTGACCCTATATATAATACTGTACATGAAGAACACAGAGCGTCACCTCCATCATCAAACTGACCCTATATATAATACTGTACATGGAGAACACAGAGCATCACCTCCATTATCAGACTGACCCTATATATAATACTGTACATGAAGAACACAGAGCGTCACCTCCATCATCAAACTGACCCTATATATAATACTGTACATGAAGAACACAGAGCGTCACCTCCATCATCAAACTGACCCTATATATAATACTGTACATGGAGAACACAGAGCGTCACCTCCATCATCAGACTGACCCTATATATAATACTGTACATGAAGAACACAGAGCGTCACCTCCATCATCAGACTGACCCTATATATAATACTGTACATGAAGAACACAGAGCGTCACCTCCATCATCAAACTGACCCTATATATAATACTGTACATGGAGAACACAGAGCGTCACCTCCATCATCAGACTGACCCTATATATAATACTGTACATGAAGAACACAGAGCGTCACCTCCATCATCAGACTGACCCTATATATAATACTGTACATGGAAAACACAGAGCATCACCTCCATTATCAGACTGACCCTATATATAATACTGTACATGGAGAACACAGAGCGTCACCTCCATCATCAGACTGACCCTATATATAATACTGTACATGGAAAACACAGAGCATCACCTCCATCATCAGACTGACCCTATATATAATACTGTACATGGAGAACACAGAGCGTCACCGCCATCATCAGACTGACCCTATATATAATACTGTACATGGAAAACACAGAGCATCACCTCCATTATCAGACTGACCCTATATATAATACTGTACATGGAGAACACAGAGCGTCACCTCCATCATCAGACTGACCCTATATGTAATACTGTACATGGAGAACACAGAGCGTCACCTCCATAATCAGACTGACCCTATATGTAATACTGTACATGGAGAACACAGAGCATCACCTCCATTATCAGACTGACCCTATATATAATACTGTACATGTAGAACACCGAGAGTCACCTCCATCATCAGACTGACCCTATATATAATACTGTACATGGAGAACACCGAGCATCACCTCCATAATCAGACTGACCCTATATGTAATACTGTACATGGAGAACACAGAGCATCACCTCCATTATCAGACTGACCCTATATATAATACTGTACATGGAGAACACCGAGCGTCACCTCCATCATCAGACTGACCCTATATATAATACTGTACATGGAGAACACAGAGCGTCACCTCCATCAGACTGACCCTATATATAATACTGTACATGGAGAACACAGAGCGTCACCTCCATCATCAGACTGACCCTATATATAATACTGTACAAGGAGAACACAGAGCATCACCTCCATCATCAGACTGACCCTATATATAATACTGTACATGGAGAACACAGAGCGTCACCTCCATCATCAGACTGACCCTATATATAATACTGTACATGGAGATCACAGAGCATCACCTCCATTATCAGACTGACCCTATATATAATACTGTACATGGAGAACAGAGCGTCACCTCCATCATCAGACTGACCCTATATATAATACTGTACATGGAGAACACCGAGCGTCACCTCCATCATCAGACTGACCCTATATATAATACTGTACATGGAGAACACAGAGCGTCACCTCCATCATCAGACTGATCCTATATATAATACTGTACATGGAGAACACAGAGCGTCACCTCCATCATCAGACTGACCCTATATATAATACTGTACATGGAGAACACAGAGCGTCACCTCCATCATCAGACTGACCCTATATATAATACTGTACATGGAGAACACAGAGCATCACCTCCATCATCAGACTGACCCTATATATAATACTGTACATGGAGAACACAGAGCGTCACCTCCATCATCAGACTGACCCTATATATAATACTGTACATGGAGAACACAGAGCATCACCTCCATCATCAGACTGACCCTATATATAATACTGTACATGGAGAACACAGAGCGTCACCTCCATCATCAGACTGATCCTATATATAATACTGTACATGGAGAACACAGAGCGTCACCTCCATCATCAGACTGATCCTATATATAATACTGTACATGGAGAACACAGAGCGTCACCTCCATCATCAGACTGATCCTATATATAATACTGTACATGGAGAACACAGAGCGTCACCTCCATCATCAGACTGATCCTATATATAATACTGTACATGGAGAACACAGAGCATCACCTCCATCATCAGACTGACCCTATATATAATACTGTACATGGAGAACACAGAGCGTCACCTCCATCATCAGACTGACCCTATATATAATACTGTACATGGAGAACACAGAGCGTCACCTCCATCATCAGACTGATCCTATATATAATACTGTACATGGAGAACACAGAGCGTCACCTCCATCATCAGACTGATCCTATATATAATACTGTACATGGAGAACACAGAGCGTCAACTTCATCATCAGACTGACCCTATATATAATACTGTACAAGGAGAACACAGAGCATCACCTCCATCATCAGACTGACCCTATATATAATACTGTACATGGAAAACACAGAGCATCACCTCCATCATCAGACTGACCCTATATATAATACTGTACATGGAGAACACAGAGCGTCACCTCCATCATCAGACTGATCCTATATATAATACTGTACATGGAGAACACAGAGCGTCACCTACATCATCAGACTGATCCTATATATAATACTGTACATGGAGATCACAGAGCGTCACCTCCATCATCAGACTGACCCTACATATAATACTGTACATGGAGAACACAGAGCGTCACCTCCATCATCAGACTGACCCTATATATAATACTGTACATGGAGAACACAGAGCGTCACCTCCATCATCAGATTGACCCTATATATAATACTGTACATGGAGAACACAGAGCGTCACCTCCATCATCAGACTGACCCTATATATAATACTGTACATGGAGAACACAGAGCGTCACCTCCATCATCAGACTGACCCTATATATAATACTGTACATGGAGAACACAGAGCGTCACCTCCATCATCAGATTGACCCTATATATAATACTGTACATGGAGAACACAGAGCATCACCTCCATCATCAGACTGACCCTATATATAATACTGTACATGGAGAACACAGAGCGTCACCTCCATCATCAGACTGACCCTATATATAATACTGTACATGGAGAACACTGAGCATCACCTCCATCATCAGACTGATCCTATATATAATACTGTACATGGAGAACACAGAGCGTCACCTCCATCATCAGACTGACCCTATATATAATACTGTACATGGAGAACACAGAGCGTCACCTCCATCATCAGACTGACCCTATATATAATACTGTACATGGAGAACACTGAGCATCACCTCCATCATCAGACTGATCCTATATATAATACTGTACATGGAGATCACAGAGCGTCACCTCCATCATCAGACTGACCCTATATATAATACTGTACATGGAGAACACAGAGCGTCACCTCCATCATCAGACTGACCCTAAATATAATACTGTACAAGGAGAACACAGAGCATCACCTCCATCATCAGACTGACCCTATATATAATACTGTACATGGAGAACACAGAGCATCACCTCCATCATCAGACTGACCCTATATATAATACTGTACATGGAGAACACAGAGCGTCACCTCCATCATCAGACTGACCCTATATATAATACTGTACATGGAGAACACAGAGCATCACCTCCATCATCAGACTGACCCTATATATAATACTGTACATGGAGAACACAGAGCGTCACCTCCATCATCAGACTGATCCTATATATAATACTGTACATGGAGAACACAGAGCGTCACCTCCATCATCAGACTGACCCTATATATAATACTGTACATGGAGAACACAGAGCGTCACCTCCATCATCAGACTGACCCTATATATAATACTGTACATGGAGATCACAGAGCGTCACCTCCATCATCAGACTGACCCTAAATATAATACTGTACATGGAGAACACCGAGCATCACCTCCATCATCAGACTGACCCTATATATAATACTGTACATGGAGAACACAGAGCGTCACCTCCATAATCAGACTGACCCTATATATAATACTGTACATGGAGATCACAGAGCGTCACCTCCATCATCAGACTGACCCTAAATATAATACTGTACATGGAGAACACCGAGCATCACCTCCATCATCAGACTGACCCCATATATAATACTGTACATGGAGATCACAGAGCGTCACCTCCATCATCAGACTGACACTATATATAATACTGTACATGGAGAACACAGAGCGTCACCTCCATAATCAGACTGACCCTATATATAATACTGTACATGGAGAACACAGAGCATCAACTCCATCATCAGACTGACCCTATATATAATACTGTACATGGAGAACACAGAGCGTCACCTCCATCATCAGACTGACCCTATATATAATACTGTACATGGAGAACACAGAGCATCACCTCCATTATCAGACTGACCCCTATATATAATACTGCACATGAAGAACACAGAGCGTCACCTCCATCATCAAACTGATCCTATATATAATACTGTACATGGAGAACACAGAGCATCAACTCCATCATCAGACTGACCCTATATATAATACTGTACATGGAGAACACCGAGCATCACCTCCATAATCAGACTGACCCTATATATAATACTGTACATGGAGAACACAGAGCGTCACCTCCATCATCAGACTGACCCTATATATAATACTGTACATGGAGAACACAGAGCGTCACCTCCATCATCAGACTGACCCTATATATAATACTGTACATGGAGATCACAGAGCGTCACCTCCATCATCAGACTGACCCTAAATATAATACTGTACATGGAGAACACCGAGCATCACCTCCATCATCAGACTGACCCTATATATAATACTGTACATGGAGAACACAGAGCGTCACCTCCATAATCAGACTGACCCTATATATAATACTGTACATGGAGATCACAGAGCGTCACCTCCATCATCAGACTGACCCTAAATATAATACTGTACATGGAGAACACCGAGCATCACCTCCATCATCAGACTGACCCTATATATAATACTGTACATGGAGATCACAGAGCGTCACCTCCATCATCAGACTGACACTATATATAATACTGTACATGGAGAACACAGAGCGTCACCTCCATAATCAGACTGACCCTATATATAATACTGTACATGGAGAACACAGAGCATCAACTCCATCATCAGACTGACCCTATATATAATACTGTACATGGAGAACACAGAGCATCACCTCCATTATCAGACTGACCCCTATATATAATACTGCACATGAAGAACACAGAGCGTCACCTCCATCATCAAACTGATCCTATATATAATACTGTACATGGAGAACACAGAGCATCAACTCCATCATCAGACTGACCCTATATATAATACTGTACATGGAGGACACCGAGCATCACCTCCATAATCAGACTGACCCTATATATAATACTGTACATGGAGAACACAGAGCGTCACCTCCATCATCAGACTGATCCTATATATAATACTGTACATGGAGAACACAGAGCGTCACCTCCATCATCAGACTGATCCTATATATAATACTGTACATGGAGAACACAGAGCGTCACCTCCATCATCAGACTGATCCTATATATAATACTGTACATGGAGAACACAGAGCGTCACCTCCATCATCAGACTGATCCTATATATAATACTGTACATGGAGAACACAGAGCGTCACCTCCATCATCAGACTGACCCTAAATATAATACTGTACATGGAGAACACAGAGCGTCACCTCCATAATCAGACTGACCCTATATATAATACTGTACATGGAGAACACAGAGCATCAACTCCATCATCAGACTGACCCTATATATAATACTGTACATGGAGAACACAGAGCGTCACCTCCATAATCAGACTGACCCTATATATAATACTGTACATGGAGAACACAGAGCATCAACTCCATCATCAGACTGACCCTACATATAATACTGTACATGGAGAACACAGAGCGTCACCTCCATCATCAGACTGACCCTATATATAATACTGTACATGGAGAACACAGAGCGTCACCTCCATCATCAGACTGACCCTATATATAATACTGTACATGGAGAACACAGAGCGTCACCTCCATCATCAGACTGACCCTATATATAATACTGTACATGGAGAACACAGAGCGTCACCTCCATCATCAGACTGATCCTATATATAATACTGTACATGGAGAACAGAGAGCGTCACCTCCATCATCAGACTGACCCTATATATAATACTGTACATGGAGAACACAGAGCGTCACCTCCATCATCAGACTGACCCTATATATAATACTGTACATGGAGAACACAGAGCATCAACTCCATCATCAGACTGACCCTATATATAATACTGTACATGGAGAACACAGAGCGTCACCTCCATCATCAGACTGACCCTATATATAATACTGTACATGGAGAACACAGAGCATCAACTCCATCATCAGACTGACCCTATATATAATACTGTACATGGAGAACACAGAGCATCAACTCCATCATCAGACTGACCCTATATATAATACTGTACATGGAGAACACAGAGCGTCACCTCCATCATCAGACTGACCCTATATATAATACTGTACATGGAGAACACAGAGCATCAACTCCATCATCAGACTGACCCTATATATAATACTGTACATGGAGAACACAGAGCATCACCTCCATTATCAGACTGACCCTATATATAATACTGCACATGAAGAACACAGAGCGTCACCTCCATCATCAGACTGACCCTAAATATAATACTGTACATGGAGAACACAGAGCGTCACCTCCATAATCAGACTGACCCTATATATAATACTGTACATGGAGAACACAGAGCATCAACTCCATCATCAGACTGACCCTATATATAATACTGTACATGGAGAACACAGAGCGTCACCTCCATCATCAGACTGACCCTATATATAATACTGTACATGGAGAACACAGAGCATCAACTCCATAATCAGACTGACCCTATATATAATACTGTACATGGAGAACACAGAGCATCACCTCCATTATCAGACTGACCCTATATATAATACTGCACATGAAGAACACAGAGCGTCACCTCCATCATCAGACTGACCCTAAATATAATACTGTACATGGAGAACACAGAGCGTCACCTCCATAATCAGACTGACCCTATATATAATACTGTACATGGAGAACACAGAGCGTCACCTCCATAATCAGACTGACCCTATATATAATACTGCACATGAAGAACACAGAGCGTCACCTCCATCATCAGACTGACCCTAAATATAATACTGTACATGGAGAACACAGAGCATCAACTCCATCATCAGACTGACCCTATATATAATACTGTACATGGAGAACACAGAGCGTCACCTCCATCATCAGACTGACCCTATATATAATACTGTACATGGAGAACACAGAGCATCAACTCCATCATCAGACTGACCCTATATATAATACTGTACATGGAGAACACAGAGCATCACCTCCATTATCAGACTGACCCTATATATAATACTGCACATGAAGAACACAGAGCGTCACCTCCATCATCAGACTGACCCTAAATATAATACTGTACATGGAGAACACAGAGCGTCACCTCCATAATCAGACTGACCCTATATATAATACTGTACATGGAGAACACAGAGCGTCACCTCCATAATCAGACTGACCCTATATATAATACTGTACATGGAGAACACAGAGCGTCACCTCCATCATCAAACTGACCCTATATATAATACTGTACATGGAGATCACAGAGCGTCACCTCCATCATCAGACTGACCCAATATATAATACTGTACATGGAGAACACCGAGCATCACCTCCATCATCAGACTGACCCTATATATAATACTGTACATGGAGAACACCGAGCATCACCTCCATCATCAGACTGACCCAATATATAATACTGTACATGGAGAACACCGAGCGTCACCTCCATCATCAGACTGACCCTATATATAATACTGTACATGGAGAACACAGAGCATCACCTCCATCATCAGACTGACCCTATATATAATACTGTACATGGAGAACACAGAGCGTCACCTCCATCATCAGACTGATCCTATATATAATACTGTACATGGAGAACACAGAGCGTCACCTCCATGATCAGACTGACACTATATATAATACTGTACATGGAAAACACAGAGCGTCACCTCCATCATCAGACTGACCCTATATATAATACTGTACATGGAGAACACAGAGCGTCACCTCCATAATCAGACTGACCCTATATATAATACTGTACAAGGAGAACACAGAGCGTCACCTCCATCATCAGACTGACCCTATATATAATACTGTACATGGAGAACACAGAGCGTCACCTCCATCATCAGACTGACCCTACATATAATACTGTACATGGAGAACACAGAGCGTCACCTCCATCATCAGACTGATCCTATATATAATACTGTACATGGAGAACACAGAGCATCACCTCCATAATCAGACTGACCCAATATATAATACTGTACATGGAGAACACAGAGCGTCACCTCCATCATCAGACTGACCCTATATATAATACTGTACATGGAGAACACAGAGCGTCACCTCCATCATCAGACTGACCCAATATATAATACTGTACATGGAGAACACAGAGCGTCACCTCCATCATCAGACTGACCCTATATATAATACTGTACATGGAGAACACAGAGCATCACCTCCATAATCAGACTGACCCAATATATAATACTGTACATGGAGAACACAGAGCGTCACCTCCATCATCAGACTGATCCTACATATAATACTGTACATGGAGAACACAGAGCGTCACCTCCATCATCAGACTGACCCAATATATAATACTGTACATGGAGAACACAGAGCGTCACCTCCATCATCAGACTGATCCTATATATAATACTGTACATGGAGAACACAGAGCGTCACCTCCATCATCAGACTGACCCTATATGTAATACTGTACATGGAGAACACAGAGCGTCACCTCCATCATCAGACTGACCCAATATATAATACTGTACATGGAGAACACAGAGCGTCACCTCCATCATCAGACTGACCCTATATATAATACTGTACATGGAGAACACAGAGCGTCACCTCCATAATCAGACTGACCCAATATATAATACTGTACATGGAGAACACAGAGCGTCACCTCCATCATCAGACTGACCCTATATATAATACTGTACATGGAGAACACAGAGCGTCACCTCCATCATCAGACTGACCCTATATATAATACTGTACATGGAGAACACAGAGCGTCACCTCCATCATCAGACTGACCCTATATATAATACTGTACATGGAGAACACAGAGCGTCACCTCCATCATCAGACTGACCCTATATATAATACTGTACATGGAGATCACAGAGCGTCACCTCCATCATCAGACTGACCCTATATATAATACTGTACATGGAGAACACAGAGCGTCACCTCCATCATCAGACTGACCCTATATATAATACTGTACATGGAGAACACAGAGCGTCACCTCCATCATCAGACTGACCCTATATATAATACTGTACATGGAGAACACAGAGCATCACCTCCATCATCAGACTGACCCTATATATAATACTGTACATGGAGAACACAGAGCGTCACCTCCATCATCAGACTGACCCTATATATAATACTGTACATGGAGAACACAGAGCGTCACCTCCATCATCAGACTGACCCTATATATAATACTGTACATGGAGAACACAGAGCATCACCTCCATCATCCGACTGACCCTATATATAATACTGTACATGGAGAACACAGAGCGTCACCTCCACCATCAGACTGACCCTATATATAATACTGTCCATGGAGAACACAGAGCGTCACCTCCATCATCAGACTGACACTATATATAATACTGTACATGGAGAACACAGAGCGTCACCTCCATCATCAGACTGAACCTATATATAATACTGTACATGGAGAACACAGAGCGTCACCTCCATCATCAGACTGACCCTATATATAATACTGTACATGGAGAACACAGAGCGTCACCTCCATCATCAGACTGACACTATATATAATACTGTACATGGAGAACACAGAGCGTCACCTCCATCATCAGACTGACCCTATATATAATACTGTACATGGAGAACACAGAGCGTCACCTCCATCATCAGACTGACCCTATATATAATACTGTACATGGAGAACACAGAGCATCACCTCCATCATCCGACTGACCCTATATATAATACTGTACATGGAGAACACAGAGCGTCACCTCCATCATCAGACTGACCCTATATATAATACTGTACATGGAGAACACAGAGCGTCACCTCCATCATCAGACTGACACTATATATAATACTGTACATGGAGAACACAGAGCGTCACCTCCATCATCAGACTGACCCTATATATAATACTGTACATGGAGAACACAGAGCATCACCTCCATCATCCGACTGACCCTATATATAATACTGTACATGGAGAACACAGAGCGTCACCTCCATCATCAGACTGACCCTATATATAATACTGTACATGGAGAACACAGAGCGTCACCTCCATCATCAGACTGACACTATATATAATACTGTACATGGAGAACACAGAGCGTCACCTCCATCATCAGACTGACCCTATATATAATACTGTACATGGAGAACACAGAGCGTCACCTCCATCATCAGACTGACCCTATATATAATACTGTACATGGAGAACACAGAGCGTCACCTCCATCATCAGACTGACACTATATATAATACTGTACATGGAGAACACAGAGCGTCACCTCCATCATCAGACTGACCCTATATATAATACTGTACATGGAGAACACAGAGCGTCACCTCCATCATCAGACTGATCCTATATATAATACTGTACATGGAGAACACAGAGCGTCACCTCCATCATCAGACTGACCCTATATATATAATACTGTACATGGAGAACACAGAGCGTCACCTCCATCATCAGACTGACCCTATATATAATACTGTACATGGAGAACACAGAGCGTCACCTCCATCATCAGACTGACACTATATATAATACTGTACATGGAGAACACAGAGCATCACCTCCATCATCAGACTGACCCTATATATAATACTGTACATGGAGAACACAGAGCGTCACCTCCATCATCAGACTGACACTATATATAATACTGTACATGGAGAACACAGAGCGTCACCTCCATCATCAGACTGACACTATATATAATACTGTACATGGAGAACACAGAGCATCACCTCCATCATCAGACTGACCCTATATATAATACTGTACATGGAGAACACAGAGCGTCACCTCCATCATCAGACTGACACTATATATAATACTGTACATGGAGAACACAGAGCGTCACCTCCATCATCAGACTGACACTATATATAATACTGTACATGGAGAACACAGAGCGTCACCTCCATCATCAGACTGACACTATATATAATACTGTACATGGAGAACACAGAGCATCACCTCCATCATCAGACTGACCCTATATATAATACTGTACATGGAGAACACAGAGCGTCACCTCCATCATCAGACTGATCCTATATATAATACTGTACATGGAAAACACAGAGCGTCACCTCCATCATCAGACTGACCCTATATATAATACTGTACATGGAGAACACAGAGCGTCACCTCCATCATCAGACTGACCCTATATATAATACTGTACATGGAGAACACAGAGCATCACCTCCATCATCAGACTGACCCTATATATAATACTGTACATGGAGAACACAGAGCGTCACCTCCATCATCAGACTGACCCTATATATAATACTGTACATGGAGAACACAGAGCGTCACCTCCATCATCAGACTGACCCTATATATAATACTGTACATGGAGAACACAGAGCGTCACCTCCATCATCAGACTGATCCTATATATAATACTGTACATGGAAAACACAGAGCGTCACCTCCATCATCAGACTGACCCTATATATAATACTGTACATGGAGAACACAGAGCATCACCTCCATCATCAGACTGACCCTATATATAATACTGTACATGGAGAACACAGAGCGTCACCTCCATCATCAGACTGACCCTATATATAATACTGTACATGGAGAACACAGAGCATCACCTCCATCATCAGACTGACCCTATATATAATACTGTACATGGAGAACACAGAGCATCACCTCCATCATCAGACTGACCCTATATATAATACTGTACATGGAGAACACAGAGCATCACCTCCATCATCAGACTGACCCTATATATAATACTGTACATGGAGAACACAGAGCATCACCTCCATCATCAGACTGACCCTATATATAATACTGTACATGGAGAACACAGAGCGTCACCTCCATCATCAGACTGACCCTATATATAATACTGTACATGGAGAACACAGAGCATCACCTCCATCATCAGACTGACCCTATATATAATACTGTACATGGAGAACACAGAGCGTCACCTCCATCATCAGACTGATCCTATATATAATACTGTACATGGAAAACACAGAGCGTCACCTCCATCATCAGACTGACCCTATATATAATACTGTACATGGAGAACACAGAGCGTCACCTCCATCATCAGACTGACCCTATATATAATACTGTACATGGAGAACACAGAGCGTCACCTCCATCATCAGACTGACCCTATATATAATACTGTACATGGAGAACACAGAGCGTCACCTCCATCATCAGACTGACCCTATATATAATACTGTACATGGAGAACACAGAGCGTCACCTCCATCATCAGACTGACCCTATATATAATACTGTACATGGAGAACACAGAGCGTCACCTCCATCATCAGACTGATCCTATATATAATACTGTACATGGAAAACACAGAGCGTCACCTCCATCATCAGACTGACCCTATATATAATACTGTACATGGAGAACACAGAGCGTCACCTCCATCATCAGACTGACACTATATATAATACTGTACATGGAGAACACCGAGCGTCACCTCCATAATCAGACTGACCCTATATATAATACTGTACATGGAGAACACAGAGCATCACCTCCATCATCAGACTGACCCTACATATAATACTGTACATGGAGAACACAGAGCATCACCTCCATCATCAGACTGACCCTACATATAATACTGTACATGGAGAACACAGAGCGTCACCTCCATCATCAGACTGACCCTACATATAATACTGTACATGGAGAACACAGAGCATCACCTCCATCATCAGACTGACCCTACATATAATACTGTACATGGAGAACACAGAGCGTCACCTCCATCATCAGACTGACCCTACATATAATACTGTACATGGAGAACACAGAGCATCACCTCCATCATCAGACTGACCCTACATATAATACTGTACATGGAGAACACAGAGCATCACCTCCATCATCAGACTGACCCTACATATAATACTGTACATGGAGAACACAGAGCGTCACCTCCATCATCAGACTGATCCTATATATAATACTGTACATGGAAAACACAGAGCGTCACCTCCATCATCAGACAGACCCTATATATAATACTGTACATGGAGAACACAGAGCATCACCTCCATCATCAGACTGACCCTACATATAATACTGTACATGGAGAACACAGAGCATCACCTCCATCATCAGACTGACCCTACATATAATACTGTACATGGAGAACACAGAGCGTCACCTCCATCATCAGACTGACCCTACATATAATACTGTACATGGAGAACACAGAGCGTCACCTCCATCATCAGACTGACCCTATATATAATACTGTACATGGAGAACACAGAGCGTCACCTCCATCATCAGACTGACCCTACATATAATACTGTACATGGAGAACACAGAGCGTCACCTCCATCATCAGACTGATCCTATATATAATACTGTACATGGAGATCACAGAGCATCACCTCCATCATCAGACTGATCCTATATATAATACTGTACATGGAGAACACAGAGCGTCACCTCCATCATCAGACTGACCCTATATATAATACTGTACATGGAGAACACAGAGCGTCACCTCCATAATCAGACTGACCCAATATATAATACTGTACATGGAGAACAGAGCGTCACCTCCATCATCAGACTGACCCTATATATAATACTGTACAAGGAGAACACAGAGCGTCACCTCCATCATCAGACTGACCCTACATATAATACTGTACATGGAGAACACAGAGCGTCACCTCCATCATCAGACTGACCCTACATATAATACTGTACATGGAGAACACAGAGCGTCACCTCCATCATCAGACTGACCCTATATATAATACTGTACAAGGAGAACACAGAGCATCACCTCCATCATCAGACTGATCCTATATATAATACTGTACATGGAGAACACTGAGCATCACCTCCATAATCAGACTGACCCAATATATAATACTGTACATGGAGAACACAGAGCATCACCTCCATTATCAGACTGACCCAATATATAATACTGTACATGGAGAACAGAGCGTCACCTCCATCATCAGACTGACCCTATATATAATACTGTACAAGGAGAACACAGAGCGTCACCTCCATCATCAGACTGACCCTATATATAATACTGTACAAGGAGAACACAGAGCGTCACCTCCATCATCAGACTGACCCTATATATAATACTGTACAAGGAGAACACAGAGCATCACCTCCATCATCAGACTGATCCTATATATAATACTGTACATGGAGAACACAGAGCGTCACCTCCATCATCAGACTGACCCTACATATAATACTGTACATGGAGAACACAGAGCATCACCTCCATAATCAGACTGACCCAATATATAATACTGTACATGGAGAACAGAGCGTCACCTCCATCATCAGACTGACCCTATATATAATACTGTACAAGGAGAACACAGAGCGTCACCTCCATCATCAGACTGATCCTATATATAATACTGTACATGGAGAACACAGAGCATCACCTCCATCATCAGACTGACCCTATATATAATACTGTACAAGGAGAACACAGAGCGTCACCTCCATCATCAGACTGACCCAATATATAATACTGTACATGGAGAACACAGAGCATCACCTCCATCATCAGACTGATCCTACATATAATACTGTACAAGGAGAACACAGAGCGTCACCTCCATCATCAGACTGACCCAATATATAATACTGTACATGGAGAACACCGAGCGTCACCTCCATCATCAGACTGACCCTATATATAATACTGTACATGGAGAACACAGAGCATCACCTCCATAATCAGACTGACCCAATATATAATACTGTACATGGAGAACACAGAGCATCACCTCCATCATCAGACTGACCCTATATATAATACTGTACAAGGAGAACACAGAGCGTCACCTCCATCATCAGACTGACCCTATATATAATACTGTACAAGGAGAACACAGAGCGTCACCTCCATCATCAGACTGATCCTATATATAATACTGTACATGGAGAACACAGAGCATCACCTCCATAATCAGACTGACCCTATATATAATACTGTACATGGAGAACACAGAGCATCACCTCCATCATCAGACTGATCCTATATATAATACTGTACATGGAGAACACAGAGCGTCACCTCCATCATCAGACTGACCCTATATATAATACTGTACATGGAGAACACAGAGCATCACCTCCATTATCAGACTGATCCTATATATAATACTGTACATGGAGAACACAGAGCGTCACCTCCATCATCAGACTGACCCTATATATAATACTGTACAAGGAGAACACAGAGCGTCACCTCCATCATCAGACTGACCCTATATATAATACTGTACCAGGAGAACACAGAGCGTCACCTCCATCATCAGACTGATCCTATATATAATACTGTACATGGAGAACACAGAGCATCACCTCCATAATCAGACTGACCCTATATATAATACTGTACATGGAGAACACAGAGCATCACCTCCATCATCAGACTGACCCTATATATAATACTGTACAAGGAGAACACAGAGCGTCACCTCCATCATCAGACTGACCCTATATATAATACTGTACATGGAGAACACAGAGCATCACCTCCATTATCAGACTGATCCTATATATAATACTGTACATGGAGAACACAGAGCGTCACCTCCATCATCAGACTGACCCTATATATAATACTGTACATGGAGAACAGAGCGTCACCTCCATCATCAGACTGACCCTATATATAATACTGTACAAGGAGAACACAGAGCGTCACCTCCATCATCAGACTGATCCTATATATAATACTGTACATGGAGATCACAGAGCATCACCTCCATCATCAGACTGACCCTATATATAATACTGTACATGGAGAACACAGAGCATCACCTCCATCATCAGACTGATCCTATATATAATACTGTACATGGAGAACACAGAGCGTCACCTCCATCATCAGACTGACCCTATATATAATACTGTACATGGAGAACACTGAGCATCACCTCCATCATCAGACTGACCCTATATATAATACTGTACATGGAGAACACAGAGCGTCATCTCCATCATCAGACTGATCCTATATATAATACTGTACATGGAGAACACAGAGCATCACCTCCATCATCAGACTGATCCTATATATAATACTGTACATGGAGAACACAGAGCATCACCTCCATCATCAGACTGACCCTATATATAATACTGTACATGGAGAACACAGAGCATCACCTCCATCATCAGACTGACCCTATATATAATACTGTACATGGAGAACACAGAGCGTCACCTCCATCATCAGACTGACCCAATATATAATACTGTACAAGGAGAACACCGAGCATCACCTCCATCATCAGACTGATCCTATATATAATACTGTACATGGAGAACACAGAGCGTCACCTCCATAATCAGACTGACCCTATATATAATACTGTACATGGAGAACACTGAGCATCACCTCCATCATCAGACTGACCCTATATATAATACTGTACATGGAGAACACAGAGCGTCACCTCCATCATCAGACTGACCCTACATATAATACTGTACATGGAGAACACAGAGCGTCACCTCCATCATCAGACTGACCCTATATATAATACTGTACATGGAGAACACAGAGCGTCACCTCCATCATCAGACTGACCCTATATATAATACTGTACATGGAGAACACAGAGCGTCACCTCCATCATCAGACTGACCCTACATATAATACTGTACATGGAGAACACAGAGCGTCACCTCCATAATCAGACTGACCCTATATATAATACTGTACATGGAGAACACTGAGCATCACCTCCATCATCAGACTGACCCTATATATAATACTGTACATGGAGATCACAGAGCATCACCTCCATCATCAGACTGACCCTATATATAATACTGTACATGGAGAACACAGAGCGTCACCTCCATCATCAGACTGACCCTACATATAATACTGTACATGGAGAACACAGAGCGTCACCTCCATAATCAGACTGACCCTATATATAATACTGTACATGGAGAACACTGAGCATCACCTCCATCATCAGACTGACCCTATATATAATACTGTACATGGAGAACACAGAGCATCACCTCCATCATCAGACTGACCCTATATATAATACTGTACATGGAGAACACAGAGCATCACCTCCATCATCAGACTGACCCTATATATAATACTGTACATGGAGATCACAGAGCATCACCTCCATCATCAGACTGACCCTATATATAATACTGTACATGGAGAACACAGAGCGTCACCTCCATCATCAGACTGACCCTACATATAATACTGTACATGGAGAACACAGAGCGTCACCTCCATAATCAGACTGACCCTATATATAATACTGTACATGGAGAACACTGAGCATCACCTCCATCATCAGACTGACCCTATATATAATACTGTACATGGAGAACACAGAGCGTCACCTCCATCATCAGACTGATCCTATATATAATACTGTACATGGAGAACACAGAGCATCACCTCCATCATCAGACTGACCCTATATATAATACTGTACAAGGAGAACACAGAGCATCACCTCCATCATCAGACTGATCCTATATATAATACTGTACATGGAGAACACAGAGCGTCACCTCCATCATCAGACTGACCCTACATATAATACTGTACATGGAGAACACAGAGCGTCACCTCCATTATCAGACTGACCCTATATATAATACTGTACAAGGAGAACACAGAGCGTCACCTCCATCATCAGACTGACCCTATATATAATACTGTACATGGAGAACACAGAGCGTCACCTCCATCATCAGACTGACCCTATATATAATACTGTACATGGAGAACACAGAGCGTCACCTCCATCATCAGACTGACCCTATATATAATACTGTACATGGAGAACACAGAGCATCACCTCCATCATCAGACTGACCCTATATATAATACTGTACATGGAGAACACAGAGCGTCACCTCCATCATCAGACTGACCCTATATATAATACTGTACATGGAGAACACAGAGCGTCACCTCCATCATCAGACTGATCCTATATATAATACTGTACATGGAGAACACAGAGCATCACCTCCATCATCAGACTGACCCTATATATAATACTGTACATGGAGAACACAGAGCGTCACCTCCATCATCAGACTGACCCTATATATAATACTGTACATGGAGAACACAGAGCATCACCTCCATCATCAGACTGACCCTATATATAATACTGTACATGGAGAACACAGAGCGTCACCTCCATCATCAGACTGACCCTATATATAATACTGTACATGGAGAACACAGAGCGTCACCTCCATCATCAGACTGATCCTATATATAATACTGTACATGGAGAACACAGAGCATCACCTCCATCATCAGACTGACCCTATATATAATACTGTACATGGAGAACACAGAGCGTCACCTCCATCATCAGACTGACCCTATATATAATACTGTACATGGAGAACACCGAGCATCACCTCCATCATCAGACTGACCCTATATATAATACTGTACATGGAGAACACAGAGCGTCACCTCCATCATCAGACTGACCCTATATATAATACTGTACATGGAGAACACCGAGCATCACCTCCATCATCAGACTGACCCTATATATAATACTGTACATGGAGAACACAGAGCGTCACCTCCATCACCAGACTGACCCTATATATAATACTGTACATGGAGAACACCGAGCATCACCTCCATCATCAGACTGACCCTATATATAATACTGTACATGGAGAACACAGAGCGTCACCTCCATCATCAGACTGACCCTATATATAATACTGTACATGGAGAACACAGAGCGTCACCTCCATCATCAGACTGACCCTATATATAATACTGTACATGGAGAACACCGAGCATCACCTCCATCATCAGACTGACCCTATATATAATACTGTACATGGAGAACACAGAGCGTCACCTCCATCACCAGACTGACCCTATATATAATACTGTACATGGAGAACACAGAGCATCACCTCCATCATCAGACTGACCCTATATATAATACTGTACATGGAGAACACAGAGCGTCACCTCCATCATCAGACTGACCCTATATATAATACTGTACATGGAGAACACCGAGCATCACCTCCATCATCAGACTGACCCTATATATAATACTGTACATGGAGAACACAGAGCGTCACCTCCATCACCAGACTGACCCTATATATAATACTGTACATGGAGAACACCGAGCATCACCTCCATCATCAGACTGACCCTATATATAATACTGTACATGGAGAACACAGAGCGTCACCTCCATCATCAGACTGACCCTATATATAATACTGTACATGGAGAACACCGAGCATCACCTCCATCATCAGACTGACCCTATATATAATACTGTACATGAAAAACACCGAGCATCACCTCCATCATCAGACTGACCCTATATATAATACTGTACATGGAGAACACCGAGCGTCACCTCCATCATCAGACTGACCCTATATATAATACTGTACATGGAGAACACCGAGCATCACCTCCATCATCAGACTGACCCTATATATAATACTGTACATGGAGAACACAGAGCGTCACCTCCATCATCAGACTGACCCTATATATTATACTGTACATGGAGAACACAGAGCATCACCTCCATCATCAGACTGACCCTATATATAATACTGTACATGGAGAACACAGAGCATCACCTCCATTATCAGACTGACCCTATATATAATACTGCACATGAAGAACACAGAGCGTCACCTCCATCATCAAACTGACCCTATATATAATACTGTACATGGAGAACACAGAGCGTCACCTCCATCATCAGACTGACCCTATATATAATACTGTACATGGAGAACACAGAGCATCACCTCCATCATCAGACTGATCCTATATATAATACTGTACATGGAGAACACAGAGCGTCACCTCCATCATCAGACTGACCCTATATATAATACTGTACATGGAGAACACAGAGCGTCTCCTCCATCATCAGACTGACCCTATATATAATACTGTACATGTAGAACACAGAGCGTCTCCTCCATCATCAGACTGACCCTATATATAATACTGTACATGGAGAACACAGAGCGTCACCTCCATCATCAGACTGACCCTATATATAATACTGTACATGGAGAACACAGAGCGTCACCTCCATCATCAGACTGACCCTATATATAATACTGTACATGGAGAACACAGAGCATCACCTCCATCATCAGACTGACCCTATATATAATACTGTACATGGAGAACACAGAGCGTCACCTCCATCATCAGACTGACCCTATATATAATACTGTACATGGAGAACACCGAGCATCACCTCCATCATCAGACTGACCCTATATATAATACTGTACATGAAAAACACCGAGCATCACCTCCATCATCAGACTGACCCTATATATAATACTGTACATGGAGAACACAGAGCGTCACCTCCATCATCAGACTGACCCTATATATAATACTGTACATGGAGAACACCGAGCATCACCTCCATCATCAGACTGACCCTATATATAATACTGTACATGGAGAACACAGAGCGTCACCTCCATCATCAGACTGACCCTATATATAATACTGTACATGGAGAACACCGAGCATCACCTCCATCATCAGACTGACCCTATATATAATACTGTACATGGAGAACACAGAGCGTCACCTCCATCACCAGACTGACCCTATATATAATACTGTACATGGAGAACACCGAGCATCACCTCCATCATCAGACTGACCCTATATATAATACTGTACATGGAGAACACAGAGCGTCACCTCCATCATCAGACTGACCCTATATATAATACTGTACATGGAGAACACCGAGCATCACCTCCATCATCAGACTGACCCTATATATAATACTGTACATGAAAAACACCGAGCATCACCTCCATCATCAGACTGACCCTATATATAATACTGTACATGGAGAACACCGAGCGTCACCTCCATCATCAGACTGACCCTATATATAATACTGTACATGGAGAACACCGAGCATCACCTCCATCATCAGACTGACCCTATATATAATACTGTACATGGAGAACACAGAGCGTCACCTCCATCATCAGACTGACCCTATATATTATACTGTACATGGAGAACACAGAGCATCACCTCCATCATCAGACTGACCCTATATATAATACTGTACATGGAGAACACAGAGCATCACCTCCATTATCAGACTGACCCTATATATAATACTGCACATGAAGAACACAGAGCGTCACCTCCATCATCAAACTGACCCTATATATAATACTGTACATGGAGAACACAGAGCGTCACCTCCATCATCAGACTGACCCTATATATAATACTGTACATGGAGAACACAGAGCGTCACCTCCATCATCAGACTGATCCTATATATAATACTGTACATGGAGAACACAGAGCGTCACCTCCATCATCAGACTGACCCTATATATAATACTGTACATGGAGAACACAGAGCGTCTCCTCCATCATCAGACTGACCCTATATATAATACTGTACATGGAGAACACCGAGCATCACCTCCATCATCAAACTGACCCTATATATAATACTGTACATGGAGAACACAGAGCGTCACCTCCATCATCAGACTGACCCTATATATAATACTGTACATGGAGAACACAGAGCGTCACCTCCATCATCAGACTGACCCTATATATAATACTGTACATGGAGAACACAGAGCATCACCTCCATCATCAGACTGATCCTATATATAATACTGTACATGGAGAACACAGAGCGTCACCTCCATCATCAAACTGACCCTATATATAATACTGTACATGGAGAACACAGAGCGTCACCTCCATCATCAGACTGACCCTATATATAATACTGTACATGGAGATCACAGAGCATCACCTCCATCATCAGACTGATCCTATATATAATACTGTACATGGAGAACACAGAGCGTCACCTCCATCATCAGACTGACCCTATATATAATACTGTACATGGAGAACACTGAGCGTCACCTCCATCATCAGACTGACCCTATATATAATACTGTACATGGAGAACACCGAGCGTCACCTCCATCATCAGACTGACCCTATATATAATACTGTACATGGAGAACACAGAGCGTCACCTCCATCATCAGACTGACCCTATATATAATACTGTACATGGAGAACACTGAGCGTCACCTCCATCATCAGACTGACCCTATATATAATACTGTACATGGAGAACACCGAGCGTCACCTCCATCATCAGACTGACCCTATATATAATACTGTACAAGGAGAACACAGAGCATCACCTCCATCATCAGACTGACCCTATATATAATACTGTACATGGAGAACACAGAGCATCACCTCCATCATCAGACTGATCCTATATATAATACTGTACATGGAGAACACAGAGCGTCACCTCCATCATCAGACTGACCCTATATATAATACTGTACATGGAGAACACTGAGCGTCACCTCCATCATCAGACTGACCCTATATATAATACTGTACATGGAGAACACCGAGCGTCACCTCCATCATCAGACTGACCCTATATATAATACTGTACATGGAGAACACAGAGCGTCACCTCCATCATCAGACTGACCCTATATATAATACTGTACTTGGAGAACACTGAGCATCACCTCCATCATCAGACAGACCCTACATATAATACTGTACATGGAGATCACAGAGCGTCACCTCCATCATCAGACAGACCCTACATATAATACTGTACATGGAGAACAGAGCGTCACCTCCATCATCAGACAGACCCTACATATAATACTGTACATGGAGAACACAGAGCGTCACCTCCATCATCAGACTGACCCTACATATAATACTGTACATGGAGAACACAGAGCGTCACCTCCATCATCAGACTGACCCTATATATAATACTGTACATGGAGAACACAGAGCGTCACCTCCATCATCAGACAGACCCTACATATAATACTGTACATGGAGAACACAGAGCGTCACCTCCATCATCAGACAGACCCTACATATAATACTGTACATGGAGAACACAGAGCATCACCTCCATCATCAGACTGACCCTACATATAATACTGTACATGGAGAACACAGAGCGTCACCTCCATAATCAGACTGACCCTATATATAATACTGTACATGGAGAACACTGAGCATCACCTCCATCATCAGACTGACCCTATATATAATACTGTACATGGAGAACACAGAGCGTCACCTCCATCATCAGACTGATCCTATATATAATACTGTACATGGAGAACACAGAGCATCACCTCCATCATCAGACTGACCCTATATATAATACTGTACATGGAGATCACAGAGCATCACCTCCATCATCAGACTGACCCTATATATAATACTGTACAAGGAGAACACAGAGCATCACCTCCATCATCAGACTGATCCTATATATAATACTGTACATGGAGAACACAGAGCGTCACCTCCATCATCAGACTGACCCTACATATAATACTGTACATGGAGAACACAGAGCGTCACCTCCATTATCAGACTGACCCTATATATAATACTGTACAAGGAGAACACAGAGCGTCACCTCCATCATCAGACTGACCCTATATATAATACTGTACATGGAGAACACAGAGCGTCACCTCCATCATCAGACTGACCCTATATATAATACTGTACATGGAGAACACAGAGCGTCACCTCCATCATCAGACTGACCCTATATATAATACTGTACATGGAGAACACAGAGCATCACCTCCATCATCAGACTGACCCTATATATAATACTGTACATGGAGAACACAGAGCGTCACCTCCATCATCAGACTGACCCTATATATAATACTGTACATGGAGAACACAGAGCGTCACCTCCATCATCAGACTGATCCTATATATAATACTGTACATGGAGAACACAGAGCATCACCTCCATCATCAGACTGACCCTATATATAATACTGTACATGGAGAACACAGAGCGTCACCTCCATCATCAGACTGACCCTATATATAATACTGTACATGGAGAACACAGAGCATCACCTCCATCATCAGACTGACCCTATATATAATACTGTACATGGAGAACACAGAGCGTCACCTCCATCATCAGACTGACCCTATATATAATACTGTACATGGAGAACACAGAGCGTCACCTCCATCATCAGACTGATCCTATATATAATACTGTACATGGAGAACACAGAGCATCACCTCCATCATCAGACTGACCCTATATATAATACTGTACATGGAGAACACAGAGCGTCACCTCCATCATCAGACTGACCCTATATATAATACTGTACATGGAGAACACCGAGCATCACCTCCATCATCAGACTGACCCTATATATAATACTGTACATGGAGAACACAGAGCGTCACCTCCATCATCAGACTGACCCTATATATAATACTGTACATGGAGAACACCGAGCATCACCTCCATCATCAGACTGACCCTATATATAATACTGTACATGGAGAACACAGAGCGTCACCTCCATCACCAGACTGACCCTATATATAATACTGTACATGGAGAACACCGAGCATCACCTCCATCATCAGACTGACCCTATATATAATACTGTACATGGAGAACACAGAGCGTCACCTCCATCATCAGACTGACCCTATATATAATACTGTACATGGAGAACACAGAGCGTCACCTCCATCATCAGACTGACCCTATATATAATACTGTACATGGAGAACACCGAGCATCACCTCCATCATCAGACTGACCCTATATATAATACTGTACATGGAGAACACAGAGCGTCACCTCCATCATCAGACTGACCCTATATATAATACTGTACATGGAGAACACCGAGCATCACCTCCATCATCAGACTGACCCTATATATAATACTGTACATGGAGAACACAGAGCGTCACCTCCATCACCAGACTGACCCTATATATAATACTGTACATGGAGAACACCGAGCATCACCTCCATCATCAGACTGACCCTATATATAATACTGTACATGGAGAACACAGAGCGTCACCTCCATCATCAGACTGACCCTATATATAATACTGTACATGGAGAACACCGAGCATCACCTCCATCATCAGACTGACCCTATATATAATACTGTACATGAAAAACACCGAGCATCACCTCCATCATCAGACTGACCCTATATATAATACTGTACATGGAGAACACCGAGCGTCACCTCCATCATCAGACTGACCCTATATATAATACTGTACATGGAGAACACCGAGCATCACCTCCATCATCAGACTGACCCTATATATAATACTGTACATGGAGAACACAGAGCGTCACCTCCATCATCAGACTGACCCTATATATTATACTGTACATGGAGAACACAGAGCATCACCTCCATCATCAGACTGACCCTATATATAATAATGTACATGGAGAACACAGAGCATCACCTCCATTATCAGACTGACCCTATATATAATACTGCACATGAAGAACACAGAGCGTCACCTCCATCATCAAACTGACCCTATATATAATACTGTACATGGAGAACACAGAGCGTCACCTCCATCATCAGACTGACCCTATATATAATACTGTACATGGAGAACACAGAGCATCACCTCCATCATCAGACTGATCCTATATATAATACTGTACATGGAGAACACAGAGCGTCACCTCCATCATCAGACTGACCCTATATATAATACTGTACATGGAGAACACAGAGCGTCTCCTCCATCATCAGACTGACCCTATATATAATACTGTACATGTAGAACACAGAGCGTCTCCTCCATCATCAGACTGACCCTATATATAATACTGTACATGGAGAACACAGAGCGTCACCTCCATCATCAGACTGACCCTATATATAATACTGTACATGGAGAACACAGAGCGTCACCTCCATCATCAGACTGACCCTATATATAATACTGTACATGGAGAACACAGAGCATCACCTCCATCATCAGACTGACCCTATATATAATACTGTACATGGAGAACACAGAGCGTCACCTCCATCATCAGACTGACCCTATATATAATACTGTACATGGAGAACACCGAGCATCACCTCCATCATCAGACTGACCCTATATATAATACTGTACATGAAAAACACCGAGCATCACCTCCATCATCAGACTGACCCTATATATAATACTGTACATGGAGAACACAGAGCGTCACCTCCATCATCAGACTGACCCTATATATAATACTGTACATGGAGAACACCGAGCATCACCTCCATCATCAGACTGACCCTATATATAATACTGTACATGGAGAACACAGAGCGTCACCTCCATCATCAGACTGACCCTATATATAATACTGTACATGGAGAACACCGAGCATCACCTCCATCATCAGACTGACCCTATATATAATACTGTACATGGAGAACACAGAGCGTCACCTCCATCACCAGACTGACCCTATATATAATACTGTACATGGAGAACACAGAGCGTCACCTCCATCATCAGACTGACCCTATATATAATACTGTACATGGAGAACACCGAGCATCACCTCCATCATCAGACTGACCCTATATATAATACTGTACATGGAGAACACAGAGCGTCACCTCCATCATCAGACTGACCCTATATATAATACTGTACATGGAGAACACCGAGCATCACCTCCATCATCAGACTGACCCTATATATAATACTGTACATGAAAAACACCGAGCATCACCTCCATCATCAGACTGACCCTATATATAATACTGTACATGGAGAACACCGAGCGTCACCTCCATCATCAGACTGACCCTATATATAATACTGTACATGGAGAACACCGAGCATCACCTCCATCATCAGACTGACCCTATATATAATACTGTACATGGAGAACACAGAGCGTCACCTCCATCATCAGACTGACCCTATATATTATACTGTACATGGAGAACACAGAGCATCACCTCCATCATCAGACTGACCCTATATATAATACTGTACATGGAGAACACAGAGCATCACCTCCATTATCAGACTGACCCTATATATAATACTGCACATGAAGAACACAGAGCGTCACCTCCATCATCAAACTGACCCTATATATAATACTGTACATGGAGAACACAGAGCGTCACCTCCATCATCAGACTGACCCTATATATAATACTGTACATGGAGAACACAGAGCGTCACCTCCATCATCAGACTGATCCTATATATAATACTGTACATGGAGAACACAGAGCGTCACCTCCATCATCAGACTGACCCTATATATAATACTGTACATGGAGAACACAGAGCGTCTCCTCCATCATCAGACTGACCCTATATATAATACTGTACATG
Source organism: Dendrobates tinctorius (assembly GCF_039654945.1). Lineage (NCBI taxonomy): Eukaryota > Metazoa > Chordata > Amphibia > Anura > Dendrobatidae > Dendrobates > Dendrobates tinctorius. Next base: position 34,776 of record NW_027362068.1, on the reverse strand, counting down.
GAGAACACCGAGCATCACCTCCATCATCAAACTGACCCTATATATAATACTGTACATGGAGAACACAGAGCGTCACCTCCATCATCAGACTGACCCTATATATAATACTGTACATGGAGAACACAGAGCGTCACCTCCATCATCAGACTGACCCTATATATAATACTGTACATGGAGAACACAGAGCATCACCTTCATCATCAGACTGATCCTATATATAATACTGTACATGGAGAACACAGAGCGTCACCTCCATCATCAAACTGACCCTATATATAATACTGTACATGGAGAACACAGAGCGTCACCTCCATCATCAGACTGACCCTATATATAATACTGTACATGGAGATCACAGAGCATCACCTCCATCATCAGACTGATCCTATATATAATACTGTACATGGAGAACACAGAGCGTCACCTCCATCATCAGACTGACCCTATATATAATACTGTACATGGAGAACACTGAGCGTCACCTCCATCATCAGACTGACCCTATATATAATACTGTACATGGAGAACACCGAGCGTCACCTCCATCATCAGACTGACCCTATATATAATACTGTACATGGAGAACACAGAGCGTCACCTCCATCATCAGACTGACCCTATATATAATACTGTACATGGAGAACACTGAGCGTCACCTCCATCATCAGACTGACCCTATATATAATACTGTACATGGAGAACACCGAGCGTCACCTCCATCATCAGACTGACCCTATATATAATACTGTACAAGGAGAACACAGAGCATCACCTCCATCATCAGACTGACCCTATATATAATACTGTACATGGAGAACACAGAGCATCACCTCCATCATCAGACTGATCCTATATATAATACTGTACATGGAGAACACAGAGCGTCACCTCCATCATCAGACTGACCCTATATATAATACTGTACATGGAGAACACTGAGCGTCACCTCCATCATCAGACTGACCCTATATATAATACTGTACATGGAGAACACCGAGCGTCACCTCCATCATCAGACTGACCCTATATATAATACTGTACATGGAGAACACAGAGCGTCACCTCCATCATCAGACTGACCCTATATATAATACTGTACATGGAGAACACTGAGCATCACCTCCATCATCAGACAGACCCTACATATAATACTGTACATGGAGATCACAGAGCGTCACCTCCATCATCAGACAGACCCTACATATAATACTGTACATGGAGAACAGAGCGTCACCTCCATCATCAGACAGACCCTACATATAATACTGTACATGGAGAACACAGAGCGTCACCTCCATCATCAGACTGACCCTACATATAATACTGTACATGGAGAACACAGAGCGTCACCTCCATCATCAGACTGACCCTATATATAATACTGTACATGGAGAACACAGAGCGTCACCTCCATCATCAGACAGACCCTACATATAATACTGTACATGGAGAACACAGAGCGTCACCTCCATCATCAGACAGACCCTACATATAATACTGTACATGGAGAACACAGAGCATCACCTCCATCATCAGACTGACCCTATATATAATACTGTACATGGAGAACACAGAGCATCACCTCCATCATCAGACTGATCCTATATATAATACTGTACATGGAGAACACAGAGCGTCACCTCCATCATCAAACTGACCCTATATATAATACTGTACATGGAGAACACAGAGCGTCACCTCCATCATCAGACTGACCCTATATATAATACTGTACATGGAGATCACAGAGCATCACCTCCATCATCAGACTGATCCTATATATAATACTGTACATGGAGAACACAGAGCGTCACCTCCATCATCAGACTGACCCTATATATAATACTGTACATGGAGAACACTGAGCGTCACCTCCATCATCAGACTGACCCTATATATAATACTGTACATGGAGAACACCGAGCGTCACCTCCATCATCAGACTGACCCTATATATAATACTGTACATGGAGAACACAGAGCGTCACCTCCATCATCAGACTGACCCTATATATAATACTGTACATGGAGAACACTGAGCGTCACCTCCATCATCAGACTGACCCTATATATAATACTGTACATGGAGAACACCGAGCGTCACCTCCATCATCAGACTGACCCTATATATAATACTGTACAAGGAGAACACAGAGCATCACCTCCATCATCAGACTGACCCTATATATAATACTGTACATGGAGAACACAGAGCATCACCTCCATCATCAGACTGATCCTATATATAATACTGTACATGGAGAACACAGAGCGTCACCTCCATCATCAGACTGACCCTATATATAATACTGTACATGGAGAACACTGAGCGTCACCTCCATCATCAGACTGACCCTATATATAATACTGTACATGGAGAACACCGAGCGTCACCTCCATCATCAGACTGACCCTATATATAATACTGTACATGGAGAACACAGAGCGTCACCTCCATCATCAGACTGACCCTATATATAATACTGTACATGGAGAACACTGAGCATCACCTCCATCATCAGACAGACCCTACATATAATACTGTACATGGAGATCACAGAGCGTCACCTCCATCATCAGACAGACCCTACATATAATACTGTACATGGAGAACAGAGCGTCACCTCCATCATCAGACAGACCCTACATATAATACTGTACATGGAGAACACAGAGCGTCACCTCCATCATCAGACTGACCCTACATATAATACTGTACATGGAGAACACAGAGCGTCACCTCCATCATCAGACTGACCCTATATATAATACTGTACATGGAGAACACAGAGCGTCACCTCCATCATCAGACAGACCCTACATATAATACTGTACATGGAGAACACAGAGCGTCACCTCCATCATCAGACAGACCCTACATATAATACTGTACATGGAGAACACAGAGCATCACCTCCATCATCAGACTGACTCTATATATAATACTGTACATGGAGAACACAGAGCGTCACCTCCATCATCAGACAGACCCTACATATAATACTGTACATGGAGAACACAGAGCGTCACCTCCATCATCAGACAGACCCTACATATAATACTGTACATGGAGAACACAGAGCGTCACCTCCATAATCAGACTGACCCTATATATAATACTGTACAAGGAGAACACAGAGCGTCACCTCCATCATCAGACAGACCCTACATATAATACTGTACATGGAGAACACAGAGCGTCACCTCCATCATCAGACAGACCCTACATATAATACTGTACATGGAGAACACAGAGCGTCACCTCCATCATCAGACAGACCCTACATATAATACTGTACATGGAGAACACCGAGCGTCACCTCCATCATCAGACAGACCCTACATATAATACTGTACATGGAGAACACAGAGCGTCACCTCCATCATCAGACTGACCCTATATATAATACTGTACATGGAGATCACAGAGCATCACCCATCATCAGACTGACCCTAAATATAATACTGTACATGGAGAACACAGAGCGTCACCTCCATCATCAGACTGACCCTATATATAATACTGTACATGGAAAACACAGAGCGTCACCTCCATCATCAGACTGACCCTATATATAATACTGTACATGGAGAACACAGAGCGTCACCTCCATCATCAGACTGACCCTATATATAATACTGTACATGGAGAACACAGAGCGTCACCTCCATCATCAGACTGACCCTATATATAATACTGTACATGGAAAACACAGAGCGTCACCTCCATCATCAGACAGACCCTACATATAATACTGTACATGGAGAACACAGAGCGTCACCTCCATCATCAGACAGACCCTACATATAATAATGTACATGGAGAACACAGAGCGTCACCTCCATCATCAGACTGACCCAATATATAATACTGTACATGGAGATCACAGAGCATCACCCATCATCAGACTGACCCTAAATATAATACTGTACATGGAGAACACAGAGCGTCACCTCCATCATCAGACTGACCCTATATATAATACTGTACATGGAAAACACAGAGCGTCACCTCCATCATCAGACTGACCCTATATATAATACTGTACATGGAGAACACAGAGCGTCACCTCCATCATCAGACTGACCCTATATATAATACTGTACATGGAGAACACAGAGCGTCACCTCCATCATCAGACTGACCCTATATATAATACTGTACATGGAAAACACAGAGCGTCACCTCCATCATCAGACTGACCCTATATATAATACTGTACATGGAGAACACAGAGCGTCACCTCCATCATCAGACTGACCCTATATATAATACTGTACATGGAAAACACAGAGCGTCACCTCCATCATCAGACTGACCCTAAATATAATACTGTACATGGAGAACACAGAGCGTCACCTCCATCATCAGACTGACCCTATATATAATACTGTACATGGAAAACACTGAGCGTCACCTCCATCATCAGACTGACCATATATATAATACTGTACATGGAGATCACAGAGCATCACCTCCATCATCAGACTGACCCTATATATAATACTGTACATGGAAAACACAGAGCGTCACCTCCATCATCAGACTGACCCTAAATATAATACTGTACATGGAAAACACAGAGCGTCACCTCCATCATCAGACTGACCCTAAATATAATACTGTACATGGAGATCACAGAGCATCACCTCCATCATCAGACTGACCCTATATATAATACTGTACATGGAAAACACAGAGCGTCACCTCCATCATCAGACTGACCCTAAATATAATACTGTACATGGAGAACACAGAGCGTCACCTCCATCATCAGACTGACCCTAAATATAATACTGTACATGGAGATCACAGAGCATCACCTCCATCATCAGACTGACCCTATATATAATACTGTACATGGAAAACACAGAGCGTCACCTCCATCATCAGACTGACCCTAAATATAATACTGTACATGGAGATCACAGAGCATCACCTCCATCATCAGACTGACCCTATATATAATACTGTACATGGAAAACACAGAGCGTCACCTCCATCATCAGACTGACCCTATATATAATACTGTACATGGAGAACACAGAGCGTCACCTCCATCATCAGACTGACCCTATATATAATACTGTACATGGAGATCACAGAGCGTCACCTCCATCATCACACTGACCCTATATATAATACTGTACATGGAGAACACAGAGCGTCACCTCCATCATCAGACTGACCCTATATATAATAATGTACATGGAGATCACAGAGCGTCACCTCCATCATCACACTGACCCTATATATAATACTGTACATGGAGAACACAGAGCGTCACCTCCATCATCAGACTGACCCTATATATAATACTGTACATGGAGATCACAGAGCGTCACCTCCATCATCACACTGACCCTATATATAATACTGTACATGGAGAACACAGAGCGTCACCTCCATCATCAGACTGACCCTAAATATAATACTGTACATGGAGAACACAGAGCGTCACCTCCATCATCAGACTGACCCTATATATAATACTGTACATGGAAAACACTGAGCGTCACCTCCATCATCAGACTGACCCTATATATAATACTGTACATGGAGATCACAGAGCGTCACCTCCATCATCAGACTGACCCTAAATATAATACTGTACATGGAGAACACAGAGCGTCACCTCCATCATCAGACTGACCCTAAATATAATACTGTACATGGAGAACACAGAGCATCACCTCCATCATCAGACTGACCCTATATTTAATACTGTACATGGAAAACACTGAGCGTCACCTCCATCATCAGACTGACCCTAAATATAATACTGTACATGGAGAACACAGAGCGTCACCTCCATCATCAGACTGACCCTATATATAATACTGTACATGGAGAACACAGAGCATCACCTCCATCATCAGACTGACCCTATATATAATACTGTACATGGAGAACACAGAGCGTCACCTCCATCATCAGACTGACCCTATATATAATACTGTACATGGAAAACACTGAGCGTCACCTCCATCATCAGACTGACCCTATATATAATACTGTACATGGAGATCACAGAGCGTCACCTCCATCATCAGACTGACCCTAAATATAATACTGTACATGGAGAACACAGAGCGTCACCTCCATCATCAGACTGACCCTAAATATAATACTGTACATGGAGAACACAGAGCGTCACCTCCATCATCAGACTGACCCTATATTTAATACTGTACATGGAAAACACTGAGCGTCACCTCCATCATCAGACTGACCCTAAATATAATACTGTACATGGAGAACACAGAGCATCACCTCCATCATCAGACTGACCCTATATATAATACTGTACATGGAGAACACAGAGCGTCACCTCCATCATCAGACTGACCCTAAATATAATACTGTACATGGAGAACACAGAGCGTCACCTCCATCATCAGACTGACCCTAAATATAATACTGTACATGGAGAACACAGAGCGTCACCTCCATCATCAGACTGACCCTATATTTAATACTGTACATGGAAAACACTGAGCGTCACCTCCATCATCAGACTGACCCTAAATATAATACTGTACATGGAGAACACAGAGCATCACCTCCATCATCAGACTGACCCTAAATATAATACTGTACATGGAGAACACAGAGCGTCACCTCCATCATCAGACTGACCCTATATATAATACTGTACATGGAGAACACCGAGCATCACCTCCATCATCAGACTGACCCTATATATAATACTGTACATGGAGAACACAGAGCGTCACCTCCATCATCAGACTGACCCTATATATAATACTGTACATGGAGAACACCGAGCATCACCTCCATCATCAGACTGACCCTATATATAATACTGTACATGGAGAACACAGAGCGTCACCTCCATCACCAGACTGACCCTATATATAATACTGTACATGGAGAACACCGAGCATCACCTCCATCATCAGACTGACCCTATATATAATACTGTACATGGAGAACACAGAGCGTCACCTCCATCATCAGACTGACCCTATATATAATACTGTACATGGAGAACACCGAGCATCACCTCCATCATCAGACTGACCCTATATATAATACTGTACATGAAAAACACCGAGCATCACCTCCATCATCAGACTGACCCTATATATAATACTGTACATGGAGAACACCGAGAGTCACCTACATCATCAGACTGACCCTATATATAATACTGTACATGGAGAACACCGAGCATCACCTCCATCATCAGACTGACCCTATATATAATACTGTACATGGAGAACACAGAGCGTCACCTCCATCATCAGACTGACCCTATATATTATACTGTACATGGAGAACACAGAGCATCACCTCCATCATCAGACTGACCCTATATATAATACTGTACATGGAGAACACAGAGCATCACCTCCATTATCAGACTGACCCTATATATAATACTGCACATGAAGAACACAGAGCGTCACCTCCATCATCAAACTGACCCTATATATAATACTGTACATGGAGAACACAGAGCGTCACCTCCATCATCAGACTGACCCTATATATAATACTGTACATGGAGAACACAGAGCGTCACCTCCATCATCAGACTGATCCTATATATAATACTGTACATGGAGAACACAGAGCGTCACCTCCATCATCAGACTGACCCTATATATAATACTGTACATGGAGAACACAGAGCGTCTCCTCCATCATCAGACTGACCCTATATATAATACTGTACATGGAGAACACCGAGCATCACCTCCATCATCAAACTGACCCTATATATAATACTGTACATGGAGAACACAGAGCGTCACCTCCATCATCAGACTGACCCTATATATAATACTGTACATGGAGAACACAGAGCGTCACCTCCATCATCAGACTGACCCTATATATAATACTGTACATGGAGAACACAGAGCATCACCTCCATCATCAGACTGATCCTATATATAATACTGTACATGGAGAACACAGAGCGTCACCTCCATCATCAAACTGACCCTATATATAATACTGTACATGGAGAACACAGAGCGTCACCTCCATCATCAGACTGACCCTATATATAATACTGTACATGGAGATCACAGAGCATCACCTCCATCATCAGACTGATCCTATATATAATACTGTACATGGAGAACACAGAGCGTCACCTCCATCATCAGACTGACCCTATATATAATACTGTACATGGAGAACACTGAGCGTCACCTCCATCATCAGACTGACCCTATATATAATACTGTACATGGAGAACACCGAGCGTCACCTCCATCATCAGACTGACCCTATATATAATACTGTACATGGAGAACACAGAGCGTCACCTCCATCATCAGACTGACCCTATATATAATACTGTACATGGAGAACACTGAGCGTCACCTCCATCATCAGACTGACCCTATATATAATACTGTACATGGAGAACACCGAGCGTCACCTCCATCATCAGACTGACCCTATATATAATACTGTACAAGGAGAACACAGAGCATCACCTCCATCATCAGACTGACCCTATATATAATACTGTACATGGAGAACACAGAGCATCACCTCCATCATCAGACTGATCCTATATATAATACTGTACATGGAGAACACAGAGCGTCACCTCCATCATCAGACTGACCCTATATATAATACTGTACATGGAGAACACTGAGCGTCACCTCCATCATCAGACTGACCCTATATATAATACTGTACATGGAGAACACCGAGCGTCACCTCCATCATCAGACTGACCCTATATATAATACTGTACATGGAGAACACAGAGCGTCACCTCCATCATCAGACTGACCCTATATATAATACTGTACATGGAGAACACTGAGCATCACCTCCATCATCAGACAGACCCTACATATAATACTGTACATGGAGATCACAGAGCGTCACCTCCATCATCAGACAGACCCTACATATAATACTGTACATGGAGAACAGAGCGTCACCTCCATCATCAGACAGACCCTACATATAATACTGTACATGGAGAACACAGAGCGTCACCTCCATCATCAGACTGACCCTACATATAATACTGTACATGGAGAACACAGAGCGTCACCTCCATCATCAGACTGACCCTATATATAATACTGTACATGGAGAACACAGAGCGTCACCTCCATCATCAGACAGACCCTACATATAATACTGTACATGGAGAACACAGAGCGTCACCTCCATCATCAGACAGACCCTACATATAATACTGTACATGGAGAACACAGAGCATCACCTCCATCATCAGACTGACTCTATATATAATACTGTACATGGAGAACACAGAGCGTCACCTCCATCATCAGACAGACCCTACATATAATACTGTACATGGAGAACACAGAGCGTCACCTCCATCATCAGACAGACCCTACATATAATACTGTACATGGAGAACACAGAGCGTCACCTCCATAATCAGACTGACCCTATATATAATACTGTACAAGGAGAACACAGAGCGTCACCTCCATCATCAGACAGACCCTACATATAATACTGTACATGGAGAACACAGAGCGTCACCTCCATCATCAGACAGACCCTACATATAATACTGTACATGGAGAACACAGAGCGTCACCTCCATCATCAGACTGACCCTATATATAATACTGTACATGGAGATCACAGAGCATCACCCATCATCAGACTGACCCTAAATATAATACTGTACATGGAGAACACAGAGCGTCACCTCCATCATCAGACTGACCCTATATATAATACTGTACATGGAAAACACAGAGCGTCACCTCCATCATCAGACTGACCCTATATATAATACTGTACATGGAGAACACAGAGCGTCACCTCCATCATCAGACTGACCCTATATATAATACTGTACATGGAGAACACAGAGCGTCACCTCCATCATCAGACTGACCCTATATATAATACTGTACATGGAAAACACAGAGCGTCACCTCCATCATCAGACAGACCCTACATATAATACTGTACATGGAGAACACAGAGCGTCACCTCCATCATCAGACAGACCCTACATATAATACTGTACATGGAGAACACAGAGCGTCACCTCCATCATCAGACTGACCCAATATATAATACTGTACATGGAGATCACAGAGCATCACCCATCATCAGACTGACCCTAAATATAATACTGTACATGGAGAACACAGAGCGTCACCTCCATCATCAGACTGACCCTATATATAATACTGTACATGGAAAACACAGAGCGTCACCTCCATCATCAGACTGACCCTATATATAATACTGTACATGGAGAACACAGAGCGTCACCTCCATCATCAGACTGACCCTATATATAATACTGTACATGGAGAACACAGAGCGTCACCTCCATCATCAGACTGACCCTATATATAATACTGTACATGGAAAACACAGAGCGTCACCTCCATCATCAGACTGACCCTATATATAATACTGTACATGGAGAACACAGAGCGTCACCTCCATCATCAGACTGACCCTATATATAATACTGTACATGGAAAACACAGAGCGTCACCTCCATCATCAGACTGACCCTAAATATAATACTGTACATGGAGAACACAGAGCGTCACCTCCATCATCAGACTGACCCTATATATAATACTGTACATGGAAAACACTGAGCGTCACCTCCATCATCAGACTGACCATATATATAATACTGTACATGGAGATCACAGAGCATCACCTCCATCATCAGACTGACCCTATATATAATACTGTACATGGAAAACACAGAGCGTCACCTCCATCATCAGACTGACCCTAAATATAATACTGTACATGGAAAACACAGAGCGTCACCTCCATCATCAGACTGACCCTAAATATAATACTGTACATGGAGATCACAGAGCATCACCTCCATCATCAGACTGACCCTATATATAATACTGTACATGGAAAACACAGAGCGTCACCTCCATCATCAGACTGACCCTAAATATAATACTGTACATGGAGAACACAGAGCGTCACCTCCATCATCAGACTGACCCTAAATATAATACTGTACATGGAGATCACAGAGCATCACCTCCATCATCAGACTGACCCTATATATAATACTGTACATGGAAAACACAGAGCGTCACCTCCATCATCAGACTGACCCTAAATATAATACTGTACATGGAAAACACAGAGCGTCACCTCCATCATCAGACTGACCCTAAATATAATACTGTACATGGAGATCACAGAGCATCACCTCCATCATCAGACTGACCTTATATATAATACTGTACATGGAAAACACAGAGCGTCACCTCCATCATCAGACTGACCCTATATATAATACTGTACATGGAGAACACAGAGCGTCACCTCCATCATCAGACTGACCCTATATATAATACTGTACATGGAGATCACAGAGCGTCACCTCCATCATCACACTGACCCTATATATAATACTGTACATGGAGAACACAGAGCGTCACCTCCATCATCAGACTGACCCTATATATAATAATGTACATGGAGATCACAGAGCGTCACCTCCATCATCACACTGACCCTATATATAATACTGTACATGGAGAACACAGAGCGTCACCTCCATCATCAGACTGACCCTATATATAATACTGTACATGGAGATCACAGAGCGTCACCTCCATCATCACACTGACCCTATATATAATACTGTACATGGAGAACACAGAGCGTCACCTCCATCATCAGACTGACCCTAAATATAATACTGTACATGGAGAACACAGAGCGTCACCTCCATCATCAGACTGACCCTATATATAATACTGTACATGGAAAACACTGAGCGTCACCTCCATCATCAGACTGACCCTATATATAATACTGTACATGGAGATCACAGAGCGTCACCTCCATCATCAGACTGACCCTAAATATAATACTGTACATGGAGAACACAGAGCGTCACCTCCATCATCAGACTGACCCTAAATATAATACTGTACATGGAGAACACAGAGCGTCACCTCCATCATCAGACTGACCCTATATTTAATACTGTACATGGAAAACACTGAGCGTCACCTCCATCATCAGACTGACCCTAAATATAATACTGTACATGGAGAACACAGAGCATCACCTCCATCATCAGACTGACCCTATATATAATACTGTACATGGAGAACACAGAGCGTCACCTCCATCATCAGACTGACCCTATATATAATACTGTACATGGAAAACACTGAGCGTCACCTCCATCATCAGACTGACCCTATATATAATACTGTACATGGAGATCACAGAGCGTCACCTCCATCATCAGACTGACCCTAAATATAATACTGTACATGGAGAACACAGAGCGTCACCTCCATCATCAGACTGACCCTAAATATAATACTGTACATGGAGAACACAGAGCGTCACCTCCATCATCAGACTGACCCTATATTTAATACTGTACATGGAAAACACTGAGCGTCACCTCCATCATCAGACTGACCCTAAATATAATACTGTACATGGAGAACACAGAGCATCACCTCCATCATCAGACTGACCCTATATATAATACTGTACATGGAGATCACAGAGCGTCACCTCCATCATCAGACTGACCCTAAATATAATACTGTACATGGAGAACACAGAGCGTCACCTCCATCATCAGACTGACCCTAAATATAATACTGTACATGGAGAACACAGAGCGTCACCTCCATCATCAGACTGACCCTATATTTAATACTGTACATGGAAAACACTGAGCGTCACCTCCATCATCAGACTGACCCTAAATATAATACTGTACATGGAGAACACAGAGCATCACCTCCATCATCAGACTGACCCTAAATATAATACTGTACATGGAGAACACAGAGCGTCACCTCCATCATCAGACTGACCCTATATTTAATACTGTACATGGAAAACACTGAGCGTCACCTCCATCATCAGACTGACCCTAAATATAATACTGTACATGGAGAACACAGAGCGTCACCTCCATCATCAGACTGACCCTATATATAATACTGTACATGGAGATCACAGAGCATCACCTCCATCATCAGACTGACCCTAAATATAATACTGTACATGGAGAACACAGAGCATCACCTCCATCATCAGACTGACCCTATATATAATACTGTACATGGAGAACACAGAGCGTCACCTCCATCATCAGACTGACCCTATATATAATACTGTACATGGAGAACACAGAGCGTCACCTCCATCATCAGACTGACCCAATATATAATACTGTACATGGAGAACACAGAGCGTCACCTCCATCATCAGACTGACCCTATATATAATACTGTACATGGAGAACACAGAGCGTCACCTCCATCATCAGACTGACCCTATATATAATACTGTACATGGAGAACACAGAGCGTCACCTCCATCATCAGACTGACCCTATATATAATACTGTACATGGAGAACACAGAGCATCACCTCCATCATCAGACTGATCCTATATATAATACTGTACATGGAGAACACAGAGCATCACCTCCATCATCAGACTGACCCTATATATAATACTGTACATGGAGAACACAGAGCGTCACCTCCATCATCAGACTGACCCTAAATATAATACTGTATATGGAGAACACAGAGCGTCACCTCCATCATCAGACTGACCCTATATATAATACTGTACATGGAGAACACAGAGCGTCACCTCCATCATCAGACTGACCCTATATATAATACTGTACATGGAGAACACAGAGCGTCACCTCCATCATCAGACTGACCCTATATATAATACTGTACATGGAGAACACAGAGCATCACCTCCATCATCAGACTGACCCTATATATAATACTGTACATGGAGAACACAGAGCATCACCTCCATCATCAGACTGACCCTATATATAATACTGTACATGGAGATCACAGAGCATCACCTCCATCATCAGACTGACCCTAAATATAATACTGTACATGGAAAACACAGAGCGTCACCTCCATCATCAGACTGACCCTATATATAATACTGTACATGGAGAACACAGAGCGTCACCTCCATCATCAGACTGACCCTAAATATAATACTGTACATGGAGAACACAGAGCATCACCTCCATCATCAGACTGACCCTAAATATAATACTGTACATGGAGAACACAGAGCATCACCTCCATCATCAGACTGACCCTATATATAATACTGTACATGGAGATCACAGAGCATCACCTCCATCATCAGACTGACCCTATATATAATACTGTACATGGAGAACACCGAGCGTCACCTCCATCATCAGACTGACCCTAAATATAATACTGTACATGGAGAACACAGAGCGTCACCTCCATCATCAGACTGACCCTATATATAATACTGTACATGGAGAACACAGAGCGTCACCTCCATCATCAGACTGACCCTATATATAATACTGTACATGGAGAACACAGAGCGTCACCTCCATCATCAGACTGATCCTATATATAATACTGTACATGGAGAACACAGAGCATCACCTCCATCATCAGACTGACCCTACATATAATACTGTACATGGAGAACACAGAGCGTCACCTCCATCATCAGACTGACCCTAAATATAATACTGTACATGGAGAACACAGAGCGTCACCTCCATCATCAGACTGACCCTATATAAAATACTGTACATGGAGAACACAGAGCGTCACCTCCATCATCAGACTGACCCTATATATAATACTGTACATGGAGATCACAGAGCATCACCTCCATCATCAGACTGACCCTAAATATAATACTGTACATGGAAAACACAGAGCGTCACCTCCATCATCAGACTGACCCTATATATAATACTGTACATGGAGAACACCGAGCGTCACCTCCATCATCAGACTGACCCTAAATATAATACTGTACATGGAGAACACAGAGCGTCACCTCCATCATCAGACTGACCCTAAATATAATACTGTACAAGGAGAACACAGAGCATCACCTCCATCATCAGACTGACCCTAAATATAATACTGTACATGGAGAACACAGAGCATCACCTCCATCATCAGACTGACCCTATATATAATACTGTACATGGAGAACACAGAGCATCACCTCCATCATCAGACTGACCCTATATATAATACTGTACATGGAGAACACAGAGCATCACCTCCATCATCAGACTGACCCTATATATAATACTGTACATGGAGAACACAGAGCGTCACCTCCATCATCAGACTGACCCTATATATAATACTGTACATGGAGAACACAGAGCATCACCTCCATCATCAGACTGACCCTATATATAATACTGTACATGGAGAACACAGAGCATCACCTCCATCATCAGACTGACCCTATATATAATACTGTACATGGAGAACACAGAGCATCACCTCCATCATCAGACTGACCCTATATATAATACTGTACATGGAGAACACAGAGCGTCACCTCCATCATCAGACTGACCCTATATATAATACTGTACATGGAGAACACAGAGCATCACCTCCATTATCAGACTGACCCTATATATAATACTGTACATGGAGATCACAGAGCGTCACCCTCCATCATCAGACTGACCCTATATATAATACTGTACATGGAGAACACAGAGCATCACCTCCATTATCAGACTGACCCTATATATAATACTGTACATGGAGAACACAGAGCGTCACCTCCATCATCAGACTGACCCTATATATAATACTGTACATGGAGAACACAGAGCGTCACCTCCATCATCAGACTGACCCTATATATAATACTGTACATGGAGAACACAGAGCGTCACCTCCATCATCAGACTGACCCTATATATAATACTGTACATGGAGAACACAGAGCATCACCTCCATTATCAGACTGACCCTATATATAATACTGTACATGGAGATCACAGAGCGTCACCCTCCATCATCAGACAGATCCTATATATAATACTGTACATGGAGAACACAGAGCATCACCTCCATTATCAGACTGACCCTATATATAATACTGTACATGGAGAACACAGAGCGTCACCTCCATCATCAGACTGACCCTATATATAATACTGTACATGGAGAACACAGAGCGTCACCTCCATCATCAGACTGACCCTATATATAATACTGTACATGGAGAACACAGAGCGTCACCCTCCATCATCAGACTGACCCTATATATAATACTGTACATGGAGAACACAGAGCGTCACCTCCATAATCAGACTGACCCTATATATAATACTGTACATGGAGAACACAGAGCGTCACCTCCATCATCAGACTGACCCTACATATAATACTGTACATGGAGAACACAGAGCATCACCTCCATCATCAGACTGACCCTATATATAATACTGTACATGGAGAACACAGAGCATCACCTCCATCATCAGACTGACACTATATATAATACTGTACATGACATGGAGAACACAGAGCGTCACCTCCATCATCAGACTGACCCTATATATAATACTGTACATGGAGAACACAGAGCGTCACCTCCATCATCAGACTGACCCTAAATATAATACTGTACATGAAGAACACAGAGCGTCACCTCCATCATCAGACTGACCCTATATATAATACTGTACATGGAGAACACAGAGCGTCACCTCCATCATCAGACTGACCCTATATATAATACTGTACATGGAGAACACAGAGCATCACCTCCATCATCAGACTGACCCTATATATAATACTGTACATGGAGAACACTGAGCGTCACCTCCATCATCAGACTGACCCTATATATAATACTGTACATGGAGAACACAGAGCATCACCTCCATCATCAGACTGACCCTATATATAATACTGTACATGGAGAACACAGAGCGTCACCTCCATCATCAGACTGACCCTATATATAATACTGTACATGGAGAACACCGAGCATCACCTCCATCATCAGACTGACCCTATATATAATACTGTACATGGAGAACACAGAGCATCACCTCCATCATCAGACTGACCCTATATATAATACTGTACATGGAGATCACAGAGCATCACCTCCATCATCAGACTGACCCTATATATAATACTGTACATGGAGAACACAGAGCGTCACCTCCATCATCAGACTGACCCTATATATAATACTGTACATGGAGAACACAGAGCGTCACCTCCATCATCAGACTGACCCTATATATAATACTGTACATGGAGAACACAGAGCATCACCTCCATCATCAGACTGACCCTATATATAATACTGTACATGGAGAACACAGAGCGTCACCTCCATCATCAGACTGACCCTATATATAATACTGTACATGGAGAACACCGAGCATCACCTCCATCATCAGACTGACCCTATATATAATACTGTACATGGAGAACACAGAGCATCACCTCCATCATCAGACTGACCCTATATATAATACTGTACATGGAGATCACAGAGCATCACCTCCATCATCAGACTGACCCTATATATAATACTGTACATGGAGAACACAGAGCGTCACCTCCATCATCAGACTGATCCTATATATAATACTGTACATGGAGAACACAGAGCGTCACCTCCATCATCAGACTGACCCTATATATAATACTGTACATGGAGAACACAGAGCGTCACCTCCATCATCAGACTGACCCTACATATAATACTGTACATGGAGAACACAGAGCGTCACCTCCATCATCAGACTGATCCTATATATAATACTGTACATGGAGATCACAGAGCATCACCTCCATCATCAGACTGACCCTACATATAATACTGTACATGGAGATCACAGAGCATCACCTCCATCATCAGACTGACCCTACATATAATACTGTACATGGAGATCACAGAGCGTCACCTCCATCATCAGACTGATCCTATATATAATACTGTACATGGAGATCACAGAGCATCACCTCCATCATCAGACTGACCCTATATATAATACTGTACATGGAGATCACAGAGCATCACCTCCATCATCAGACTGACCCTACATATAATACTGTACATGGAGATCACAGAGCGTCACCTCCATCATCAGACTGACCCTATATATAATACTGTACATGGAGAACACAGAGCGTCACCTCCATCATCAGACTGACCCTACATATAATACTGTACATGGAGAACAGAGCGTCACCTCCATCATCAGACTGACCCTATATATAATACTGTACATGGAGAACACCGAGCGTCACCTCCATCATCAGACTGATCCTATATATAATACTGTACATGGAGAACACAGAGCGTCACCTCCATCATCAGACTGATCCTATATATAATACTGTACATGGAGAACACAGAGCATCACCTCCATCATCAGACTGACCCTATATATAATACTGTACATGGAGAACGCCGAGCATCACCTCCATCATCAGACTGACCCTATATATAATACTGTACATGGAGATCACAGAGCATCACCTCCATCATCAGACTGACCCTATATATAATACTGTACATGGAGATCACAGAGCATCACCTCCATCATCAGACTGACCCTATATATAATACTGTACATGGAGAACACCGAGCGTCACCTCCATCATCAGACTGATCCTATATATAATACTGTACATGGAGAACACAGAGCGTCACCTCCATCATCAGACTGATCCTATATATAATACTGTACATGGAGAACACCGAGCGTCACCTCCATCATCAGACTGATCCTATATATAATACTGTACATGGAGAACACCGAGCGTCACCTCCATCATCAGACTGATCCTATATATAATACTGTACATGGAGAACACCGAGCGTCACCTCCATCATCAGACTGACCCTATATATAATACTGTACATGGAGAACACCGAGCGTCACCTCCATCATCAGACTGATCCTATATATAATACTGTACATGGAGATCACAGAGCATCACCTCCATCATCAGACTGACCCTATATATAATACTGTACATGGAGAACACCGAGCGTCACCTCCATCATCAGACTGACCCTATATATAATACTGTACATGGAGAACACCGAGCGTCACCTCCATCATCAGACTGATCCTATATATAATACTGTACATGGAGAACACCGAGCGTCACCTCCATCATCAGACTGATCCTATATATAATACTGTACATGGAGAACACCGAGCGTCACCTCCATCATCAGACTGATCCTATATATAATACTGTACATGGAGAACACAGAGCGTCACCTCCATCATCAGACTGATCCTATATATAATACTGTACATGGAGAACACAGAGCATCACCTCCATCATCAGACTGACCCTATATATAATACTGTACATGGAGAACGCCGAGCATCACCTCCATCATCAGACTGACCCTATATATAATACTGTACATGGAGATCACAGAGCATCACCTCCATCATCAGACTGACCCTATATATAATACTGTACATGGAGATCACAGAGCATCACCTCCATCATCAGACTGACCCTATATATAATACTGTACATGGAGATCACAGAGCATCACCTCCATCATCAGACTGACCCTATATATAATACTGTACATGGAGAACACAGAGCGTCACCTCCATCATCAGACTGATCCTATATATAATACTGTACATGGAGAACACAGAGCATCACCTCCATCATCAGACTGACCCTATATATAATACTGTACATGGAGAACGCCGAGCATCAACTCCATCATCAGACTGACCCTATATATAATACTGTACATGGAGATCACAGAGCGTCACCTCCATCATCAGACTGACCCTATATAAAATACTGTACATGGAGAACACAGAGCGTCACCTCCATCATCAGACTGACCCTATATATAATACTGTACATGGAGATCACAGAGCATCACCTCCATCATCAGACTGACCCTATATATAATACTGTACATGGAGAACACAGAGCGTCACCTCCATCATCAGACTGACCCTATATATAATACTGTACATGGAGAACACAGAGCATCACCTCCATCATCAGACTGACCCTATATAAAATACTGTACATGGAGAACACAGAGCGTCACCTCCATCATCAGACTGACCCTATATATAATACTGTACATGGAGATCACAGAGCATCACCTCCATCATCAGACTGACCCTACATATAATACTGTACATGACATGGAGAACACTGAGCGTCACCTCCATCATCAGACTGACCCTATATATAATACTGTACATGGAGATCACAGAGCATCACCTCCATCATCAGACTGACCCTACATATAATACTGTACATGGAGAACACAGAGCATCACCTCCATCATCAGACTGACCCTATATATAATACTGTACATGGAGATCACAGAGCATCACCTCCATCATCAGACTGACCCTACATATAATACTGTACATGGAGAACACAGAGCGTCACCTCCATCATCAGACTGACCCTAAATATAATACTGTACATGGAGAACACAGAGCGTCACCTCCATCATCAGACTGACCCTATATATAATACTGTACATGGAAAACACAGAGCGTCACCTCCATCATCAGACTGACCCTATATATAATACTGTACATGGAGAACACAGAGCGTCACCTCCATCATCAGACTGACCCTATATATAATACTGTACATGGAGAACACAGAGCGTCACCTCCATCATCAGACTGACCATATATATAATACTGTACATGGAGAACACAGAGCGTCACCTCCATCATCAGACTGACCCTATATATAATACTGTACATGGAGAACACAGAGCATCACCTCCATCATCAGACTGACCCTATATATAATACTGTACATGGAGAACACAGAGCATCACCTCCATCATCAGACTGACCCTATATATAATACTGTACATGGAGAACACAGAGCGTCACCTCCATCATCAGACTGACCCTATATATAATACTGTACATGGAGAACACCGAGCATCACCTCCATCATCAGACTGACCCTATATATAATACTGTACATGGAGATCACAGAGCGTCACCTCCATCATCAGACTGACCCTACATATAATACTGTACATGGAGAACACAGAGCATCACCTCCATCATCAGACTGACCCTAAATATAATACTGTACATGGAGAACACAGAGCATCACCTCCATCATCAGACTGACCCTATATATAATACTGTACATGGAGAACACAGAGCGTCACCTCCATCATCAGACTGACCCTATATATAATACTGTACATGGAGAACACAGAGCGTCACCTCCATCATCAGACTGACCCTATATATAATACTGTACATGGAGAACACCGAGCATCACCTCCATCATCAGACTGACCCTATATATAATACTGTACATGGAGAACACCGAGCATCACCTCCATCATCAGACTGACCCTATATATAATACTGTACATGGAGATCACAGAGCATCACCTCCATCATCAGACTGACCCTATATATAATACTGTACATGGAGAACACTGAGCATCACCTCCATCATCAGACTGACCCTATATATAATACTGTACATGGAGAACAACGAGCGTCACCTCCATCATCAGACTGACCCTAAATATAATACTGTACATGGAGAACACAGAACATCACCTCCATCATCAGACTGACCCTATATATAATACTGTACATGGAGAACACAGAGCGTCACCTCCATCATCAGACTGACCCAATATATAATACTGTACATGGAGAACACAGAGCGTCACCTCCATCATCAGACTGACCCTATATATAATACTGTACATGGAGAACACAGAGCGTCACCTCCATCATCAGACTGACCCTATATATAATACTGTACATGGAGAACACAGAGCGTCACCTCCATCATCAGACTGACCCAATATATAATACTGTACATGGAGAACACAGAGCATCACCTCCATCATCAGACTGACCCTATATATAATACTGTACATGGAGAACACAGAGCGTCACCTCCATCATCAGACTGACCCTATATATAATACTGTACATGGAGAACACAGAGCGTCACCTCCATCATCAGACTGACCCAATATATAATACTGTACATGGAGAACACCGAGCATCACCTCCATCATCAGACTGACCCTATATATAATACTGTACATGGAGAACACCGAGCATCACCTCCATCATCAGACTGACCCTAAATATAATACTGTACATGGAGAACACCGAGCGTCACCTCCATCATCAGACTGATCCTATATATAATACTGTACATGGAGAACACAGAGCGTCACCTCCATCATCAGACTGACCCTAAATATAATACTGTACATGGAGAACACAGAGCGTCACCTCCATCATCAGACTGACCCTATATATAATACTGTACATGGAGAACACAGAGCGTCACCTCCATCATCAGACTGACCCTATATATAATACTGTACATGGAGAACACAGAGCGTCACCTCCATCATCAGACTGACCCTATATATAATACTGTACATGGAGAACACAGAGCGTCACCTCCATCATCAGACTGACCCTATATATAATACTGTACATGGAGAACACAGAGCGTCACCTCCATCATCAGACTGACCCTATATATAATACTGTACATGGAGAACACAGAGCGTCACCTCCATCATCAGACTGACCCTAAATATAATACTGTACATGGAGAACACAGAGCGTCACCTCCATCATCAGACTGACCCTATATATAATACTGTACATGGAGAACACAGAGCGTCACCTCCATCATCAGACTGACCCTAAATATAATACTGTACATGGAGAACACAGAGCGTCACCTCCATCATCAGACTGACCCTATATATAATACTGTACATGGAGAACACAGAGCGTCACCTCCATCATCAGACTGACCCTAAATATAATACTGTACATGGAGAACACAGAGCGTCACCTCCATCATCAGACTGACCCTATATATAATACTGTACATGGAGAACAGAGCGTCACCTCCATCATCAGACTGACCCTATATATAATACTGTACATGGAGAACACAGAGCGTCACCTCCATCATCAGACTGACCCTATATATAATACTGTACATGGAGAACACAGAGCGTCACCTCCATCATCAGACTGACCCTATATATAATACTGTACATGGAGAACACAGAGCGTCACCTCCATCATCAGACTGACCCTATATATAATACTGTACATGGAGAACACAGAGCGTCACCTCCATCATCAGACTGACCCTAAATATAATACTGTACATGGAGAACACAGAGCATCACCTCCATCATCAGACTGACCCTATATATAATACTGTACATGGAGAACACAGAGCGTCACCTCCATCATCAGACTGACCCTATATATAATACTGTACATGGAGAACACTGAGCATCTCCTCCATCATCAGACTGACCCAATATATAATACTGTACATGGAGAACACCGAGCGTCACCTCCATCATCAGACTGACCCTATATATAATACTGTACATGGAGAACACTGAGCATCTCCTCCATCATCAGACTGATCCTATATATAATACTGTACATGGAGAACACAGAGCATCACCTCCATCATCAGACAGACCCTATATATAATACTGTACATGGAGAACACAGAGCATCACCTCCATCATCAGACTGATCCTATATATAATACTGTACACGGAGAACACAGAGCGTCACCTCCATCATCAGACTGACCCTATATATAATACTGTACACGGAGAACACAGAGCGTCACCTCCATCATCAGACTGACCCTATATATAATACTGTACATGGAGAACACCGAGCGTCACCTCCATCATCAGACTGACCCTATATATAATACTGTACATGGAGAACACTGAGCATCTCCTCCATCATCAGACTGATCCTATATATAATACTGTACATGGAGAACACAGAGCATCACCTCCATCATCAGACAGACCCTATATATAATACTGTACATGGAGAACACAGAGCGTCACCTCCATCATCAGACTGACCCAATATATAATACTGTACATGGAGAACACAGAGCGTCACCTCCATCATCAGACTGACCCTATATATAATACTGTACATGGAGAACACCGAGCATCACCTCCATCATCAGACTGACCCTATATATAATACTGTACATGGAGAACACTGAGCATCTCCTCCATCATCAGACTGATCCTATATATAATACTGTACATGGAGAACACAGAGCATCACCTCCATCATCAGACTGATCCTATATATAATACTGTACATGGAGAACACAGAGCGTCACCTCCATCATCAGACTGACCCTATATATAATACTGTACATGGAGAACACTGAGCATCTCCTCCATCATCAGACTGATCCTATATATAATACTGTACATGGAGAACACAGAGCGTCACCTCCATCATCAGACTGACCCTATATATAATACTGTACATGGAGATCACAGAGCATCACCTCCATCATCAGACTGATCCTATATATAATACTGTACATGGAGAACACAGAGCATCAACTCCATCATCAGACTGATCCTATATATAATACTGTACATGGAGATCACAGAGCATCACCTCCATCATCAGACTGACCCTATATATAATACTGTACATGGAGATCACAGAGCATCACCTCCATCATCAGACTGACCCTAAATATAATACTGTACATGGAGAACACAGAGCATCACCTCCATCATCAGACTGACCCTATATATAATACTGTACATGGAGAACACAGAGCATCACCTCCATCATCAGACTGACCCTATATATAATACTGTACATGGAGATCACAGAGCATCACCTCCATCATCAGACTGATCCTATATATAATACTGTACATGGAGAACACAGAGCATCACCTCCATCATCAGACTGATCCTATATATAATACTGTACATGGAGAACACAGAGCGTCACCTCCATCATCAGACTGACCCTATATATAATACTGTACATGGAGATCACAGAGCATCACCTCCATCATCAGACTGATCCTATATATAATACTGTACATGGAGAACACAGAGCATCACCTCCATCATCAGACTGACCCTATATATAATACTGTACATGGAGATCACAGAGCATCACCTCCATCATCAGACTGACCCTAAATATAATACTGTACATGGAGAACACAGAGCATCACCTCCATCATCAGACTGACCCTATATATAATACTGTACATGGAGAACACAGAGCATCACCTCCATCATCAGACTGACCCTATATATAATACTGTACATGGAGAACACAGAGCGTCACCTCCATCATCAGACTGACCCTATATATAATACTGTACATGGAGAACACAGAGCGTCACCTCCATCATCAGACTGACCCTATATATAATACTGTACATGGAGAACACAGAGCGTCACCTCCATCATCAGACTGACCCTATATATAATACTGTACATGGAGATCACAGAGCATCACCTCCATCATCAGACTGACCCTATATATAATACTGTACATGGAGAACACAGAGCGTCACCTCCATCATCAGACTGACCCTATATATAATACTGTACATGGAGATCACAGAGCATCACCTCCATCATCAGACTGACCCTATATATAATACTGTACATGGAGAACACAGAGCGTCACCTCCATCATCAGACTGACCCTATATATAATACTGTACATGGAGATCACAGAGCATCACCTCCATCATCAGACTGACCCTAAATATAATACTGTACATGGAGAACACAGAGCGTCACCTCCATCATCAGACTGACCCTAAATATAATACTGTACATGGAGAACACAGAGCATCAACTCCATCATCAGACTGACCCTATATATAATACTGTACATGGAGAACACAGAGCATCACCTCCATCATCAGACTGACCCTATATATAATACTGTACATGGAGAACACAGAGCATCACCTCCATCAACAGACTGACCCTATATATAATACTGTACATGGAGAACACAGAGCATCAACTCCATCATCAGACTGACCCTATATATAATACTGTACATGGAAAACACAGAGCATCACCTCCATCATCAGACTGACCCTATATATAATACTGTACATGGAGAACACAGAGCATCACCTCCATCATCAGACTGACCCTATATATAATACTGTACATGGAGAACACAGAGCATCACCTCCATCAACAGACTGACCCTATATATAATACTGTACATGGAGAACACAGAGCATCACCTCCATCATCAGACTGACCCTATATATAATACTGTACATGGAAAACACAGAGCATCACCTCCATCATCAGACTGACCCTATATATAATACTGTAGATGGAGAACACAGAGCGTCACCTCCATCATCAGACTGATCCTTTATATAATACTGTACATGGAGAACACAGAGCGTCACCTCCATCATCAGACTGACCCTATATATAATACTGTACATGGAGAACACAGAGCGTCACCTCCATCATCAGACTGATCCTATATATAATACTGTACATGGAGAACACAGAGCGTTACCTCCATCATCAGACTGACCCTACATATAATACTGTACATGGAGAACACAGAGCGTCACCTCCATCATCAGACTGACCCTATATATAATACTGTACATGGAGAACACAGAGCGTCACCTCCATCATCAGACTGACCCTATATATAATACTGTACATGGAGAACACAGAGCGTCACCTCCATCATCAGACTGACCCTATATATAATACTGTACATGGAGAACACAGAGCGTCACCTCCATCATCAGACTGATCCTATATATAATACTGTACATGGAGAACACAGAGCGTCACCTCCATCATCAGACTGACCCTACATATAATAATGTACATGGAGAACACAGAGCGTCACCTCCATCATCAGACTGACCCTATATATAATACTGTACATGGAGAACACAGAGCGTCACCTCCATCATCAGACTGACCCTATATATAATACTGTACATGGAGAACGCCGAGCATCACCTCCATCATCAGACTGACCCTATATAAAATACTGTACATGGAGAACACAGAGCGTCACCTCCATCATCAGACTGACCCTATATAAAATACTGTACATGGAGATCACAGAGCATCACCTCCATCATCAGACTGACCCTATATATAATACTGTACATGACATGGAGAACACTGAGCGTCACCTCCATCATCAGACTGACCCTATATATAATACTGTACATGGAGATCACAGAGCATCACCTCCATCATCAGACTGACCCTACATATAATACTGTACATGGAGAACACAGAGCATCACCTCCATCATCAGACTGACCCTATATATATAATACTGTACATGGAGATCACAGAGCATCACCTCCATCATCAGACTGACCCTAAATATAATACTGTACATGGAGAACACAGAGCGTCACCTCCATCATCAGACTGACCCTAAATATAATACTGTACATGGAGAACACAGAGCATCACCTCCATCATCAGACTGACCCTATATATAATACTGTACATGGAGAACAGAGCGTCACCTCCATCATCAGACTGACCCTATATATAATACTGTACATGGAGAACACCGAGCGTCACCTCCATCATCAGACTGACCCTATATATACTACTGTACATGGAGAACACGGAGCATCACCTCCATCATCAGACTGACCCTATATATAATACTGTACATGGAGAACACCGAGCGTCACCTCCATCATCAGACTGACCCTAAATATAATACTGTACATGGAGAACACAGAGCATCACCTCCATCATCAGACTGACCCTACATATAATACTGTACATGGAGATCACAGAGCGTCACCTCCATCATCAGACTGATCCTATATATAATACTGTACATGGAGAACACAGAGCGTCACCTCCATCATCAGACTGACCCTACATATAATACTGTACATGGAGAACACAGAGCGTCACCTCCATCATCAGACTGACCCTATATATAATACTGTACATGGAGAACACAGAGCGTCACCTCCATCATCAGACTGACCCTATATATAATACTGTACATGGAGAACGCCGAGCATCACCTCCATCATCAGACTGACCCTATATATAATACTGTACATGGAGAACACAGAGCGTCACCTCCATCATCAGACTGACCCTATATAAAATACTGTACATGGAGAACACAGAGCGTCACCTCCATCATCAGACTGACCCTATATATAATACTGTACATGGAGATCACAGAGCATCACCTCCATCATCAGACTGACCCTATATATAATACTGTACATGACATGGAGAACACTGAGCGTCACCTCCATCATCAGACTGACCCTATATATAATACTGTACATGGAGAACACAGAGCATCACCTCCATCATCAGACTGACCCTAAATATAATACTGTACATGGAGAACACAGAGCATCACCTCCATCATCAGACTGACCCTAAATATAATACTGTACATGGAGAACACAGAGCGTCACCTCCATCATCAGACTGACCCTATATATAATACTGTACATGGAGAACACAGAGCATCACCTCCATCATCAGACTGACCCTATATATATAATACTGTACATGGAGATCACAGAGCATCACCTCCATCATCAGACTGACCCTACATATAATACTGTACATGGAGAACACAGAGCATCACCTCCATCATCAGACTGACCCTAAATATAATACTGTACATGGAGAACACAGAGCATCACCTCCATCATCAGACTGACCCTAAATATAATACTGTACATGGAGAACACAGAGCGTCACCTCCATCATCAGACTGACCCTAAATATAATACTGTACATGGAGAACACAGAGCATCACCTCCATCATCAGACTGACCCTATATATATAATACTGTACATGGAGATCACAGAGCATCACCTCCATCATCAGACTGACCCTAAATATAATACTGTACATGGAGAACACAGAGCGTCACCTCCATCATCAGACTGACCCTAAATATAATACTGTACATGGAGAACACAGAGCATCACCTCCATCATCAGACTGACCCTAAATATAATACTGTACATGGAGAACACAGAGCATCACCTCCATCATCAGACTGACCCTATATATAATACTGTACATGGAGAACACAGAGCGTCACCTCCATCATCAGACTGACCCTACATATAATACTGTACATGGAGAACACAGAGCATCACCTCCATCATCAGACTGATCCTATATATAATACTGTACATGGAGAACACAGAGCGTCACCTCCATCATCAGACTGACCCTATATATAATACTGTACATGGAGAACACCGAGCATCACCTCCATCATCAGACTGACCCTATATATAATACTGTACATGGAGAACACAGAGCGTCACCTCCATCATCAGACTGACCCTACATATAATACTGTACATGGAGAACACAGAGCGTCACCTCCATCATCAGACTGACCCTACATATAATACTGTACATGGAGAACACAGAGCGTCACCTCCATCATCAGACTGATCCTATATATAATACTGTACATGGAGAACACAGAGCATCACCTCCATCATCAGACTGACCCTATATATAATACTGTACATGGAGAACACCGAGCGTCACCTCCATCATCAGACTGACCCTATATATAATACTGTACATGGAGAACGCCGAGCATCACCTCCATCATCAGACTGACCCTATATATAATACTGTACATGGAGAACACAGAGCATCACCTCCATCATCAGACTGACCCTAAATATAATACTGTACATGGAGAACACAGAGCGTCACCTCCATCATCAGACTGACCCTATATATAATACTGTACATGGAGATCACAGAGCATCACCTCCATCATCAGACTGACCCTAAATATAATACTGTACATGGAGAACACAGAGCGTCACCTCCATCATCAGACTGACCCTATATATAATACTGTACATGGAGATCACAGAGCATCACCTCCATCATCAGACTGACCCTAAATATAATACTGTACATGGAGAACACAGAGCGTCACCTCCATCATCAGACTGACCCTAAATATAATACTGTACATGGAGAACAGAGCATCACCTCCATCATCAGACTGACCCTAAATATAATACTGTACATGGAGAACACAGAGCGTCACCTCCATCATCAGACTGACCCTAAATATAATACTGTACATGGAGAACAGAGCATCACCTCCATCATCAGACTGACCCTAAATATAATACTGTACATGGAGAACAGAGCATCACCTCCATCATCAGACTGACCCTAAATATAATACTGTACATGGAGAACACAGAGCGTCACCTCCATCATCAGACTGACCCTATATATAATACTGTACATGGAGATCACAGAGCATCACCTCCATCATCAGACTGACCCTAAATATAATACTGTACATGGAGAACACAGAGCGTCACCTCCATCATCAGACTGACCCTATATATAATACTGTACATGGAGATCACAGAGCATCACCTCCATCATCAGACTGACCCTAAATATAATACTGTACATGGAGAACACAGAGCGTCACCTCCATCATCAGACTGACCCTATATATAATACTGTACATGGAGAACACAGAGCATCACCTCCATCATCAGACTGACCCTATATATAATACTGTACATGGAGAACACAGAGCGTCACCTCCATCATCAGACTGACCCTAAATATAATACTGTACATGGAGAACACAGAGCGTCACCTCCATCATCAGACTGACCCTACATATAATACTGTACATGGAGAACAGAGCGTCACCTCCATCATCAGACTGACCCTAAATATAATACTGTACATGGAGAACACAGAGCATCACCTCCATCATCAGACTGACCCTATATATAATACTGTACATGGAGAACACAGAGCGTCACCTCCATCATCAGACTGACCCTAAATATAATACTGTACATGGAGATCACAGAGCATCACCTCCATCATCAGACTGACCCTACATATAATACTGTACATGGAGAACACAGAGCGTCACCTCCATCATCAGACTGATCCTTTATATAATACTGTACATGGAGAACACAGAGCGTCACCTCCATCATCAGACTGACCCTATATATAATACTGTACATGGAGAACAGAGCGTCACCTCCATCATCAGACTGACCCTAAATATAATACTGTACATGGAGAACACAGAGCGTCACCTCCATCATCAGACTGACCCTATATATAATACTGTACATGGAGAACAGAGCGTCACCTCCATCATCAGACTGACCCTAAATATAATACTGTACATGGAGAACACAGAGCGTCACCTCCATCATCAGACTGACCCTATATATAATACTGTACATGGAGAACAGAGCGTCACCTCCATCATCAGACTGACCCTAAATATAATACTGTACATGGAGAACACAGAGCGTCACCTCCATCATCAGACTGACCCTATATATAATACTGTACATGGAGAACAGAGCGTCACCTCCATCATCAGACTGACCCTAAATATAATACTGTACATGGAGAACACAGAGCGTCACCTCCATCATCAGACTGACCCTATATATAATACTGTACATGGAGAACACAGAGCGTCACCTCCATCATCAGACTGACCCTATATATAATACTGTACATGGAGAACAGAGCGTCACCTCCATCATCAGACTGACCCTAAATATAATACTGTACATGGAGAACACAGAGCGTCACCTCCATCATCAGACTGACCCTATATATAATACTGTACATGGAGAACAGAGCGTCACCTCCATCATCAGACTGACCCTATATATAATACTGTACATGGAGAACAGAGCGTCACCTCCATCATCAGACTGACCCTAAATATAATACTGTACATGGAGAACACAGAGCGTCACCTCCATCATCAGACTGACCCTATATATAATACTGTACATGGAGAACAGAGCGTCACCTCCATCATCAGACTGACCCTAAATATAATACTGTACATGGAGAACACAGAGCGTCACCTCCATCATCAGACTGACCCTATATATAATACTGTACATGGAGATCACAGAGCATCACCTCCATCATCAGACTGACCCTATATATAATACTGTACATGGAGAACACAGAGCGTCACCTCCATCATCAGACTGACCCTAAATATAATACTGTACATGGAGAACACAGAGCATCACCTCCATCATCAGACTGACCCTATATATAATACTGTACATGGAGAACACAGAGCGTCACCTCCATCATCAGACTGACCCTATATATAATACTGTACATGGAGAACACAGAGCGTCACCTCCATCATCAGACTGACCCTATATATAATACTGTACATGGAGAACAGAGCGTCACCTCCATCATCAGACTGACCCTAAATATAATACTGTACATGGAGAACACAGAGCGTCACCTCCATCATCAGACTGACCCTATATATAATACTGTACATGGAGAACAGAGCGTCACCTCCATCATCAGACTGACCCTAAATATAATACTGTACATGGAGAACACAGAGCGTCACCTCCATCATCAGACTGACCCTATATATAATACTGTACATGGAGATCACAGAGCATCACCTCCATCATCAGACTGACCCTATATATAATACTGTACATGGAGAACACAGAGCGTCACCTCCATCATCAGACTGACCCTAAATATAATACTGTACATGGAGAACACAGAGCATCACCTCCATCATCAGACTGACCCTATATATAATACTGTACATGGAGAACACAGAGCGTCACCTCCATCATCAGACTGACCCTATATATAATACTGTACATGGAGAACACAGAGCGTCACCTCCATCATCAGACTGACCCTATATATAATACTGTACATGGAGAACACAGAGCGTCACCTCCATCATCAGACTGACCCTATATATAATACTGTACATGGAGAACACAGAGCATCACCTCCATCATCAGACTGACCCTATATATAATACTGTACATGGAGAACACAGAGCGTCACCTCCATCATCAGACTGACCCTACATATAATACTGTACATGGAGAACACAGAGCGTCACCTCCATCATCAGACTGACCCTATATATAATACTGTACATGGAGAACACAGAGCGTCACCTCCATCATCAGACTGACCCTACATATAATACTGTACATGGAGAACACAGAGCGTCACCTCCATCATCAGACTGACCCTATATATAATACTGTACATGGAGAACACAGAGCGTCACCTCCATCATCAGACTGACCCTACATATAATACTGTACATGGAGAACAGAGCGTCACCTCCATCATCAGACTGACCCTATATATAATACTGTACATGGAGAACACAGAGCATCACCTCCATCATCAGACTGACCCTACATATAATACTGTACATGGAGAACAGAGCGTCAC
Organism: Dendrobates tinctorius; assembly: GCF_039654945.1. Classification (NCBI taxonomy): domain Eukaryota; kingdom Metazoa; phylum Chordata; class Amphibia; order Anura; family Dendrobatidae; genus Dendrobates; species Dendrobates tinctorius. Next base: position 1,779 of record NW_027362068.1, on the reverse strand, counting down.
CTCCATCATCAGACTGACCCTACATATAATACTGTACATGAAGAACACTGAGCGTCACCTCCATCATCAGACTGACCCTATATATAATACTGTACATGGAGAACACAGAGCGTCACCTCCATCATCAGACTGACCCTACATATAATACTGTACATGGAGAACAGAGCGTCACCTCCATCATCAGACTGACCCTATATATAATACTGTACATGGAGAACACAGAGCATCACCTCCATCATCAGACTGACCCTACATATAATACTGTACATGGAGAACACAGAGCGTCACCTCCATCATCAGACTGACCCTACATATAATACTGTACATGGAGAACAGAGCATCACCTCCATCATCAGACTGACCCTACATATAATACTGTACATGGAGAACAGAGCGTCACCTCCATCATCAGACTGACCCTATATATAATACTGTACATGGAGAACACAGAGCATCACCTCCATCATCAGACTGACCCTATATATAATACTGTACATGGAGAACACAGAGCATCACCTCCATCATCAGACTGACCCTATATATAATACTGTACATGGAGAACACAGAGCGTCACCTCCATCATCAGACTGACCCTATATATAATACTGTACATGGAGAACACAGAGCGTCACCTCCATCATCAGACTGACCCTATATATAATACTGTACATGGAGAACACAGAGCATCACCTCCATCATCAGACTGACCCTATATATAATACTGTACATGGAGAACACAGAGCATCACCTCCATCATCAGACTGACCCTATATATAATACTGTACATGGAGAACACAGAGCATCACCTCCATCATCAGACTGACCCTATATATAATACTGTACATGGAGAACACAGAGCGTCACCTCCATCATCAGACTGACCCTATATATAATACTGTACATGGAGAACACAGAGCGTCACCTCCATCATCAGACTGACCCTATATATAATACTGTACATGGAGATCACAGAGCGTCACCTCCATCATCAGACTGACCCTATATATAATACTGTACATGGAGAACACAGAGCATCACCTCCATCATCAGACTGACCCTATATAAAATACTGTACATGGAGAACACAGAGCGTCACCTCCATCACCAGACTGACCCTATATATAATACTGTACATGGAGATCACAGAGCATCACCTCCATCATCAGACTGACCCTACATATAATACTGTACATGACATGGAGAACACTGAGCGTCACCTCCATCATCAGACTGACCCTATATATAATACTGTACATGGAGATCACAGAGCATCACCTCCATCATCAGACTGACCCTACATATAATACTGTACATGGAGAACACAGAGCATCACCTCCATCATCAGACTGACCCTATATATAATACTGTACATGGAGATCACAGAGCATCACCTCCATCATCAGACTGACCCTATATATAATACTGTACATGGAGAACACAGAGCGTCACCTCCATCATCAGACTGACCCTAAATATAATACTGTACATGGAGAACACAGAGCGTCACCTCCATCATCAGACTGACCCTATATATAATACTGTACATGGAAAACACAGAGCGTCACCTCCATCATCAGACTGACCCTAAATATAATACTGTACATGGAGAACACAGAGCGTCACCTCCATCATCAGACTGACCCTATATATAATACTGTACATGGAGATCACAGAGCATCACTTCCATCATCAGACTGACCCTATATATAATACTGTACATGGAGAACACAGAGCGTCACCTCCATCATCAGACTGACCCTATATATAATACTGTACATG